>NC_138884.1:134921674-135521674 GCF_965194825.1 Balaenoptera physalus
TGTTGGTTATTCAGGGTCTTTTGTCTTTCCATAGAAACTGGAGAACCCATCTGTACACATTCACAAAATAATTTCCTTGGATTTTGAAGGGGGTCGCGTTGAATCTATAGATCAAGTGGGAAGAAGTGACATCTTAAAAATACTGTCTTCCCATCAGTGAACGTGGACTATCTACTTATTTAGATCCTTTAATTTCTTTCACCATAGTTTTGTGCTTATACAATATCTTGTACATCTTTGTTAGATTTATATCCCAGCGTTTCATTATTTTTGGTGCTGATGTCAGTGCTACTGTGTCTTTAATTTCAAATTTCAATTGTTCATTGCTGGTGTATAAGAGCAATGGACTTTTGTACATGTATTAATTTTGTATCTTGCAACCTTGCCATAATAGCTTATTATTTTTAAGAGTGTTTTGGTCAATTATGTGGGATTTTTTAAAATTAACAATTTTGCCTTTGTGAACAAGGACAGTTTTATTTATTCCTTTCTAATACATATGCCTTTTAGTTATATATTATTGCATTGGCTAGGACCTCCAGTATGATGTTGAATAGAAGTGGTGTGATGAGACAGATTTTCTTTGCTTTGTTCCAGATCTTAGAGGGAAAGCATCTGTTTTCTCACCATTAATTATGATGCTAGCTGCAGGTTTTTTTGGAGATGTTCTTTTTCAAGTTGAGGATGTTCCCTTAGTTTGCTGGGAGTTTTTCATCATGAATGGGTATTGAATTTTGTCAAATGCTTTTTCTGAATCTATATAATAATCATGATTTATTTTTTAGCCTGTTGGTAAGATGGGTTACATTAATTGATTTTCAAATGTTGAACCAGCCTCGCACACCTGGAATAAATCCCACTTGATTGAGATTATATTTCTATTTACACATTGGTAGAATCAAGTTGCTAATATTTTATATGTATGTTTATGACAAATATACATCTGTATTTTTCTTCCTTGTAATATCCTTGTATTTTGGTATTTATGGTAATGCTGACTTCATAAGAGTTAGGAAGTGTTCTCTCTGTTTTTATTTTCTGGAATTGATTGTATAAAATTGGTATAATTTTTTCCTTAAATGTTTGGCAAAATTCATCGGTGAAACCATCTGGCCCAGGTGCTTTCTGCTTTGGAATGTTATCAAATTGATTAAACTTCTTTGATAGAGATTGGCATATTCAGATTATCTATTTTTTCATATTTGAGTTTTGGTAGATTGTGTTTCATGGAATTGGTCCATTTTATCTAAGTTATTAAATTTGTGAGCATAGACTTTCTCATAATATTCTATTATGGTCCTTTTAATGTTAATGGATCAATCATAATGGTCCTTTATTTATTTATTCATTCATTCTCTCCCTCTCTCCATCTTTCTATTTCTCTCTCTTTCTCTTTCTCCCCCTCCTTCCCTCCCTCCCTCCGTCCCTCCATCGCTTTCATTTTTTTAGCCTGGCTAGCAACTTATCAATTTTACTGACCTTCTCAAGAACTAGCTCTTGGTTTCATTGATTTTTTTTTTTTTCTGTTTTCCTGTTTTCAGTTTCATTAATTTCCATTGTAATTATTTTTTCTTTCCTTCTGATTGCTTCAGGTTTATATTACTCTTCATTTTCAGGTTGCCTAAAGTGAAAGCTTAGATTACTGATGTTAGACCTTTCTTCTTTTCTAAATATTTATACATTTATATATGATATAAATTTCCCTTTAAACACTGCAGTTATTGCATTCCACACATTTTTATAAGTTGTATTTTGTTTTCATTCAGTTAAAAAAAATTTTTTTTGAGATTTCTTCTTTAACCCATGTGTTATTTAGAAGTATGGTGGTTAATTGTCAAATATTTTAGGATTTTCCAGCATTCTGTTATTGATTTCCAGTTTAATTTCACTTTGGTCTACATGAACATAATTTGTATGATTTCTGTTCTACTGAAGTTGTTGGCCCAGAATGTGGTTTGTCTTGGTGAATATTCCATATCAGAAAAATGTGTATTTTACCATTGTTCAATGTAGTATTCTATAAATGTAAGTTAGATTTAGTTGATTAACAATGCTGTTCAGTTAAATTATGTCCTTACTGATACTTGTCAATTATTGATAGAACTGTGTTTGAAACCTCAGAAATAGTGGATTTCTCTTTGCAAATCTATTGCTTTTGCCTCACATTTTATTTCAATGCTCTGTTATTAGGTACGTACACATTAGAGGTTTTTATGTCTTCATGCAGAACTAACCCATTTATCATAATGTAATGCCCATCTTTATTCCCTTATAAATTTTCTTGTTCTGAAGTTAGCTTTGTTTGAAATTAATATAGCTACTGAAATTTCTTTTGATTTGTATTAGCATGCTATATCTTTCTCCATCCCTTTACTTTTAATCTATATGTGCCTTTATATAAAGTGGGTTTCCTGTAGATATCATATAATTGTGGTTTTCTTCTTACCCACACTGTCATTCTCTGTATTTTACTGGTGTATTTAGATTAGTGTATTTATTGGTATATATCAATAATCACTTTAAATGTATTTAAGGTTTTGAAGTGATTATTGATATTGTTGGATTAATATTGATATATACCATATTTTTTTACTGTTTCCTATTTATTGTCCTTATTCTTTTTTAAAAAAATCCTTCACTCTTTTTCTACCTTCTCTGGTTTGACTGAACATTTTATGTAATTCCATGTTTCTCCTCTTTTTGCATGCTTATTATATTGCTTTTTTAAATGTTTTAGTGATTGCATTAGGGTTTGCAGTATACATTTACAGCTAATTTCAAACAACACTATACCACTTCTCAGATAGTGCAGATATTTTATAGCAGAGTATTCCCATTTCCTCCCTCCCATGCCTTATAATACTGCTGGCATTCATCTTACTTATCTAGTTTGCCAGTAAGACTGCTGCTATTATTATTTTGGAAAGTTATTTATTAAATCAATTAAGAGTTAAAAAAATAAAATATCCTGTTTCACTTTCATTTGTTCCTTCTCACATACCTTTCCTTTCTTTATGTAGATCCAAGTTTCTGACCTGCATTTTATTCATTCTCTCCTAAAAACTCATTTTAACATTTTTTACAGGGTAAGTCTACTTACCTTGGAAGCAACATATTCCTTCCATTTTTGTTTGTCTGAGAAAATCATTATTTCCCTTTCAATTTTGAAGGATAATTTTCCTGGATACAGTATTCTATGTTGATTTTTTTTTTCTTCTAATATTTAAATACTTCCTTCCACTTTCTTCATGCTTGCATTGTTTGTGAAGAGAAGTCTAATATACTTCTTATTCTTCGTTCTCTATAGATAAGGTTTCCCCCCCAGCCTCCCACTTCCACTTCTCCCTGGTTTCTTTCAAGATTTTCTCTTTGTCTGTGGTTTCCTGCAGTTAGGATATAATATTACTAGATGTTGATTTTTGGAATTTATGCTACTTGGTGTTCTCTAAGCTTCTTACACTGTGGTTTTTTTGTCTGCCATTAATGTTGGAAAATGCTCAGTCACTATTATTTCAAGTATTGCGTCTGCTCCTTCTTTTTCTTCTCCTTCTGGAATTCCATTATGTTTATGGCATACCTTTTGTGATTGTCCCACCGTTTTTGGATGTTTTATTCCTTACTTTTTTTTCTTTTTGCATTTTGCTTTGGGAGGTTTCTACTGACTTATCTTCAAGCTCACTTATTCTTTTCTCAGCTATGTCTAGTCTGCTGGTGAGTCCATCAAAGGCATTCTTTATTTCTGTTACAGTGTTTGTGCTTTCCACCATTTCCTTTCAATTCTCAGCATTTCAGTATCTCTTCGTGCATTACCCACATGTTCTTTTATTACTTGTCCATTTTTCCATTATCTCAACATATTAATCATAGTTATTTTAAATACCCAGTCTGATAATTCCAAATTATCTGCCATATCTGAGTCTGTTTATGTTTACTTTGTCTTTTCAGATTATGTCTTTCCTTGCCTTTTAGCATGCCTTGCAATTTTTTGTTGGAAGCTAAACATAATGTATCAGGTAATAGGAATTGACATAAATAAGCCTTTAGTGGAGGATTTTTATGTTTATCTGGTATATTAGTCTGTTATGGCAGCCATAACAAAATACCACAAACTAAGAGGATTAAACTGCTGTTCCTCATAGCTCTGGAGGCCGACAGTCTTAGATCAAGGTGTTTGCAGGTTTGAGGTGTTTGTCTACTGAGGCCACTCTCTTTGGCTGGCAGAAGGCTGCCCGATGCTTGTTTCTCACAAGACCTTTTCTTTGTGTGTGTATCCCTGGTGTCTCTTCCTCTTTTGATAAAGACACAAGTCATATTGGATTGGGGGGGAGGGTCCATCCTTATGACCTCATTACCTTAATTTCCTCTTTAAAGGCTCCTTATCTCCAAATACAGTCACACTGGGTGTTAAGGTTTCAGTATAAATTTGGGGGGACACAGTTCAGTCCATAACATTTGGCTAGGAGTTAGGCTGTGTTAAATATTTCCAGTATCTGCAGGTATCAGGGAATTCAATTTCCTTTAGTGTCCTTGTTTGTTTGTTTGTTTGTTTTCCAGTTGTCTTTGGGTTTCCCTAGAAATTCGTTCTTAATATGAGTCTGTCTTGCAGCACTCTCAGTTATACTTCACTTTTATTATCCTGGAGTTCTTTGATGGGATGGCAGATAGAGATATCAGATAGAGAAAGTGTTTTATAATCTTGTGATTAAATCTCTGGTTTTTTGTTTGTTTTTTCTATGCATTTGTTATTTTGGTGGACCAGAGTCCCTGGGCTGTGGCTGTGATTTTCAGAAGAATGCCTTGTCTTCCTTTTTTTTTTTTTTAGCTCTTCTATGTGAGACTGGAAGGCTGGAGGGGCTGGAGTTGGCTAATTGTTCTTTCCCATGTCATAAAAGGCTTTGATCAAGTAATTTCCCTTGGGGGCTGACCTTTTTAACAGAGAGAAGAAGGTAGCACAGAATGCTCTTGGTGTATTTCATAATGGTTACTTTCCATCTCACTGCCAGAAGCATGAGTAAATGTACCTTAGATATTCACAATAAGATCTGGTGGGGCTTCTGGAGGTTAGATTCTTGAAAGCCTGCGGGCCCCACCTAAGATTCACTTCCATTGCTGGAGATATTTTAACTCTCAAGTTAATCCACATTGAATCTCCAGCAATTCATCAGCTACAGTTTAAGTGTTCCTACTGATTCTGGCTCCAGAAGCCAGCTCCGGCTTCCTGGTCTCAGCACCCCTTGTAAGCTCTGATTCTCTGTATATACTTCTCTCTTCACTTTTCTTGGAAGCCCTTTGCCCAGTGTCTTCAATTCTGTGATGATTCTAGGAAGAATTGTTGTTTTTCAGCTTGTTTGCCTTTTTGTCTTATTATGAGAATGGGAGAAGCAACTTCCAAATTTGTTGCAAGTTAGAGTGAAAAGTTCTTGGATGCTTTTTGTTTTCTACAGAAATTGTCCTACAATTAAAATTTAATGAATCCCTCTTTTCCATCACAATTGCCTGCTTAATTCCCCATGACCACAAAGCAGTGTTCTAGTATTTCCAAGATGAATGCTAAGCACATGATGCAAAAATCAGTGTGAAAGAGTTAATGCTTGATAATGGAGTAATGTGTGAACTTTTTGAGGGGTATTTATAGCACTGTATTAACAATTGTAATAAGACTAATGAGAATGATACCAGCAGACACAGGCAGACAATATGAGGTGTTTTTGTTCTTGTTTTTCTTAATGTAAGTGAAGAGCACAATTTATTGCATACAGACAGCTACATAGAGCAGGAGACACAGCCACTCCCTCGGTTAGAGGGGTGAACCTCCCCAGCAAACCAACCCACAATGGTTTGAACACTAATCATATTCTCTGATCAGGTTAAGAATCCTGTCTCATAGTCTTTGGTCTTATCCATTTCAACGTAATGAGTTTATGTGCAAATGCATACTGTGGAAAGATGAAGAGCAGAAATTAGATAGTGGCATTCCATGAGGTGATCATAAACATCTTGGGAAAACCAGAAATAGTGATGGCATAGTCTTTGAGACTTTTTAAACAATGTACAATAATTTTCCTATATTATCCTTATCCTTCTAAGCACTCTGTACTAAGAACTGGGCATGTTATTAGTTCTGTATTGAGACAAGGAAAATGAAGTCAAAGGTTGCTAATGGATTTACTCCAGATTTTAAACATAGTAATCCACATTAAAGATTTGAACAGAAGTCCCTGTGTATTTCTCTGTCTGCTACATTGTGCAGTGTCTGCCTTAAGAAATGGTAATGGAAACGGGAAGGGAAGGAAGATACTATTGATACTCCAGATGTTAAGCAGTAGCTGTTGAAAGGATTCTGAGGCCAACACCACATCTTGTGGTTTCCATTTCCATTTAGTTCTCTTTCAGCAAGGTAGGCTTACCATATTTCTGGTTACCTACTGAAGCTTCGCAACTATAGGTATTTGATATAGACTTCATCTGGATAGGAACATCTAAGAACTCATTTTTCTAGACGTGCTTTGCAAATTTTCAGTGGAGCAAAGCATTTAGCACAGCATGTGGTATTAATGTCATAGATGTGATTTAGTGTTTCCCTGAAGCAAATCACCGAGGATTTCCACCCCAAATTCTTGACAATTCTGGGAGGCACAATGGAAATTCTGATGGAACATCAGTCATAAAAGGATTGTTAGAAGACTCATGTGACAGAGACTCTTCCTAAAAGAAGTTTTACATGGGCACAACCCAAATAATAAAAACTATATTAAAAATAACTTTTATATGGAAAGTGTATATTATGCTAAATTCCCATTGTTTTCATTCCCTCCAGAGTGGATATAGGGAAAGTAGACAGAATCTTGGCCTAGGTCTTTTCCAAGAGATCTTGTATTTTACTTTCCATCATTAGCTTAGCATTCAAGCCCTCATATTCTCCTGTTCTTTAAACTAGATACTATAATGCATACCTGTTCTTTTGAACAGTGATGTTGTAGGGATTTAAAAAATATTCTCCACATTCCCCGTTCATCAGACCAGCATGCTATATGATATCTACAACAATAGTTAAATAATGCCATATACTAAAGCCTTTGCAATTTGCTTGATTCCAAGTTACTCTGTAAATCTACATGAAACATAAGAGAAGAGCACTCTTTATCTTATATCAAGTTTAGGCAAACTATTGCTTAGTGGTCTAATATTTCCCTCCACTCCTATACTAAAAGTTTTTTGAGAAAGCAGTCAAACTGTGTTCATTCATTTATTATTGTTTATGGCTGTGTTCCTCCTACAATGCTATTAGTAGTTGTGATTAGAAACTTTATGGCTCACAAAGTTTAAAATATTTACTAACTGGTTCTTTAAAGGAAAAGATTCATAATACCTGTCCTGTGGAATATTCTCTACCTTTTTACTACATTTTACCATTTCTGATCTTTGTTAAAGTTTTTCATTAAATTTTAAATGTTCTCATCCTTCATTAAAAGTATATAAAAAGCCATCTCCCCAAATTAGAAAAAAGAGCATTGTACATTTTCTTTGTGTCATTTTCTCCTATTCAAATGATCAATAATTTAATAGTATTTGTCTTTTATTAAGCATTAGTTGTATAGCAGAGCCTAGGATAGGTGCTTTACAGATATTCTTCCAAATATTCAAATCAAAATAAAACAAGCAGAAAAAATGATCTACTTCCATGTAGTAAAATAGTGAAAAATAATGGCCCCCACCCAGAAAAATGATTTTCTTTCTCTCTACATCAGCCTCTAAGAACATTGCTATGTATTTTATATGTGTAAAAATTACTCTTATAAATATATATCTCAAAGTGGAATGTTCATTTATTTCCTAGACCTAGTCATGTACCTTTAATTCAGTACTCTGTACGTCACTGATACTAACCTGTTACTCAAGTCAGAAATACAGGGAATTTCTTCATTTTCCAACCACCTCTTACAAGCTAGTATTTTTCATGTCTTACAGATTTTTACCTTCTAACATTTTTTTTTCCTGCTTTAACCACTGCCATGGTTCAGATGCTCAACAAGCCTTAACAAATTCAATAGCATTTATTGTTGTTATTTTAATTTTTTTAAAATATAGTACCTACCCATAATATGGGTACAGCAACCACTCCCCTCTTTGGAGGATGTGCTCCTCCTTTTTCCTCTTACCTACACACCTTGACATTCAATTGGGACCTGCCATCTTCCTATATGACCTTGTCTCCCTGGCAACAGTGATTAAATGAGAAATGAAAAATAAGAATTTCACCCAATCTGAACCTGTCACATTATACTAAATCCTTGAACTCCACAGTGAGTAACCAGCAGGGTGGGCATGAACCCAAGTCAGATTCTTTCTTTTTAACTTTCTGACCTGACTTGGGGTCTTCCCTGGAGGCTAGAGTTTGTCATCAGCCTTGATTCCAGCCTTTTGGATAAAGAAGGTCTGCAGTGAGAGGAACAAAAGCTGGATTGCAGAGAATAGCAGCAGTGATATGTTAAGTTCTATAAAAGTTATCTAACCTGGGCCCTGCCCTATTTCTGCTTTTCCCTAAGTTTGGTTGTAAGGACCAAAATATTCCTGTCATTTCAAGCTTCGTTTGTATAACTTGCAACTAAAAGGATTCTGATTAATATTCTTTAAAATTCATGGCCTGAATCCTTCTAAATCCATCCCACATGTCATTGCTAAGGTTATCTATCCAATTTCCCCCTTGAAATATTCAGTACTGCATTAAAATTGACAAGGTAAAACGAAAGTTCCATGGCTTACAGACCCTCTAATATTTCACCTCATCCAATTTTTCAGCCTTATCTTCACCCCCTCTTGCCTTAACATTTAACAGGCTATGATTTTCTTACTACAGAATGCTATTCCACACCACAGTTTTGTGGGGTTTTTTCTATTTGATTAAACTACCTTGATTTATAGTTTGTTTGTTTATCTATTTATTTATTTATTTCCTTGCCTTACTAATCCCTGCTCATCCTCCAAAACTCAGCTCAGTGTCAACCTCTCTAGGGAGAGTCCGGTGATCCATTCTCCTCCCCATTCTCCTCCTCTGTTTCAAACTGGGCAAAATATACCTCTCATATACATGTGCCTCTATACCACACTGTACATATATGCAGCTGTGCCGACCCCATAGTGTTTCCCAGTGTTTCCTCATAACTTATTTATCTGTGTATCACAGCCTGAAATTAAGAGGTATTTATTATAATCTATAGAAATGGACTGAAAAAAATGTCATCAAATTCTAGAGACATTATTTTTGCACTGGACTGTGTATAAGAACTCCCAAGGATGCTTTTCTAAATTGCAGGTACTGAGGCCTCATTCCTTTAGAGTCTAATGCAGTAGGTCTGGGTTAGAATTTAAGAACAAATATTTTCAACAAGTACCCTAAGGGCTTATTCTGGAGTTTATTGTTTATGATATTAAAATAAGGAATAAGGTAGATAATGCAACTTGGACTCTCTTAACCATCAAATTGGCCCTTAATATAATTCAACATAAGGGAAGAGAACTACTCTCAATTGGGGAATATACATTTGCCAGGCAAAATTACATATTGCCATATGGAATATGTTCCTGGTATTATATGTTGCCCATTATATTATTTTCAATTTTTTTTTTACATTTACAAAACTCTAAGCACATAGATACACTGGAAAAAAATCTAGACAAATTCAAAATAAGGATTGGTGACAATGACAATTTAAGCATATGTAATTTTTTATACATAACTCCAAGAGTTTCCATTAACCAATTAATGGTTTTCTTGGTGAACAAAACATGGTTTTAGACTTATACAAGTAACTGTTTAACATATCTAGACAGTAAACATATTAGTTGTGAAGATATAACAAGATGCTAAAATTAAATTTTATATCTCAGATATCATTTCTAAAAATTAAAACTCAAGAGAAAAAAGATAAGTGTACTTGACTACTGAAGATGAACACTGAGCACAGCACTCTTACTAAATAGTGACTTAAAAGTAAATCGATGCAATGTTTGACTCTTTCATTTTCTGTAATAATACTATCACCTTAACCCCAAAGAGGGAACATATTTGGCTTAAGAAAGAATTGGTAATAAGCATATTAAATATAGTTAAAATTTAGCTCAGGGTAGCAAATTATTTTTTTTTAAATCTTAACCATAATAAATGTAATGCCATAGAAGTACATTTATTAAGCTTTTCTTTCTTTTATTTACAAGATATATTATAAACTCCATGTTTGGTACCTTGTCAAGGATTATCCCAGGCCTTCTGATCAATGTTAACTATAACACTTAACATTTAAAAGAGAAATTTTAATAGTGCATCCTTCATAAATTCACAGTAAGCACATATTATGTTGAAGGCATAGAAATAACCCAGAAATCACATGATATATTTCTGAAGCTAATCCCACAGTTAGTGGGGTGGTAATTACATTCCTAAAATATCTTATTCGGTCTGGTCTGGTCCAGATTGATCCAGAGATGACAAACTTCTGGAGCAAATGCTTTAAATCCACAGATTAAAAAAAATTTTAGATTCACATAGACTTGGATTATCACATTAGTTATGATAATTAATAGGTGATTAATTTACGTTCTCAGGCTTTTCCCATTTGACAATAATAATTTCTGCCTTGCAGAGTTCTTGTGAGCATTGCACATAACTTATATAAAGCATGTGGCCAAAAGCCCTGTACAAACTAGACACAATCAAAGAGAGTAGTAACTTTAGATGTTCTTTTCTATCCTTGTGCTCCAAGGCATATTAACTTGTTTTATTTGGAAAAATTAAGAAATGTAATTTTTATAAGTATATTTAAGACCAAATTTTCAGAATTCAGTTAACTTTTGGAGTCATGAATGACCTAATATAATTTGAGCTCTTTCATTTTATTCTGCCGTAAGATGTATTATAGTTGATCAGATTGACAGCCACGCCTGTTCTAAACGTTGTCCTCTAGTTCTTCACTCCTCAAAGAGGACTGATGGTCTGTTAGGATTAGAGCCATCACGTGTGGTGCCCATAACAACCTGACATTGTCAGGCTAAGGGACATAAAAAACAAAGCAAAACAAAAACAAAAAACAAGGTTAAACTTCTCAAGAGGCTTCTTGTGCCTTCATGTATTTTGTTCTGTTTTGTTTTTCAATTTATCCACAGTCTGTTGTTACTACCTACCGGAGGTTTGGGCTGAGAGGACTTACTCAGCTGTACTGCAAGTAGAGCTCCACTGCAGCTATTTATAAAGGTAATTTAACATGCACTCATATTGTTTAGAAAAATTCATTAATGTTGTTTGACAAAAACTGAAGCACTAAAATCACTGATGCACCTGGTGAGAACAGAAAATTTTCATCTCTCCTCCAATTTCAAATGAAGAATAAAAAGATAAATGAAATGCATGTTGACAACCTGTCTGCATCTTAAGTTAATACTGTTATTATGACATAATTTTTTAAAGAAGTTCTTAGAAAATATGAATTGTTTTTTAAAAGGGTGTACAATATGTACCCTTGTAAAATATAATAGATAACTGTTTAGGATCTTTTATTTTTCTTTATACATGTACTGTGTATTTTGGTGTGTTAGCAATTATCACCATAGTTCTCCTCTTTGACTATAAGTGGACAGTATTTGGTAATCCTTCTTTCTTTAATTTCCTAGGTGAAGCTTAGGTTTTTGGATTTTAGATCTTTCTTCTTTTCTAATATATACATTGATTATATAAATTTCCCTCTAATCACAACTTTTGCTGCATCTTACAGTATTTGATATGTTGTATTTTTTTTTAATGTAGTTCAAAATATTTTCTATTTCTCTTAAGACTTTTTTTAGCCCATGGGTTATTAACAATTGTGCTGTTTAATCTCCATTTATGTGTGGAATTTCCAGCTCTTTTTCTGTTAATGATTTCTAGTTGCATTCCATTGTGTATGTCACCACACTAAAATTTTAACCTGTTGTTTTTGTGTCTTCCTGTGATGCACTCTTTTGTTGGGTTTTCTTCTTTGTGCTAGTGTTTGTCATATATTGTGATGTTGAAAAGAACATTTTAAAGACTCTTTCTTAAGCATTTGTATACCTGCTTTTAATGAAAACTTAAAGTAGTAGCCCTGTTTGTTACATGTTCATTTTATTTCTGGCCTAGCACAATCAGCTATTCCCCAGACCATAACAGGTCATGGCATTATTTGCTTATCACCTCAAGTCCAATATTATTTTAGTTACAATACAATATTGAAATGTTTCAATATTTTAAAGAAATTTACTGTTAAGAATCTTGTAAATACTTATTATGAATCTTAGATGACTCAATTGTTTCAGCAGAAATATTATTATCTATGGTTGAGAAGAAACCATTAGAAAGTTCAAAGAGAGACGTTAACTTTTACATACAAATTCAAAAGAGCACATTATTAATTCATAGGCTCATTTTCACATTTATAGTTAATTAAATTTTATTGAAAATTGTCAGTACTTGATTCTACATACTTTAAAATCTAACAATCTACAAAGCTCAATATCTTTAGAAAACAGATTCCAATATGCACATTAATTTTCTGGTTGTCCTGTTCTACATTTGTTTCATATATATTTTTAAAACAGGTAAATATACCCCACCTTCAAAGAACTCATAATACTGTACAAGAGATAGAATCAGTGCAAAAAGGAAAAGTAAGACCCAAGTACTCTAAAAGAGACAGAGATGTGTAGAAGTTTAGATAAAAGCATCTCTCCCCAGTTGCAGAATTAGTGAAGGCTTTGTGGAGAATATGGTATGTGAAGTGGGTTTTAAAGAATAGATGGAATAGATACACCCTATGGTGTATGATGAAAGAACCCATTCAAAACACAGAAAAGAGTGAGGGATTTATAAGTATAAATAAGGTGTTTGATTTTGAAGCAGTCCCTACTACATTAAGGAGAGAAAGTATTCCTGTATAGATTTGGAGCAGGTATTATTCATGTAGATGTACAGAAAGGGACACAGGATTTTTAGGCAGAATGATAAGGCTTTAAACGCTAGTTTTGCCACTCCTCTTTGTATTATGTTGTAACAAACTGCTTAACTTTTCTGGGTCAGATATCTCACCTATATAAACAATAATATCTAATTCACTGTGCTGTTATGAGAATAAATTGGAAGGCAAATTCGTCAGAGTGAGTAAGATTTAGAGTGAGAAGAAAAAGAACTCTGTGGTCTGCCAGACCAGGCTGTGAATTGGAGTTCCTTGATTTATAAACTGTGATCTTGGGCAAATTAACATCACCAGGCTTCAATTTACTCACCTATTAAAGATCAATAACTATACTCTCTAAAGAGTGTTCTGAAGAGGTAATTGAATCAAGAACCAAGTAAATGCCCCATAAATCATAGCTATTTTAGGAGTTTAGCTTTCATAGAAAAGTGGAAAACATGAAACATTTCAGAAAAATAAGATGACATGGTCAGAGTTATAGTTTAGAAAGATTCATTTTTCAAAAATGCACAGTTTATAATTAAAGTAAAGCCAAAGGTAGGGAAAACCGTAAGTTGATTATGTCAATTTTCCAAATATAAATAAAAGGAAATCTCAGTATGGTTAGTGGTAGGTAAAATACAAAGAATTAAATATTTATGTTATGAAATCAATAGTACTTAATGGTTAGAGGCTTTGCCTAAAAGGAATAGTTGGAATTCACTCAAAAATGTGCACATGGTATTTTAAGAAGATGCTAGTGGCATTGATTAAATAAGAATATCAGTAAGAGGATTAGGTTTAGAAAGAAAATATGTGAAAATATTGACATTATGATCTCAACAAGGAATGCTGATAGGAACGAGAAAATAATTATGTAAAACACATATTTAGTGTAAAGGGGTAAATTTGAATAAAAAATTTCATTGGAATGTAGAATATGAACACTTGCAATCTGAGGAGCAGATTTCAAATGTTGAAAATAAGTTCTATCCTACTTCTAGAGGCTGATTTTTTTTTTTTTTTTTTTTTTTTTTTTTTTTAGTTTCTCATGACCAGTATACAGACATTTATATAGGCTACAAGTTCCACACACACATCAAAATGATTTTTGTTAGCTAGAGAATGCTAGTCTCAATGACTATAATGCTGGGATCATACGTTTAATGATTCTTTGAGTCTGAGTTGCTTTATTTGAAACTAACATTGTTTTATTAATGGAAGTGCATTTAATTCACAGCAAATATCTGTTTTATTTCATTCATACTATCTAAAATATTTTTCAATTCATGCATTTCATTTTGGTAATTATCATTTGAATTAGTAATTTCTTACTTTGAATTAACTTTGGTAATCATAATTTGAACTAAAAGCTCTCACATTTCATAAAGTTAGTTTGGTGAACATTTGCCCCTGTTTCCAAATGTTACATGGATAGGAGAATGTCATTTCATTTTGGAGATTTACTTCAGCCACAGTTTGTTCCCAACACCGCTCTTTTTGTTTAATTAATTTATTTTTTATTGAATGAGAGATTTTAAATTCTATAGTGCTTTACAGTTTTCAAAAGTTCCACACAGAAGACTTTATATAATCCCCTTCATATAACCCCCTTTTTCCCCCTACCCCTGTATTGCCTCTTCCCACTGGTAACTACTAGTTTGTTCACAGAATAAGTTCACATTCTAACATTATTTAACCTTGCATTCACAACTGATCTAACTATTGCAGTTAGTACATAATGACTTTAAAAATGATAATAGGTTTAAGAAAATAGAAGAAATGGACAAAACAGATGAAAAGATGAAGTCATTCAACAGAGGATAATGCATAAAAATAATGAAACAGATATTCTAGGACTAAAATATACAAGATCTGAAATTATTAACTCAAAGAGTGAGTTTAACAGATTGGACTTAGCAAAGGACAGGGTTATTAAACTGGAAGAAGCATCATTAGAGCATATCTACATTGACGGGAAAAACTATGGGAAAATAAGAGGCCCTGGAGATAAGTGGGCTCAAAGGATTAGAAGTGCCACATTGGAGATGACATACTTTATCCATTAACAGTAGCTTCACATCCAAAACTGTGTGTTTGTCAACCACGTAATATCCAATATTTTAAATGTGTTTAGTCTATGTATTATTTGTTTATATATGTAGCTAAAGGTGCCTTTGGTAGAATACATTTTGCAGAGATATGATGCCACGGATCATAGATAGATTTGATAATACCATTGTTTGTTTACCTTTCAAAATACCCTATAAACTACTTTCATCAATTGTATGGATATCATCAATGGCAGTAATTGAAACCATATTCTTGATGAGATTTACACCAGTCTCCTCTAAGGCCAACTTGGCCATGCTTTCAAATTTTGCTTTAACTTGCTCCTACTTGATCCAATAAACTTTATTTTAAAATAATGGTATCTTATGGTAAAAATGAACTTTCTGTTTAACAGTGTGTACTTACACTTATTATTTTATTTCATTCATAAATATTTTGCCTTAAAATTAGGGGTATTATACAGAGTATTATGGAGAATTTGGAGAAGTCTGTACAGAAAATTTCAGGTTTAAATGTCAGTTACTTGATTGGCCTCCTTAGCTCTATAAGTGGTTGCAAAGACATTTGATTTAATAGAGTGCAGTAGATCATTCCAAGTAAAAGATTGGATCAAAGGTTTCTGCTAACAAGATCAACTCTTTTATTAGACGTTACCACCTACAACCATATGCCACAATTAGTCTTTGCCAAAAGGATGTTTACAGTAACTGTAGCATAAGTTACGTGTACTACTTTGAAACAATGGGGTTGTTTAAAACCATAAATCCATGAAACAAATCAAACAAAGTGTTTTGGAGATATGTAGACATAGCTATGAACATAGCCAAAGAATGAGGTCAATATGTGGTTATACTGCCTTCATGATAAAATATTTAATATCGTTCTACATAATCTACTTCAAAGGAATATATAATGCCTTATTAAAACAAACAGTAACTTAGGTTCTAGTTGTTTCTTCTTTCCTAATCTAATTTCCAAAATAAAGTTTGAATTTCTTCATTTCCCTGGCTTAAAAGGAACTTATCTTTAGAGAGTGATAAGTAGAAATGAAACAAAAGCCTATAGATCTGTGTGGATATGAAACAAAATAAAGTAGAAAAAAATCTGAGTAACACTCTGATGACTGTTTTCTGTATAATATCTTCAGGTGATGAACATATTGCTAACGTGTCTAGAAGGGAAAAGTAAATATAACTGAATCCTCAATGTCATCTTTTAAAAAGAAAAACAAGTTATTTAGAAAGTGCGACATTAAGTAACATTCAAGCTGTTTTGTCTAAGTTAAGTGGCCTGAGCTGGAGAATACATTCTTCAACATGAAATTGTTTCTTATAACATAGAAAATATTTTGGTTTCCTTAGATTATTTTCCATTACAAAAATCAGAAATTAAAAAAAAAAAAAAAGTGCCACAACTCTTCTTGTTAGACTCGAGTCACAGACATAAGAAAATAAGTTTCCCTGATCCTTTTCTAAAATCTTTTATTGGAAAAGGTTGATAAATGCACATTTTTCTCAGCAGAATTTTTGACTTATAGTTAAAATGTTTTAAAAAATCTACTCATCAAAGACGTATAAATGTATCTGTGGACAAATTCTTGCATGTTCTTGGTAATTAATCTTCAATAACTGAATATTTTTCTAGATATGTCCATTATAATCAACACCATTATCTTCAATAATGAAATATTTAATGATGTAAATTTAAATATTAATATAGTTGATTCCTTGACTAGACTGATGGGAAAGATAAGGTTGTTATCCTAATGCCATGAGTACGGTATGGCACTTATATTGCTGGTAAAGAAAGCAAGGTATAACTGTAATATATTCTAATTTCAGGAAAGAATCTTCTTTAAAGAATAACAAGTGTTAACACATAAATATGAGATTCTACAACATTAAGTGTATGGTTGTATCATTAATTGAAGACGTAGGACTTGTCCTATTCACAACTCTACACTTTATGCATGTTTGCCATTGTTACTAACATTTCAGGTATTCGGATGCTATTAAGAGGGAATGTTTAGCACTCCTAAGAACACTTGCTAGGAAAAGATTCAGCAAGAGTGCAGAGGAAGGAAACTGAGATAGTGGTATGAGCCAAAACAAGCTGAAGATCACTGTGCCAACTATCTGCTTTGAAAATGATTACTTAGCTCAGAAATACTAATTCTGAGATTAATAAGTTATGGGATTTTTAGATATGTGTGTTTATGAATTTGCACATGTTACTGTTTGTATTTTTATTTAAAAAATGTTACATGTGCATTGTAGAACATAAGGACAATATAGAAAAAATAAACACAAAAATCATTCTACTTCATCTGTTAACATATTTCTTTCCAATTTTATGTCTATTTATTTTCAAATCTTTCTTAAAAATTCTTATTTTTAAGAAAGATACAGGCAGTTTGATTTCCAGCTTTTTTTTTATAACTCTACTTTGGAATGGATATAGATTTACAAAACAGTTGCACAGGTAGTACAGGACATCTGTCCTGTAGACCCTTCACCCAGCTTCCTCTAATGTTAGTATCTTTATCTAATCATGGAACACTTGTTAAAAGTAGTAAGAGATTAACAGTGGTGCAGTACTATTAAGTGAACTACAGACCTTACTCAGATTGCACTAAGTTTTCTACTAATGAATTTTTACTGTTCCAGGATCCAACACAAAATACTACATTGACTCTAACCAGCATTTTTCCTTTTTAAAACCTAACATTATATTGTGTTTGCTTTTGTATATGGCCTTTTAAAAGGAAGATACAGATGTGTGCCTAGAGGAAAAGGTACTGATTATATAGCCAAGAGAGGGCCCTAGGGAGACAAGTGTTTTGATCGATGCATAAGAAAATAAAATAGTGAAAAATCTGACCTCCATTAAATAGAAGAACTAGGATTAACATTCAGGAAGGGATATGCTTCAGTCAAATGGAAGAGGACAGAAAACTTGGTTATCTTCACGGAAAGGCTTAGGGAACTCCAGAAATATTAACACATTATTGGACTTTTGCAAATTAAGCTTGAAGATAAAAGAAGTCTCATACTCATCTTGGGATGAACAGAATGAAAAGGGATGAAGGATAAAGAAATAAATTTACATTTTCCATTAAGGAGTTTAGTTTGCCTATACTCTAAAAATGTCACCCACAAACTCTTTGAAATGAGGCTAGGAGGCATGTTAAACTATAGCAATGGCATTAATTCAGTTTATCTCGAAATGAAAACCTATTCTAAACCCCACACCAAGGATTCTAAACCTTTTCTCCAAAGTTTGTTTCATATCAAATCCCATATTTTCTTCAGAATACTTTTTTTTCTACTTTTCTAAGACTAAGACAATTCAAGATGCAAAACCCAGAAAGAAAACAGTTTATTTCTCTTGCTAATCAAAGGGGAAAATATAACTGCCTGGAAGAATTCATGTTCTTCCTAAAAGTTCAGGATCCTGATTTTAGAGTAAAATCAGTCAGCATGATTGTGTTTACATGTTTGTTTTTTCCATCACATTTTTGTAGTGTTCATCACATAGAAAAAATTACACAAATCATAAATATACAGCTCAGTGAATTATTACAGAGCAAAGTCCTTTTTAACCAAAGCCAGGTCAAGAAACATGATACTGACCTCATTCTATAAGCTTCATTTGTGCCACCACCCAATCAATAACCTCATTGCTTCCCAAAGTAAATTGCTATCTTGACTACGATAATTTGCTTGTTTTGGGAATTAATATAATTGTAATCATCCAAAATATGTACTTAAGTGTTTTGCCTCTTTCTCTCAATATTATGATTATGATATTCATCTATGCTATTGCATACAGCTATTATGAATTCATTTTCATTGCTCTATAGTATTAACATTTTATGACTATTTCTCTACTCTTTTGCCATTCTTCCAGTATGAATATTTGGATAGTTATCATTTTCTGCTATTAAAGTAATAGTGCTATGAGTATTCTGCATGTGTTTTGGTTTTACACTTGTATGCATTTCTGTTAGTATACACTTACTGATGGAATTTCTTGTTTTACACTGTGACTATGTTTAGCTTAATAGAAAATGTCAAACACTTCTCTGGAGGGAATATACCAATTTATTCTTTAACAAGCTGTATAAAAATGCCTGTTGCTCCACTTTCACACCATCACTGGTCTTGTTAGTCTTTATAATTTTCTATTCCTAAGAGGGTACAGACATGTTATTGTGTCTTTAATGTGTCTTTTCATGATGAGTAATGATGTTGGTAAATTTTCATATGTTTAGTGGCCAACTGGATACACTTTTAGTGAAATGCTGCACAGTGAGTTCTTCAAATATCTTCTCCCATGTTAACACTTTCTTATCAATTTAACAGTGTCTTTTGATGTAGTAAATTTTACCAATCTTTTCCTTTAAGTTGATTTTTTTGTGTCCTCTTTAAGAAATCTTTCCTGATGCCAGGGTCATTAATATATTCTTACATTAGCGTCTAGAACCTTCCTAATTTTTTTTTTTTTCAATTCAAATGCACAATCCACTTGGAGTTTCTGTGTGCGTGCACACCTGGTGTGTGTGTGTGAATGTGAGTTTGCTTGTTTGTTCTCCTTACACAAATCAATTTTACACATAGGTAGCTTGTTGAAATATTTGAATATTCTTGTGGATTCATGCTATTTTGTGTTTTCTACCATACCAAGTCCTTTCACTTCAAAATTCTTCTTTAATAGTGTCTTGGCTAATATTAGACCTTTGCATCTCCATGTAAATTTAGATAGGTTCTACCAATTTCCACAAAAGAGTTTTGTTGATATTTTCACTGTAATTACATTGAATCTATTAAATCAGTTGGGGAAGAATTGTCATTATAATATTGTGAATCTTCAAATTATTTTGAATGCATGGCATATCCCTCAGTTATTTAGATTGTTTTTAAAAATATTTCTTAATATTTTATAGTATTTTATATAAAAGTTTTATCCTTCTTTTAGATTTAGTAATAGGGATTTTATTATCAAGGACATTTTAGGTGATCTGATTGACAGAAGAACATTTCATGGTAGTGTCATTATCTGGAAGGCTCTTTACTAAGAAAAAGAAATAAAGATGAGACATGATGGTCAAGACCAAGTCACATTGGTGGAAAAAGATTACTGAAATATTAAGCAAAGGAATTTTATACTTTTGTTAGGAACCAACTGATAGAATATAATTTAGAGTCAAGTCTTTATCTGCTGACTATACAGAAAGGAAAAAGAAAGGTTTTTAAAACTACCTACCAAATAGTAAAATAAGATTAGTAAGCCACAATTTTGGAACAGAGACTAATTTACATAGATGAATCACCAATGAAAGTTTCCTTACTTCTAGACTCTGGACCCTCTGCTCTCTATCAATAAATATTTCTTCATTTTGCAGTGAAAAGAATTGCATGTTTGGAACAGTAAACAGCAATTGAAATCACCCCTCCTTTGTACTCACTGTCATTGAATTATGGAGGAATCAATTTATAATAATTGTATCTCCTTTTATACAGTGAATGATTTCTCATTTAACTACTGATATCTAGTTGTGCTTTGTGTAATTAGGGAATTCCCTTCTGGTTAAACAGTATTTAGAAGATATTGATAGTATATAACTGTAGACTATGCTGTCAAGATAAGTTAATTAGTTCTATGGAAAGACTATGAAAAATATGATTAAATGTGTCCCCTGAAATAGTTATAGTTTAGCAGGAGACATGACAGCACTGAATATTCCAAGATTATAAAGTAAGGACAACAAACACTCCTTCATCAGACAGTATTGAGCGTCTAATGTGTCTAGCTAGTGCTCAGAAATTTTATACAAGATCTGAGACTAAAAACTAAAGGCCATTAATTTAGTTTTTTTAATTAAAATTTTTAAATTCCTCCTATAAAGTCCTTTTAGAATTCTTAGTTTATAAAATCATACTCCACAGTAGCATTGGTAGTTTTCTATATTTAATTAACTGTTACAAATACATACCAGTAAGTTTTTTTTTTTTAATTTGTTTAAAATTTATTTTTTTAACATCTTTATTGGAGTATAAGTGCTTCACAATGGTGTGTTATTTTCTGCTTTATAACAAAGTGAATCAGCTATACATATACATATATCCCCATATCTCTACCCTCTTGTGTCTCCCTCCCTCCCACCCTCCCTATCCCACCCCTCTAGGTGGTCACAAAGCCATTCTGACTGGTGTGAGGTGATACCTTATTGTAGTTTTGATTTGCATTTCTCTAACGATTAGTGATGTTGAGCATCCTTTCATGTATTTGTTGGCAATCTGTGTATCTTCTTTGGAGAAATGTGTATTTAGGTCTTCTGCTCATTTTTGGATTGGGTTTCTTGTTTTTTTGATATTGAGCTGCATGAGCTGCTTGTAAATTTTGGAGATTAATCCTTTGTCACTTGCTTCATTTGCAAATATCTTCTCCCATTCTGAGGGTTCTCTTTTTGTCTTGTTTATGTTTTCCTTTGCTGTGCAAAAGCATTTCAATTTCATTAGGTCCCATTTGTTTATTTTTGTTTTTATTTCCATTTCTCTAAGATGTGAGTCAAAAAGATCTTGCTGTGATTTATGTCATAGGGTGTTCAGCCTGTGTTTTCCTCTAAGAGTTTTATAGTGTCTGACCTTACATTTAGGTCTTTAATCCGTTTTGAGTTTATTTTTGTGTATGGTGTTAGGGAGTGTTCTAATTTCATTCTTTTACATGTAGCTGTCCAGTTTCCCCAGCATCACTTATTGAAGAGGCTGTCTTTTCTCCATTGTATATTCTTGCCTACTGTATCAAAAATAAGGTGACCATATATGCATGGGTGTATCTCTGGGCTTTCTATCCTGTTCCATTGATCTATATTTCTGTTTTTGTGCCAGTACCATACTATCTTGATTACTGTAGCTTTGTAGTATAGTCTGAAGTCCAGGAGCCTGATTCCTCTAGCTCTGTTTTTCTTCCTCGAGATTGCTTTGGCTATTTGGGGTCTTTTGTGTTTCCATACAAATTGTGAAATTTCTTGTTCTAGTTCTGTGAAAAATGCCATTGGTAGTTTGATAGGGAATGCACTGAATCTGTCGATGGCTTTGGGTAGTAGAATCATTTTCACAATGTTGATTCTTCCAATCCAAGAACATGGTATATCTCTCCATCTGTTTGTATCATCTTTAATTTCTTTCATCAGTGTCTTATAGTTTTGTGCATACAGGTCTTTTGTCTCCCTAGGTAGGTTTATTCCTAGGTATTTTATTCTTTGTGTTGCAATGGTAAATGGGAGTGTTTCCATAATTTCTCTTTCAGATTTTTCATCATTAGTATATAGGAATGCAAGAGATTTCTGTGCATTAATTTTCTATCCTGCTACTTTACCAAATTCATTGATTAGCTCTAGTAGTTTTCTGGTAGAATCTTTAGGATTCTCTAGGTATAGTATCATGTCATCTGCAAACAGTGACCGTTTTACTTCTTCTTTTCTGATTTGGATTCCTTTTATTTCTTTTTCTTCTCTAATTGCTGTGGCTAAAACTTCCAAAACTATGTTGAATAATAGTGGTGAGAGTGGAGAACCTTGAGTTGTTCCTGATCTTAGTGGAAATGGTTTCAGTTTTTCACCACTGAGAATGATATTGGCTGTGGGTTAGTCATATATGGCCTTTATTATGTTGAGGTAAGTTCCCTCTATGCCTACTTTCTGAAGACGTTTTATCATAAATGGGTGTTGAATTTTGTCAAAAGCTTTTTCTGCATCTATTGAGGTGATCATATGGGTTTTCTCCTTCAATTTTTTAATATGGTGTATCACATTGATTGATTTGCATATATTGAAGAATCCTTGCATTCCTGGGTCAAACCCCACCTGATCATTGTGTATGATCCTTTTAATGTGTTGTTGGATTCTGTTTGCTATTATTTTGTTGAGGAATTTTGCATCTATGTTCATCAGTGATATTGGCCTGTAGTTTTCTTTCTTTGTGACATCTTTGTCTGGTTTCAGTATCGGGGTGATGGTGGCCTCATCGAATGAGTTTGGGTTTGTTCATCCCTTTGCTATATTTTGGAAGAGTTTGAGAAGGATAGGTGTTAGCTCTTCTCTAAATGTTTGATAGAATTCGACTGTGAAGCCATCTGGTCCTTAGCTTTTGTTTGTTGGAAGATTTTGAACCACAGTCTTGGTTTCAGTGCTTGTGATTTGTCTGTTTATATTTTCTATTTCTTCCTGGTTCAGTCCTGGAAGGTTGTGCTTTTCTAAGAATTTGTCCATTTCTTCCAGGTTGTCCATTTTATTGGCATATAGTTGCTTGTAGTAATCTCTCATGATCTTTTATTTCTGCAGTGTCAGTGGTTACTTCTCCTTTTTCATTTCTAATTCTATTAATTTGTCTTCTCCCTTTTTTTTCTTAATGAGTCTGGCTAATGGTTTATCAGTTTTGTTTATTTTCTCAAAGAACCAGCTTTTTGTTTTATTGATCTTTGCTACTGCTTCCTTCATTTCTTTTTCATTTATTTCTGATCTGATCTTTATGATTTCTTTCCTTCTTCTAACTTTGGGCTTTTTGGTCTTCTTTCTCTAATTGCTTTAGGTGTAAGTATAGTTTATTTGAATTGTTTCTTGTTCTTGAGGTAGGATTGTAGTGCTATAAACTTCCCTCTTAGAACCGCTTTTGCCACATCCCATAGGTTTTGGGTCATCGTGTTTTCATTGTCATTTGTTTCTAGGTATTTTCTGATTTCCTCTTTGATTTCTTCAGTGATCTCTTAGTTATTTAGTAGTGTATTGTTTAGCCTCCATGTGTTTGTATTTTTTACGGATTTTTTTCCTGTCATTGATGTTTAGTCTCATAGTGTTGTGGGCCGAAAAGATACTTGATATGATTTCAGTTTTCTTAAAATTACCATGGCTTGATTTGTGACCCAAGATATGATCTATCTTGGAGAATGTTCCATAAGCACTGGAGAAGAAAGTGTATTCTGTTGTTTTGGGATGGAATGTCCTATAAATATCAATTAAATCCATCTTGTTTAATGTATCATTTAAAGCTTGTGTTTCCTTATTTATTTTCATTTTGGATGATCTCTCCATTGGTGAAAGTGGGGTGTTAAAGTCCCCTACTATGATTGTGTTACTGTCGATTTTCCCTTTATGGCTGTTAGCATTTGCCTTATGTATTGAGGTGCTCCTATGTTGGGTGCATAAATATTTACAATTGTTACATCTTCTTCTTGGATTGATCCCTTGATCATTATGTAGTGTCGTTTTTGTCTCTTGTAAGTCTTTATTTTAGTCTATTTTGTCAGATATGAGAATTGCTACTGCAGCTTTCTTCTGATTTCCGTTTATGTGGAATATCTTTTTCCATCTGCTCACTTTCAGTCTGTATGTGTCCCTGGATCTGAAGTGGGTCTCTTTTAGTCAGCATATATATGGGTCTTGTTTTTGTATCCATTCAGCCAGTCTGTGTCTTTAGGTGGGCACATTTAATCCATTTACATTTAAGGTAGTTATCGATATGTATGTTCCTATTACCATTGTCTTAATTGTTTGGGGTTTGTCATTGTAGGTCTTTTCCTAGAGGAGTTCCTTAAGCATTTGTTGTAAAGCCAGTTTGCTGGTGCTGAATTCTCTTAACTTTTGCTTTTCTGTAAAGGTTTTAATTTCTCCGTCGAATCTGAGATCCTTGCTGGGTAGAGTAATCTTGGTTGTAGGTTTTTCCCTTTCATCACCTTAAATATGTCCTGCTACTACCTTCTGGCTTGCAGAGTTTCTGCTGAAAGATGAGCTGTTAACCTTATGCGGATTACATTGTATGTTATTTGTTTTTTTTCCCTTGCTGCTTTTAATATTTTTTTCTTTGTATTTAATTTTTGATAGTTTGATTAATATGTGTCTTGCCGTGTTTCTCCTTGGATTTATCCTATATGGGACTCTCTGCACTTCCTGGACTTGATTGACTATTTCCTTTCCCATATTATGGAAGTTTTCAACTATAATCTCTTCAAATATTTTCTCAGTCCCTTTCTTTTTCTCTTCTTCTTCTGGGACCCCTGTAATTCAAATGTTGGTGCATTTAATGTTGTCCCAGATGTCTCCGAGAGTGTCCTCAATTCTTTGCATTCTTTTTTCTTTATTGTGCTCTGCAGTAGTTATTTCCACTATTTTATCTTCCTGGTCACTTATCCGTTCTTCTGCCTCAGTTATTCTGCTATTGATTCCTTCTAGAGAATTTTTAGTTCCATTTATTGTGTTGTTCATTGTTTATTTGGTGTTTCGTTCTTCTAGGTTCTTGTTAAAGGTTTCTTGAATTTTCTCCATTCTATTTCCAAGATTTTGGATCATCTTTACCATCATTACTCTGAATTTTTTTCAGGAAGACTGTCTACTGGAAAAAGGGTTTTTACCTTGCTCCTTCATCTGCTGCGTGTTTCTCTGTCTTCTCATTTTGCTTAACTTACTGTGTTTGGGGTCTCCATTTCGCAGGCTGCAGGTTCGTAGTTCCTGTTGATTTTGGTGTCTGCCCCCAGTGGGTAAGGTTGATTCAGTGTGTTGTGTAGGCTTCCTGATTGAGGGGATTGGTGCCTGTGTTCTGGTGGATGAGGCTGGATCTTGTCTTTCTTGTGGGCAGGACCGCATCCAGTGGTGTGTTTCGTGGTGTCTGTGACCTTATTATGATTTTAGGCAGCCTCTCTGCTAATGGGTGGGGTTGTGTCGCTGTCTTGCTAGTTGTTTGGCATAGGGTGTCCAGCACTGTAGTTTGCTGGTCGTTGAGTGGAGCTGGGTCTTAGCGTTGAGATGGAGATCTCTGGGAGAGCTTTCACCATTTGGTATTACGTGGAGCCAGAAGGTCTCTGGTGGACCAATATCCTGAACTAGGCTCTCCCATCTCAGAGGCACAGGCCTGACACGAAAACCCCGTCAGCCACACGGCTCAAAAGAGAAGAGAGAAAGAAAGAAAGAATTTTATTTTATTTTTTATTCTTTATTAAAATAAAAGATAAAGAAATTGTTAAAAATAAAAAAATTTAAAAGTAATATAAGAAAAAGAAAGAATAAAGCAACCAAAGCAAAAAACAAATCCATCAATGATAATAAGCGCTAAAAACTATGCTAAAAAGACACAAAAAACAAAAAAACAGACAGACAGAACCCTAGGACAAATGGTAAAAGAAAGCTATACAGACAAAATCACAGAAAGAAGCATACACATACACACTCACAAAAAGAGAAAAAGGAAGAAAAATATATATCTATATATAAAAAAAAAAAGGAAGAGAGCAACCAAATCAATAAATAAATTTACCAATGATAATAAACTCTAAATACTAAACTAAGATAAACATAAAACCAGAAACCAGTCAGCCACATAGAGCAAACCCCAAGCCTACAATTGCTCCCAAAGCCCACCGCCTCAATTTTGGGATGATTCGTTGTCTATTCAGGTATTCCACAGATGCAGGGTACATCAAGTTGATTGTGGAGATTTAATCCTCTGCTCCTGAGGCTGCTGGGAGAGATTTCCCTTTCTCTTCATTTTTCGAATAGCTCCCGGGTTTCAGCTTTGGATTTGGCCCTGCCTCTGCATGTAGGTCGCCTGAGGGTGTCTGTTCTTTGCTCAGACAGGATGGGTTTAAAGGAGCAGCTGATTGGGGGCTCTGGCTCACTCAGGCCGGGGGAAGGGAGGGGTACGGATGCGGGGTGAGCCTGCAGCGGCAGGGGCCGGCATGATGTTGCACCAACCTGAGGCACGCCATGTATTCTCCCGGGGAAGTTATCCCTGGATCACGGGATCCTGGCAGTGGCGGGCTGCACAGGCTCCTGGGTGGAGACGTGTGGATAGTGACCTGTGCTTGCAGACTGGCTTCTTGGTGGCTGCAGCAGCAGCCTTAGCGTTTCATGCCCGTCTCTGGGGTCTGTGTTGATAGCCGCAGCTCGCGCCCGTCTCTGGAGCTCATTTAGGCTGTGCTCTGAATCCCCTCTCCTCACACACCCCGAAATAATGGTCTCTTGCCTCTTAGGCAGGTCCAGGCTTTTTCCCAGACTCCCTCCTGGCTAGCTGTGGTGCACTAGCCCCCTTCAGGCTGTGTTCACGCAGTCAACCCCAGTCCTTTCCCTGGGGTCTGACCTCTGAAGCCAGCGCCTCTGCTCCCAGCCCCCGCCCGCCCCGGCGGGTGAGCAGACAAGCCTCTTGGGCTGGTGAGTGCTGCTCGGCACTGATCCTCTGTGCAGGAATCTCTCCGCTTTGCCCTCCGCACCCCTGTTGCTGCACTCTCCTCCGTGGCTCTGAAGCTTCCCCCCTCTGCCACCCGCAGTCTCCGCCCATGAAGGGGCTTCCTAGTGTGTGGAAACCTTTCCTCCTTCACAGCTCCCTCCCGCTGGTGCAGGTCCTGTCCCTATTCTTTTGTCTCTGTTTTTTTCTTTTTTCTTTTGCCCTACCCAGGTATGTGG
The DNA here is from genome assembly GCF_965194825.1 of Balaenoptera physalus. Lineage (NCBI taxonomy): Eukaryota > Metazoa > Chordata > Mammalia > Artiodactyla > Balaenopteridae > Balaenoptera > Balaenoptera physalus. The sequence continues at coordinate 134,949,158 of NC_138884.1, forward strand.
GGAGTTTCTTGCCTTTTGGGAAGTCTGAGGTCTTCTGCCAGCATTCAGTAGGTGTTCTGTAGGAGTTGTTCCAAATGTGGATGTATTTCTGATGTTTTTGTGGGGAGGAAGGTGATCTCCACATCTTACTCCTCTGCCATCTTGAAGGTCTCTACCACCAATAAGTTTTAGATAAGGCTGCCAACTTATTTCAAACTCTAGTATCTATCAATTTCTGCACTAGTTTTCCTGAAGCCTAGCTGCTAGTATCTCTAACATTATGGTAAATTCTAAGGCTCTTTATGTGATTAAGACAACAAATATAAATTTGAAGAAAATTCAGCGTAAGTAGTAGATGCCTGTGATATTGAAATTCATGGGGAATATAATACATTGATCTTGCAATTTTTTTAAACAAATGATTAGTGGATGTTTACTTTATAATAGGCATATTATGGGAGGTGAATATATAATGGTTCCTAAATCATGTTAACAAAAAGGATCCATAACAATTACAAATGTGTGAAAAATGTGAGCTTAGCATATTGAGGGAAAAATAAGAAAATATCCTTGATTATGTGGAGCACTGATATATGACTGGATAAATGTAAGTTTGATTTAGAGGTAGTAAGGTTTAGAAATGTAAGGTTGATTGAATGAAGATATTGACTGTTAACGTTGATTATTCCAGATTTAGTTCTATTGTTACCAGTGGCCACAGTAAATTGTAAAATATTGTACTACCATAAATAAGGTTATATTACAAAATATAAAATTTATTAGTTTTCTTTAAGTAATCTCCCTATGTTATTTTGTTTGTTGAGGTATAATTGATATACAAAAATCTGCACATACATTAAATATCAGTTGGAGGGTTTGGAGATATGCATACATTTACAAAACCATAGTCACAAGCAAGGTAATAAACATATACATCACCTCAAGAAGTTTTTCCTTGCCTTTTTGGGTTTCTTTTTGTTTACTTTTTTATTTGTTTTTGTATTTGTTTGTGCTTTATTGGTGGTAAGAACATTTAACATGAGCTTGACCTTCTTAACAGTTTTTTAAGTATGCAATACTGAATAGTTAGCTGTAGGCACTATATTTTACCATAGATTCCTGGAACTTGTTCATCTTATATAACTGAAACTTGATACCCATTGAACAACTCTTACTTTCCCCTTCCTAACTGGGAAATCACCATTTTACTCTGTGTTTCTATAAGTTTGACTATTTCAGATACCTCTCAAGTGGAATTGTGCAGTATTTGTCCTTCTGTGACTGGCTTTTTTCAGCTAGTAAAATGTCTTCCAGGTTCATCAGTGTTGTTGCAAAGAAGATTTCCTTCTTTTTTAAGGATGAATAATTTTGCATTTTATGTATGTATCACAGTTTTCTTTATCCATTCATCAGTCAGTGGACACTTAGGTTTTTTCCATATCTTGGCAGTTGTGAATAATGCTGCAGTGAACATAGAGTGCAGGGATTTCTTTGAGATCCTGATTTCAGTTCTTTTGGATATTTACCCAGAAGTGGGAATACTAAATCATATGGTAGATCTATTTTTAATATTTGGAGATAGAGCAGCTGTACCATTTTACATTCCCAGCAGTGTACAAGGGTTCCAGTTTATCCACATCCTCACCAACAGTTTTTGTCTTTCTTTTTTTTAAATAACCATCCTGACAGGTATGGGCTGATAACTCATTATAGTTTGATTTTAGGTGATACCTTATTTGTTTTTGATTTTGAATTTGATGATTAGTGATATTAAGCACCTTTTCATACACCTTTGGCCACTTGTTTGTCTTTAGAGAAATATCTATTCAAATCCTTACCCCATTCTTTTATTCGGTTATTTGTTTTTGTGGGGTTTTTCTTAATGCTATTGAGATGTAGGAGTTCCTTATGTATTTTGGATATTAATAGATATATGGTTTGCAAACGTTTTCTACCATTCAGAAGCTTCCTTTACATTCTGTTGACTGCATCCTTTGCTTTGCAGAAGATTTTAGTTTGATATAGTCACAATTGTCTATTTTTGCTTTTGTTGCCTGTGCTTTGGGTGTTATATTCAATAAATTATTGCCAGGGCTAGTGTCAAGAAGTCTTTCACCTATGTTATCTTCTAGGAGTCTTACAGTTTCATGTCTTATGTTTAAGTCTTTGATCCATTTTGAGTTCATTTTTGTATATGGTATAAGAGAGGGGTCCAGTTTCATGCTTTGTCATGTGGCTATCCAGTTTTCCCAGCATCATTTGTTGAAGAGACTATCCTTTCCCCATTGTGTATTCTTGGCACCTTTTTTGAAGATCAGTTGACACTTTATGTGTGGGTTTATTTCTGAGCTTTATATTCTATTCCGTTAGTCTAAATAACTGTCTTTATGCCAGTATCATACCTTTTTAAAATAATTTTTTAGTATCATACTTTTTTAATTACTGTAATTTTGTAATAATTTTTGAAAACAGGAAATTCCCATAAAATTTTTATTCTAGCTTAGCAAATTTATCCATGGATCCCTCAAAACTATTTATTTCTTTATTATTGCCATACTGTTGAGATGTGTAATACTAAATTGCAAAACTCTAGAGTCATCTAGATCTAAATTTAATTTTACAATTTCTTATGTACTAGCTATGTGACATTGGCAAGGTGTTTATCATCAGTCAGAGACATCTGTTCAATTTCAGTTACGCTTTTCCAAGGTAGGGACCTGCCACGCCCTTCTCTTGTCTCTGGAGTTTCATTTATCAAGAGAGAGAGTGACATGTCCATGGTAGTTCTATCTTCTCTCTCTCTCTCTCAAAGGCTTTAAGTAACTTGTGTATTTTTATTTAATTTATGTCTTTCTTATTTCTCCATGTAGAATCTAGTAGAGAACAGTGCCTGAGTTCAAATTCAGTTTATACCATTTACTAGCCTGTGGTTTGGGAAACTCCATTAATTGCTCTGTTTCAGTTTTCTATCTATGATATAAAATAAGAACAATACTAGTCTCCTTACTTCATAGGGTTGTTGTGCGGATTAAATAAGATGGTTCATGTAATGAACTGTACCTGTCACATTGCAATCACTTTATAAGTATTTGCTCTCTTCATCATCAATCATAAATCATATCTCTAGATCACTTTGGACAATACCTTGTTATATAGATGTTAAATTAATATCTACTGGTTGGGTCACTTAGAGTTTTTGGGTAATCACATTGTCCAAAGCTGACTATATCATCTATGCTATTTGGGGGTATTATTTTGCATCTCACCTCTGGATGGCACTGCAGCTAGGATTTAATAATCAAATAACAACCATCCAATTTATCTTCTACCAACCCTCCAAATAATTTGATCACATCAAAATCCCTGTGTTAAATCTTTCTTTGCTTAAGATATCTTCAATATGTATTCCAGTTTCCTGCAAAGAAATTGATGGACTAATATATGTATTCCAACTGCAGTCTAAAAATCAGCATATAGGTATCAGTTATTAAAAGTCCCATATTCTCATCCCACCCTCTCCTTTGTAGGATGCAAAGCTGGAATGGTAAATAGAATTCTACCACATACGTAATCTTAACATTAAATAATATGTAGGTGTTTTTATATATTCTACTATTCATTGGAATTCTTTGCAAGAAGGAGATTTTGACAAATGGATTAATAAACATTATGAGTATAGATGAGACATGCACTTCATTTCACTTAGATATTTATTACCTGACTAGTAAATAAATGTTTCCTCATTACTAATTTATACCTCCTTGTTTTACAAAATTCAATACTACATTATTCTAAAAGTTGTAGTCATTATAAAAATATTTTGAAGTATGTACTAACAACACAATTTTTTTTTAGAACAATTTTAAAAGATGATTATTTTGTATTAGAGAGGATAAGGAGTCCAATTTGTATTGAAGCTATTTTCTGTATAAAACATTTTTTTGTTGCAAATTTAATTATTATTTATGTATTATTGTTTATGAAATTTCATTCATCCTGAATAAAATATAACAAGTAAGCTTGCAACTTCATAAATGCAATCAAGGCTCTTTGTAAAACTTTACTTCTAAAATAAGAGAGATATTCTGTGTTACTATCTTTTATTAACTAATGCAAGACTCAACAAAAGTTTTCATTAGAATTTATATAAAAGGACACTACATGGGCTTCCCTGGTGCAGTGGTTAAGAATTCATCTGCCAATGCAGAGGACACGGGTTTAAGCCCTGGTCTGGGAAGATCCCACATGCCACGGAGCAACTAAGCCTGTACACCACAACTACTGAGCCTGCACTCTAGAGCCCGTGAGCCACAACTACTGAGCCTGTGTGCTGCAACTACTGAAGCCTGCATGCTTAGAGCCCGTACTACACAGCAAGAAAAGACACCGCAATGAGAAGCCCGCGCACTGCAATGAAGAGTAGTCCCACTCGCCGCAACTAGAGAAAGCCCGCACACAGCGATGAAGACCCAATGCAGCCAAAAATAACATAAATAAAATAAATAAATAAATTTAAAATAAAATAAAAGGACACTACAATCCAGAAGTCTTGGGAATAATTTTTTTTATTGAAGTATAGTTGATTTACAATGTTGAGTTAATTACTTCTGTATAGCAAAGTGATTCAGTTATAAATATGTGTACATTCTTTTTTTATATTCTCTTCCATTATGGTTTATCATAGGATATTGAATACAGTTCTCTGTGCTATACATTTGTAGGACCTTGCTTATCCATTCTATATATAAAAGCTTATATTTGCTAACCCCTACATCCCACTCCATCCCTCCCCCCCAACCTCTCTTTCTTGGCAACCACCAGTCTGTTCTCTATGTCCGTGATTCTGTTTCTGTTTCATAGATAAGTTCATTTGTGACATATTTTATATTCCACAAAAAAGTGATATCATATGGTATTTGTATTTCTCTTTCTAACTTACTTCACTTAGTATGATAATCTCTAGGTACATTCATGTTGCTGCAAATGGCATTATTTCATTCTTTTTTATGGCTGAGTAGTATTCCATTGTATATATGTACCACATCTTCTTTATCCATTCATCTGTTGATGGACATTTATGCTGTTTCCAAGTCTTGGCGATTGTGAATACTGATGCTGTGAACATAGGGGTGCATATATCTTTATGAATTATAGTTTTGTCCAGATATATGCCCCTGAGTGGGATTTCTGGATCATATGTTAATTCTATTTTTAGCTTTCTGAGGAACCTCCATACTGTTTTCCACATTGGCTGCACCAACTTACATTTGGGAATAATTTCTAATGAAACACACACACAACACACATCCCAGACACACATAAGAAAAAATGATCCTTTTTTTATTGAAGTACAGTTGATGTATAAGATTATATAAGTTACAGGTGTACAATATAGTGATTCACAATTTTTTAAGGTTATACTCCATTTATAGTTTTTCTAAAATATTGGTTATTTTACTCATGCTATACATATATCCTTGTAGCTTATTTTACACCTAATAGTTTGCACTTCTTAATCCCCTACCCCTATATTGCCCCTCTTCCCTTCCCTCTCCCCATTTGTAACCACTAGTTTGTTCTCTATATCTGTGAGTCTGCTTCTTTTTGTTATATTCACTAGTTCTACTGAATGGGAGAAAATATTTGCAAATGATATGACTGATAAGTGTTACTATCTAACATCTATAAACATCTCATACACCTCAACATCAAAAAAACAAACAACCCAATTATAAAATGGGCAGAAGAACTGAATAGACATTTTTTTCAAAGAGGAAATGCAGATGGCCAACAGGCACATGAAAAGGTGCTCAACATCGCTAATCAAAACAACAATGAGATAATCACCTCACCTCCATCAGAATGGCTATCATCAAAAAGAACACAAATAACAAATGTTAGTTATGATGTGGAGAAAAGGGAACCCTCGTACACTGTTGGTGGGAAAGTAAATTGGTGCAGCCACTGTGGAAAACAGTATGGAGGTTTCTCAAAAAACTAAAAATAGAATTACCATATGACCCAGCAATATGTCCAAAAAAAACACTAATTCTAAAAGATACATGCACCACCTCAGTGTTCATAGCAGCATTATTTACAATTGCCAAGATATGGAAGCAACCTAAATGTCCATCAACAGATGAATGGATAAAGAAGATGTTCTATATGTATATATACACACACATACACAATGGAATACTACTCTGCCATAAAAAAAAAATTGAAATGTTGCCCTTTGCAGCAACATGGATGTACTTGGAGGGCGTTATGCTAATTGAAATAAGTCAGAGAAAGGCAAATGCTGTATGATATCACTTACATGTGGAATTGAAAAATGCTCCTTGTAAAGACCATCTATGTCTCTCTTACTCATGGGACATATCAGATAGGATTGAGATAACTGTGGGCTACGAGATGTGCTTACTCTAAGTGCTTGAGAGGCAGTATAGATTAGAACTATAGTGCTGGGGTTTAATATTTCAGTATTGTTAGGAGCTAAATGTTTACATCCCCCCAAAATTCATCTTGAAATCCTACTGCCCATGTGATGGTATTAGGAGGGGGGCTTTTGGGAGGTGATTAGGGCATGAGGGTGGAGCCCTTATGAATGGATTAATGCCCTTATATAAAAGATACCCCAAAGGGCTCCCTTGGCACTTTCCACCATATGAGGAAAGAGCAAGAAGATAGCTATCTGTGAACAAGGAAGCAGGCCCTCACCAGACACTGAATCTGTTGATTCTTTGATCTTGGACTTCTCAGTATTCTAGAACTGTGAGAAATTTCTGGTGTTTATAAACTACCCTTACTATGTGTTTAAGTTAAATATATAGCACCTGGTAATTTCAACTCAACTCTGCATATGATTGATATAGTATTGGTGGTGAAGGCAGAGCCCTAATTAGATATTGACTGTATACCATATACATGTGTATTTCTTATCTTTGGCTCAATATATAAAAGATCTTGACACTTAGTTGCTTTTCTTGGATGCAGTCAAGTATCCAAAATTCTATGAAGGCTAAGTTTACGCTGGAAAAATTACTGAGTACTCATCAGAAAGTAATACTGCAGGATAAGATTATGATGGGTAATACTATCTATATTTTATGTGTTTTATTGTAGTGACATTTATGGGAAAACCAATCAATCCTTTTCATTCTTCTATTTTTAATTAAATTAATAAATGTTTAGGGCCATAATTGACTCATGCAGTATGAGAAATTGTCAGTGGTTCATTACTAATCAGTGAGCCAATTCTTTTAATACTTATATTTGACCTGAATAAAAAATATATAAAGGAATTATGTTACAATAATGAAGAATAGTTTCCATGACTACTAATAAAATTATGTAAGAACATAGATAATATATCATTATCTCATCAACATAAAATAACTTTCTAATATATACAAACACTTATTATTCGTATATGATGTTAAATACCCTATGAGATAGAAGTTGTCTCCTATTAGGACATTACAAAAATGCTATTACATAAATAAAATTACTGTATTATTTCAAAGGGCATAAGAACCACAGACATATTTGTTCTTAAATTAGATATACATCAATATTAATGTTATAGAATAAATGTGAACTTTAATTGAAAATAAGAAGAAATAAGAAACTTTCATTAAACTGCAGGATAATTATTTCATTTCCTGGCAGTTTTTTAGTTTTTGATCCACAACCAACAAGTCTTTGACCACAACCAACAACAGTTGAATATCACATTGAGTTCTTATTTCTATGTAAGGTCTAATGCTTACCATTCATGGTTTATTTTCCTTGCCCGAGGTCTTATTGCATGGGAAAAGATGATGTAGGTCTAAATAAAATAATTATTTTTATAGTTAATATCCATACGCTGCTCAGGTTGTGAAGGAAAATATGCCACCATATGTTGGCCTTCATGAAATTTCAAAGCTGTATTAAGAAATCCCCACCATCAATGTCTTAATCTTTTGCCAAGTCAACATAGTGGACTCTTTTATATCACACAGAAATTACACTTGAGTGCCAGAAATAGAACTTTTGAAAAACACATTTTTATTTGCAAAAAAATGACTAATGTAAAACTTTGGGACTTCTATCATCTGAAAGTAAGTTTTACAGTAAGCAATATATATAAATAATATATTGGGAATTTTCACTCCGACCACAGACAAGCCAACAAGAATTTAAAACATTTACCACCTTACAAAATTTTATGATTAAATTAAGACAAGTTTAAATATCGTTAGTGTTATTGAAAGTCATCTAGTTGTGAGTTGACAGATCATTTGCACAAAAGCTCTGGTTAAAAAGGATTGCTAAGACAATCAGATTCTGCTTTATGGAAAAAAATGCCCCTAATCCAGGTGACCTGATTTGAAAAGTCACATATGAAATGCTAACTTGCTTTAATATAAGAATCATCAATTATTCTCACCATTAAAAAAGGAAAGAAATAGGAATATATCAATAGCATATCTTGCCACTTCTGTAATTAAGAATAGTGCAGTGATTGCTGACAAACAATTTCCCTATCATTTTCTTTCTGATTTTTTGAAGTTCCTGATATAGTAACATTACTGTAATGAACCTCACTTCAATGAAACAATAAAAAAATAAATTGCATTTTAAGTGATGCTGACATAAGTGACTTCTTCCAATGTAAATTGCTATAGGTAAGAGAATTCATTTTTACAGCAAATCCTTTCAAGCATATGCTTAGGAGTAAAGCAGAACAATTCTGTGTAAATCATGTTTTGTAAGAAAGTCTGTAGAACAGGGTACAAATATATGTAATTTAGTGGAAATACTATCACTAATGATATAGATTGCCAAATGGAATTCTCTGGTCTCCAGAAGCTGTGTTTACTGCCTTTTTCCAATGTGACTTAATGGATTTTTAAAACTATGTCTTCAGTTACATTGTTCTTGTTAAATGGAAAGTTTAATTTTAAGCTTCTTCTGATTCCATTTGGTAGAAAAGTCTCTTCTGCATAATCCCACAGCTTTTCTTTATTGGAAATATCTTTTGTAAAACTTTGCTATGTGAGTTTCTCTGTACTTAGGGTTGATGGAAGAATTTTGAAAAATGAAAATGCGCATTTTGACCTTAAGGCTTTCACCTTATTTAGGTACATTACTGGAATTACTTCTGTTAAACAGCTCCAGAATTCTGAGACTGCATAAGATTTAATTAAGGGAAGAGTGTGCATTGTGACATAAAAGACATTTTAAAACATTTTCAAAATAAAATTTCCATATATTTTCATTTATCCAATAAATATTTATTGAGTGCCTACTGTATGTCAGGTAAAGGACCAGGAATTAGAATTATATAGATACATAATATAAGATCCCTAGATTATTCCCATATAAACTGTTTTGTGTTCTGGGCTTTGAGAGATTTTGCGTACAAAAAAGTAAAACTTTATTTTCCGAAATGTAGTAATTTTATTATAATTAACTCCTTTTCAAAATAATGAAAAAATAAAAAGAAGCTATGTCAATAAATATAACATTAATGTGTATGATTCAAACCAGCATGCACATTATCTCTTCTTTCATATGAAACTCAAAGTGATAGAAATGAATAAAAATGGTAACTATATAAATTAAACCCACAACCAGGTAAAGAACTGAATATGAGTCAACTGCTGAGGAGAATTTTTTTTCATGAATATAGAAAAAAATAGAGGCATATAGAAAGAGAATGGAGGTGTGATAATTGAAAGAAAGTTCTGAGGAGACCAAAATTAAGAGGTAGAAAAGACAGTGACTTATAAACAATCTGTCCAGGCAAATCTCTAAATGACTTTGTTTTTTCCCTGAACTGCCTTTGACTCAGAAATGTTATATGTGGTGGGTGGTTGAAGTGAATTAATGGATCTGAAAGCATAGGGATTAATTCAAGTTTTGTAAATGGTACAGTTGACACATCTCACTACCCACCCCAAACTTAGCCATCAGTCTTTTTTTTTTTTTTAATTTTTGTGGGAGTATAGTTGATTTACAATGTTGTATCAGTTTCTGCTGTACAGCAAAGTGAAACAGTTATACATATATGTATATCCACTCTTTTTTAGATTCTATTCCCATATAGATCATTACAGAGTATTGAGTAGAGTTCCCTGTGCTATACAGTAGGTACTTATTAGTTATCTGTTTTATATACAGTAGTGTGTATATGTCAATCCCAATCTCCCAATTTATCCCCTCTTTCCCCCTTGGTAACCATAAGTTTGTTTTTTACATCTGTGACTCTATTTCTGTTTTGTAAACAGTTTCATTTGTACCATTCTTTTAGATTCCACATATAAGTGATATCATATGATATTTGTCTTTCTCTTTCTGACTTATTTCACTCAGTCTGACAGTCTCTAGGTTCATCCATGTTGCTGCAAATGGCATTATTTCATTCTTTTTAATGGCTGAGTAATATTCCATTGTATATATGTACCACATATTCTTTATCCATTCCTCTGTCGATGGACATTTAGGTTGCTTCCATGTCCTGACTATTGTAAATAGTGCTGTGATGAACGTTGGGGTGCATGTATCTTCTCAAAATATGGTTTTCTCCAGATATATGCCCAGGAGTGGGATTGCTTGATCATATGGTAGCTCTATTTTTAGTGTTTTAAGGAAACTCCATACTGTTCTCCATAGTGGCTGTACCAATTTACATTCCCACCAACAGTGTAGGAGGGTTTCCTTTTCTCCACACCCTCTCCAGCATTTATTGTTTGTAGATTTTTTGATATTGGCCATTCTAACCAGTGTGAGGTGATACCTCATTGTAGTTTTGATTTACATTTCTCTAATAATTAGTGATGTTGAGCATCTTTTCATGTGCTTTTTGGCTATCTGTATGTCTTCTTTGGAGAAATGTCTGTTTAGATCTTCTGCCCGTTTTTTGATTGGATTGTTTGGTCTTTTTGATATTGAGCTGCATGGGCTGTTTGTATATTTTGGAAATTAAACCCTTGTCAGTCGCTTCATTTGCAAATAGTTTCTCCCATTCTGTGGGTTATCTTGAGAAAGAAAAATGGAGGAGGAGGAATCAGGCTCCCTGACTTCAGACTATTCTACAAAGCTACAGTAACCAAAACAGTATGGTACTGGCAAGAAAACAGAAATATAGATCAGTGGAACAGGGTAGAAAGTTCAAAGATAAACCTACACATCTATGGTCACCTAATCTATGACAAAGGAGCAAGAATATACAATAGAGAAAAGACAACCTCTTCAATAAGTGGTGCTGGGAAAACTGGACAGCTACATGTAAAAGAATGAAATTAGAGCATTCTCTAACACAATTCACAAAAATAAACTCAAAATGGCCTAAAGCCCTAAATGTAAGATGGGATACTCTAAAACTCTTAAAGCAAAACATAGGCAGAACACTCTCTGACATAAATCACAACAGGCTCTCTTTTGATTCACCTCCTAGAGTAATGAAAATAAAAACAATCGAATGGGACCTAATTAAACTTAAAAGCTTTTGCACAGCAACAGAAACTATAAACAAAAGAAAAGCTAACCATCAGTCTTAACCAGCAACAAGTATCAACTACCCAGAACTAACCCCCACAAAAAAGATCACAGAGTTTTCTGGGGAGAACTAGAGTTTCTAATATGGATTTGAGGTACTAGACTGAAACATCTGCATTTTGCTCTTTTGTGCTAAATATACAAGGCCCAGCTTCCTTTTCATTTATTCTAAAATGAAGACTACTAGTCAAGAAACTTAACCCATAGGAATAGTTAATAGTTAGCTTTTATGTTGCATTATTTTAAATATAAAGGCAAAATAATGACCACCAGAATTTTGAGAAAATCTTAAAGACCACAGTTAGCAACAGTTATTAAAATATTACTTCAGAAGAAACAGAAGTAATTCAGAAAACTTTAAAAATAATACTATTTGATAATTTGAGAGATATTTGAGAAAATACCTCATTGATTACCACCCCACCACCTCAAAACAAACAAACAAACAAAATTGGGAGCTAAAAGTGATCCCTTGGGGGAGTGTTACTGGGGATGAGGACAAAGGGGTCAGACAAGGTATTTTTCATTTCAATCTTGTCTGAACTATTTAATTTTGCTCATATCCAAGTATTAATTTGATTTAGAATTAAGTAATTAATAATACCCCCACAACAAATTCTTACAAGTTCCAAACTTTTCTTTATATTGATTGAAATAACTGCAGGGTTGCAGATATGCCAGATTTATAATGAATATTATCCTGCTGCTTATTTAAAATATCTAAATTGCATATTTCAAAGGCAAGTTGTAGTTACCATCTACCACTCTATTCCTTCTCCCTCAACCTGGTCATTCCTAGAGTTTTGTATCATGCAGAAGGTCTCCACTGCCTATTCAGTGTACAGAGGAGAAACTAGAAGCCTAGGCAATATTCTTAACATACTCTACCGTGCACTCTTGCACAGTGAATCCATCATGAGGTAGCATCTTTACTCCTCCAATAATTTATCTATCTGAATATCTGTACTTAAGCTAAAGCCATCATCCTTTCTCACAGTGGCTATTGTAATGACCTCCTACTTGGTTTATTAACATCCTTTTTTTCATGCTTTTCTCCTGGGGCATTTCCACTGCAGTCAGTGTCATCTTTTCAGAATACAAAACTGCTTACTTATGTCATTTCTTTGTATAATCATCTTAAATAAGTTTCCTTAGCCCCTGGGATAAAGTCTCACCCCCTTCACAAAATGCTTTCTCCCATGACTCCTTGTTTTGCCTCACCTCATAGAATTCTCCTTCTCACACTCTATTCTCCAGCCACTAAGGCCCTTTCATTTCCCATGTTGCCCGCCTCCCTCTTACCTTAAGGAAATTGTATACGTTGTTTCATCTTCTTGGAAACATCTCTCTTCTCCCTTCTCATCTAGTTAATGTTCACACATCCTTTACACGTAAACTCAATATTGAGTCTTTTCAATTCTGTTGCACTAAAACCACTGACAACCAGTACTCTGTCTGATGCTTCCCTCCTCAGCACTTACCTGTGGGCGTTTAGACAATGATTTAATTATTATCCCTTTATGCCAGTATACCATAAGCTTCACAAAAGAAGGGATCATATAAAAACTGTTCACTTCATTCCTACTTTTTAAAGAGTGACTTGTTTTTAATAAGTGCTGAAGAAATATTATTGAATAAATTAACTATGTACAAAGCATGATTAGATTACTCAAAAAGGTACAAAAAACAAATAGCCATGGTTCCTGCCATACATTTTCTCAATTTATAACATGATAATTTCTCTTTCAAAATTTTCTGAGATAATCTAATTTTTATTTTTTATAATATGATATTGTCTTTTATGACTTCTTTCTAGAATACAATCCATTTCTACCAGGCATTCAAATTTATTAGTGAGAAATTGTATATGTTAGTTTTCTTTGTTTCCATGGTTGTGATTTTCCATCTTTCTATCTTCTTTTTTCCTCTCTCTCTCTCTCTCTCTCTCTGCTCTCTCATACACTCTTAAATTGTAGGAGTTAATTATATAATTTTAGTTAAGAGAATTTTGCTGATTATATCTATCAGTTTCACTCTACATCTTTTTTAAATGATTTATTATTTATTTTTTATTTTATATTGGAGTATAGTCGATATAAAATGTTGTGTTAGTTTTGGGTGTGCAGCAAAGTGATTTAGCTATACGTGTATCTATTCTTTTTCAAATTATTTTCCCATATAGGTTATCACAGAGTATTGAATAGAGTTCCCTGTGCTATACAGTAGGTCCTTGTTGATTATCTATTTTATATATAGTAGTGTGTATATGTTAATCCCAACCTCCTAATTTATCCCTCCCCCCAGTCTTTCCCCTTTGGAAACCATAAGTTTGCTTTCTAAGTCTGTGAGTCTATTTTGTAAATAAGTTCATTTGTCTCATTTTTTAGATTTAACATATAAGTGATTATCATATGATATTTGTCTTTTTCTGTCCTACTTACTCCACTTAGTATGATGATCTCTAAATCCATCCATGTTGCTGAAAATGGCATTATTTCATTCTTTTTTTATGGCTAATATTCCATTTTATATGTGTACCACATCTTCTTTGTCCATTCTTCTGTTGATGGACACTTAGGTTGCTTCCATGTGTCGGCTATTGTAAATAGTGCTGCAGTGAACATTGTGGTGCATGTATCTTTTTGATTTATAGGTTTGTCTGGATATACGCCCAGGAGTGGGATTGCTGGATCATATGGTAGCTCTATTTTTATTTTTTAAGGAACCTCCATACTGTTCTCCACAGTGGCTGTACCAATTTACATTCCCACCAACAGTGCAGGAGGGTTGCCTTTTCTCCATACCCTCTCAGCATTTATTGTTTGTAGACTGTTTGATGATGGCCATTCTGACCAGTGTGAGGTGTTATTGTAGTTTTGATTTGCATTTCTCTAATAATTAGCAATGTTGAGAATCTTTTCATGTGCTTTGTGGCCATCTGTATGTCTTCTTTGGAGAAATGTCTATTTAGATCTTCTGCCCATATTTTGATTGGGTTGTCTGTTTTTTATATTGAGCTGCATGAGCTATTTGTATATTTTGAAGATTAACCCCTTGTCGATTGCATCATTTGCAAATATTTTCTATCATTCTGTGGGTCGTCTTTTCATTTTGTTTATTGTTTCCATTGCTGTGCAAAAGCTTTTAAGTTTAATTAGGTTCCATTTGTTTGTTTTTATTTTCATTACTCTAGGAGGTGTACACAAAAAGGTGTTACTGTGACTTATGTCAGAGTGTTCTGCCTGTGTTTTCCTGTAGGAGTTTTATAGTATATGGTCTTATATTTATGTCTTTAATCCATTTTGAGTTTATTTCTATGTATAGTGTTAGAGAATGTTCTAATTTCATTCTTTTATATGTAGTTGTCGAGTTTTCCCGGAACCACATATTGAAGAGACTGTCTTTTCTCCATTTTATATTCTTGCTACCTTTGTCATAGATTAATTGATGATAAGTGTGTGGGTTTATTTTTGGGCTTTCTATCCTGTTCCATTGATCTATACATCTGTCTTTGTGCCAGTGCCATATTATTTTGATTATTGTAGCTATATAGTATAGTCTGACATCAGGGCACATGATTCCTCCGGCTCCATTTTTCCTTCTCAATATTGCTTTGGCTATTGGTGGTCTTTTGTGTTTCCATACAAATTTTAAGATTTTTTGTTCTAGATCTGCAAAAAATTGCTTTTAGCAGTTTGATAGGGATTGCATTGAATGTGTAGATTACCTTGGGTAGTATAGTCATTTTGACAATATTGATTATTCCAATCCAAGAACGTGGTATATCTTTCCATCCGTTTGTGTCATCTTCAGGTTTTTTTCATCAGCATCTTATAGTTTTCAGAGTACAGATCATTTGTCTCCTTAGGTGGGTGTATTCCTAGGTATTTTATTCTTTTTGGTGTGATGGTAAATGGGATTATTTCCTTAATTTCTCCTTCTGATCTTTCGTTTTTAGTGTATAAAAATGCAACAGATTTCTGTGTATTAATTTTATATCCTTCAACTTTACCAAATTTATTGATGAGCTCTAGTATTTTTCTAGTAGCATCTTTAGGATACTATGTATAATATCATGTCATCTGCAAACAGTGACAGTTTTACTTCTTCTTTTCCAGTTTGGATTTCTTTTATTTCTTTTTCTTCACTGTTTGCCATGGCTGGACTTCCAAAACTATGTTGAATAAAAGAGGTGACAGTGGACATCCTTGTCTTGTTCCAGATCTTAGAGGAAATGCTTTCAACTTTTCACCATTAAGAATGATGTTATGCTGTGGGTTTGTCCTACATGGACTTTATTATGTTGAGGTAGGTTCCCTCCATGCCCACTTTCTGGAGAGTTTTTATCATAAATGGGTGTTGAATTTTGTCAAAAGATTTTTCTGCATCTATTGAAATGATCATATGGTTTTTTATTCTTTAGGTTGTTAATGTGATGTATCACACAGATTGATTTGCAGATATTGAAAACTCCTTGCATCCCTGGGATAAATCCCACTTGATCATGGTATATGATCCTTGTAATGGATTCGGTTTGCTAGTATTTTATAGAGGATTTCTGAGTCTATGTTAATCAGTGATATTGGCCTGCAATTTTCTTTATTTGTGGTATCTTTGGTTTTGATATCATGGCGATGGTGGCCTCATAGAATAAGCTTGGGAGTGTTCCTTCCTCTGCAATATTTTGGAATAGTTTCAGAAGGATAGGTGTTAACTCTTCTCTAAATATTTGATAGAATTCGCCTGTGAAGCCATATGGTTTTTTACTTTTGTTTGTTGGGAGTTTAAATCACAGTTTTAATTTCTGTGCTTGTGATTGGTCTGTTCATGTTTTCTATATCTTCCTGGGTCAGCTTTGGGAGATTGTACCTTTCTAAGAATTTCTCCATTTCTTCTAGGTTGTCCATTTTATTGGCATGTCATTGCTTGTAGTAGTCTCTTATGATCCTTTGCATTTCTGTGGTGTCCATTGTAACTTCTCCTTTTTCATTTCTATTTTTATTGATTTGAGCCCTCTTCCTTTTTTTCTTGATGAGTCTGGCTAAAGGTTTATCTATTTTGTTTATCTTTTCAAAGAACCAGCTTTTAGTTTTATTGATCTTTGCTATTGTTTTCTTCCTCTCTATTTCATTTATTTCTGCTCTGATTTTTATGATTACTTTCCTTCTGCTAACTTTGGGTTTTGTTTGTTCTTCTTTCCCTAGTTGCTTTAGGTGTTAGGTTAGGTTGTTTATTTGGGATATTTCTTGTTTCCTAAGGTTAGATTGTACTGCTATAAACTTCCTTCTTAGAACTGCTTTTGCTGTGTCTGATAAGTTTTGGAACGTCGTGTTTTCATTTTCATTTGTCACTAGGTATTTTTTTATTTCCTTTTTTATTTGTTTAGTGATCTGCTGGTTGTTTAGTAGCATATTGTTTAGCCTCCACAATTTGTGTTTGTGTGTTTTACAGTTTTTTTTCTTGTAGTTGATTTCTAATCTTAATAGCGTTGCAGTCAGTAAAGATGCTTGATATGACTGAAATCATATCAAGCATCTTTCTGGGCTTGCTTTTTGGCCCAGCATGTGATCAGTCCTGGAGAATGTTCCATGTGCACTTGAGAAAAATGTGTATTATGCTGCTTTTGGATGGAATGCTCTACAAATATCAATTAAGTTCATCTGGTCTAATGTATTATTTAAGGCCTGTGTTTCCTTGTTGATTTTCTTCTGGATAATATATCCATTGACAATAGTGGGGTGTTAAAAGTCCCCCACTATTATTGTGTTGTGGTTGATTTCTCCTTTTATTGCTGTTAGTATTTAACTCATATACTGAGGTGCTCCTCTGTTGGGTGCATATATATTTACAGTTGTTATGTCTTCTTCTTGGATTGATCCCTTGATCATTATATAGTGTCCTTCCTTGTCTCTTGTAACAGTCTTTATTTTAAAGTCTATTTTGTCTGATATGAGTATTGCTACTCCAACTTTCTTTTGATTTCCATTGGCATGGAATAGCTTTTACCATCCCTGAACTTTCAGTCTATATATGTCCCTAGATCTAAAGTCAGTCTCTTGTAGACAGCATATATACAGGTCTTGTTTTTGTATCCATTCAGCCAGTCTGTGTCTTTTGGTTGGAGCATTTAATCTATTTACATTTAAGATAGTTATCAACATGTGTGTTTTTATTGCCATTTTGTTAATTGTTTTGGATTTGTTTTTGTAGGTCTTTTTCCTTCTCTTTTGTTCTCTTGTAATTTGATGACTGTCTTTAGTGTTGTGTTTGGATTGTTTTTTTTTTCTTTTCTGTGTGTGTATCTATTGTAGATTTTTGGTCTGTGATTATCATGAGGTTCTATATACAGTCTACATATACATGATTGTTTTACGTTGCTGATCTCTTAATTTCAAATGCATTTCCAATATCCTGCATTTGTACTCTCCTCTTTTCATGATTGCTGGTTTTGATACCATATCTGTTTGTGGATGATTTCCTACCTTTACTATATATTTGCCTTTACCGGTGAATTTTCTAATTCATAATTTTCTTGTTTCTTTTTGTGACCTTTTCTTTACTTTCTACCTAGTGAATTTCCTTTAGCATTTCTTATAAAGCTGGTATGGTGGTCACTCTGCATCTTAACTTCACTTCTTTTATTTTTAAGTAAAATGTGTATATATTTAAGGTGTACATCATGATGATTTGATATAAGCAGTAAAATGATTACTGCAGTCAAACTAATTAACATATCTTCTCCTGACAGTTACCATTTTGTGTATGTGATATGAGCACTTGTAAACCACTCTCTTAGCAAATTATAGTATTCAATAAAGTATTATTTACCTGTAGTCATCATGCTGTGCATTAGATCTCTTGATGATTCATCCTACATAATTTCACTTCTTAATGGTCTCTTTTGAGAAAGAGGAGTTCTCCATATCATTGTAGACAGAGGTGTCAATCTTTTCATTGCTTGTTTTATTGCTTGTAGTGTTTAGTGCCCTAAGAGAGCTATGCTATCCCCAAAGCCATGGCAATATTTTGCTTTGTTCCAAAAACTATTTTGTATTACCATTCTCGTTTAGAGATACAGTTCATTTGGTATTGAATATTTTGTGCATGGTGTGAATAGTCGTCAAGATTTTATTCCCCATTTGAGCATGTATCTTGTAATGAAAAGACCATATTTTATCCATTTCCTTACAACAGTGGCTTTGTCACAAGTCATATGAGTATAGGTCTGTTTCTGAAAGTTACATTTTGTCATTGATTCTTGGGCAAAAGGTCAAAACATGGATATTATCATACAGGTTGGATTACTGCAGTTTTAAAAATAAGTCCTAAAATCTAATAGTTTAAGTCTTCCAGCTTTGTTCATTTTCAAGGTTGTCCTAGAAAATCAAAGCATTTTCCTTTTCCATATAAATTTTATAATACTCTTGTCAATATTGACAGTAAACATGCTGTGATTTTAATTGAGATTACTTTGAATCTACAGTTTGACTTGGAGTAAATATATTTTTCCTTAGGTATTTGATATTTATATGTATAAATATATACATATATGTGATGTTATTATAAAATTTACTTCATTTTCTGTAGTGATTTACAGAAATATGATTGAATTTTATAGTTTGACATGACGTATAGCAACTGTACTTGTCAGTTCTTATTTTTTATATATAGATCTCATTAGATTCTTCCAAGAATACAATCATGTTGTCTATGAATAATAGAAAATATACTTCATCTTTACAGTCATATCCATTATGCTGTTTTCTGGCCTTTATTGTACTTATTTGGATCTCCTGTAAATATATAATAAAATTGATATTGGTACATATCCTTGTTTGTTCTCAGTCTCAGGGTAACAGTTTTTAATATTAATGAAAATTTCCAAATATACAAAGATTGAAAGAATTATATGTGAAATACCTATATCTTAACACCTGAACTGTACATTTACTATCTTAATATACTTGCTTATAACCAATTTATCCAACTCTGAACCCCTCTATTCATCAATTCATCTTATTTGTATTGTATTTAAAAGTAATTTGCAGATTAGTAAATTTCAATACTAAATATTGTCAGTATATATATTATTAAAGTAGAATAAAATGTTTTACAGATTGTTTTGAAGTAAAATTTACTTGTATATGTAAATGCACAAGTCTAAGTTTATCATTAGATAAGTAAAATACGATGTATTCTGACAAGCGCATATATCTGTATAACATAAATTCCCATCAAGCCATAAATCAATGCCACAAACCAGAAAGTTTCCTCATACCCCTTTCCAGTCAATTAATGCCCTCACTTTCACTCACCCAAGGGCATCTACTCTTCTGAAATTCTTTGCCATAGATTGGTTTTGTCTTTCCTACCAGTTTATATAAACAAGATCAACAGTATGTACTCTTCTGAGTGTCTTCTTTCACTTACCACATGGTGTTGTGTTTAAGCACTTTACAACTTTTTATTGAGGAGGAGTGTTCCATTGCATGAATATGTCAAACTTTACTCATTTTGCTGTTGGTGAACACCTGAAGTGGTTCTGTGTTTAGTTACTGTGAATAAAGCTTTTATGAATATTGTTGTATATGTCATTTTGTGGATATATGTTTTTATATTTCTCTTTGGTAAATAAGTAGGATTAGAGTTATCTGATTATTAGGTAAGTATATGTTTATGTATTCTAGAACGTTTTCCAGAATAAATGTGTGATTTTGCAATCCCATGAAAAATGCTTGACAGTTTCAATTGCTCCACATCCTTGACAATATATGATAATTGTCAATCTTTTAGTTAGTCTGGGGAATATGTAGTGGCATTTTGTGATGATAGTAAGTCGCATTTATCTGATGATTAATGAAATTAAACATACTTCCATATACTTATTATCCTATGTAAAGCAATATCCTTTGTAAAGTATCCATTAAATCTTTGCTTATTTTTACTGTTAAAGTATCAGAGTTCTTATATATATCCTGCATAGTGGTCCTCTCTCAGATATATATTTTGTGAATATTTCCCTGGTGTCTTGCCTATTCATTTATTTTTAAAGCATTTTCTTGATGGCCAGGAGGGGTTTTTTTATATGATATCTATGTATTTTTAATATCATTCCTACTTTATTATTTTTATGGTAATTGCTTAATGTTTCCTGTCTTAGAAACCTTTATCTACTTCCAAGTCAATCAGATATTTACTCTTATTTTCTTCTAGAAAATGTATAGTTTTAGCTATTATGTTTATTTCTGTGATCCAAGTTAAATTATTTGGGGGGTTTGATGTGAACTAGTGATTATAGTGATTGATATACTTTCTTGTTTCTCTGGAATACCCAGGGGCTTTTTGTAAATGTCCTTTATAATATTGAGAAACCTTTATTTTATTGCTACATTGGTGAGAATTTTGGCAGAAATGGGAATTGAATGGGCTTTTTGTAAAATGTTGTTCCTACATCTATCTAAATAATTATATCACTTTTCTCTTTCAATGAATTAATTTGAAAATTCAACAGGTTGATTTCTGAATGGTGAACTAATCTAACATTACTAAAATAAAGCCCACTTAGTCATGATGTATTAACTCTTCTTTCATTGCTAGATTCTGTCTATTAATATTTGTTAAGGAATTTTATGCCTATGTTCATGAAGAGTGTTGGTCTGTAATTTCCTTTTCTGTGATGTTTTTGTCACATTTTGATGTCATGGTTTTGCTGGCCTCATCAACTGAGCTGGAAAATATTCTGTCCTCCTCTATTTTCTGAAAGTGTTTGTGTAAGATTCCTGTCATTTTTTTCCTTAAATATTTGGTAGAATTCATTAGTAAACCCATATGAAATCATTTATGCTTCCTTTCTTATATTTTTCAAGTTGCTATCGCCCAATAAACTTTTTAAAAAACCTATCTTTGTTTCAGCATATGCTTCTCAGAGAACCCAAAAGGCCCACTGATTCAGTATTTAGATAGATATAGCAATATATAGATTTTCTATTTCTTCTTACATTGTTTTCTAAAGATGTGAATTTATAAGAATTCATCCTTTTAATCTGTTTTCATGTTTTCTGGCTTAATAGTGTTAATAGTCATAATTTCTTCATAAGATCTGTAGTAATACTGTAGTTTTATTTTTTCTCTCTTGATCTGTCAATCTTGCCAAATGTCTATCAGTTTTATTTATCTTTGTGAAAAATCAATTTTTGATTTTACTAATTTTCTCCATTGTTTTTCTTTATCAATGTTTCTGATATGTATACTTACATTAATTATTTTTCATGTAACTTTGTTGGGTTTATTATGCTCCTTTTTTTCTTGATTCTGTACAACAAATTATCATCTTATATGCAAGTGAGGCTATATATTTTTCTGTAAGCACAGCTTCAGCATTATACCACAAAATTTTGATATATTTTATTTTCATTATCATTCACTTTAAAATATTTCCAATTTCTTTTTTCATTTATTCTTTTTCCTATCATTTATTTAGGAGTTTATAAATGTCCAAATATTTGGGCATTCTGTAGTCACATTTTTGTTTCCTTTTTTTATTGTTTGTTTTAATTTCTAGTTCAGTTCTACTGTAGTCAGAAAAAAATACTTGACTGATTTAAGTTTTTTTTTCAAATTTGTTGAGAATTACCTTAAGTCAAAGCATATAATCAATTTGTTAAAATTTTCATGTATACTTGAGAAGAGTATGAATTCTCTCATTTTGGTGTATAGTGTTATAGTATGTCAATTAGGTCAGATGTGTTATCTTTGTTTTTTAAACCTTAATGGCTGCTCAGAAAATCTTTTACCCTCCTTTAACTTTCAACCTTCCATTTTCCTAATATTTAATGAAGACTCTAAAAACACCACTCAGTTGTGATTATTGTAATTGTTTATCACTTGGTTTTCAAATTGACAGTCTTTGACCTACAATTGGCTTTGTTTATATTTAATATGTTTATATTTGTTTATATTTATTGATAATTATGGGTTTATATCTGATATCTTCCTATTTTGGCCAACACAATGATGCATTTAACATATTTTAAAAGTATTTTGTCCAGTTTCCTTTTTGACTGCTTTAATCAGGAGTGGATGGAAATTTCTGTTTTACCACATAGCTAACAATAGCTTCCTCTTTGTCTCTTTCTGACTTTTTTTTTTTAAATAGGAGCTTTTTGGAGGCAGCATTATATTTTTGTTTTATTTTTTGTTTGTTTTATTGTTTTTCATTTTTTTTGACATATGATATGTAAACTGGCCACAGAAGTTAGCTAGGAATATAGGAAGCTTCAAAGTATGTATGTAGTCTTAATCATCTCTTATATGCAGTCACTCAAATGAGCTAATTCTCCATAATGCCCATGATTTTGAGTGAGCTTAACTCACAGTTAAAGTCAGTAAGCCATAGGTCAGTAAGTGCATAGGTGCATGTGTGTTAGTCTGTGAAATGACTTAGGTATTATTTGTTCTTCTTCAGCTATCTATGATCAGTAGCTCAAAAACCAGTTACCATCTACTCACTCCACCCTCACTCCACCCCTGTGCCCACTGACTTTCTGCTTCCTCTACACTTGTTTATTGTCTCCACCCATGCTACATTGTATTCTGACATGATACTAAGGGACAATTCTATAGTTGATACTTATGCCTAGGTTATGGTTTCAAGTAATATATTTTTTGAGAACACTGTGGGTCACTAGACATACTTTTTGAAGAACTCTTTGTGCTGCTGAAGATCTATTGAGATACATGTTTTCCGTTTGAAATGTCCCTTCTCTGAGTCTACTTTTCACGCACTTGACAGCTATTCTTTGTACTTTAAGTATGAATTGTAAAAATGGTATTTCTTTTCTTTTTGATTGGCTTCAGGAAAAAAAATGAGGTAGAAATAATTTTGCTCATCTTTTTTTTTTCCACCTAAAAATCAAGAACAATTTTAGGCCATGCAACTAAATTTTCTACATGCCTAATTAAAAAGGAAAGTCTGACTTCTGTTTTTGGAAGGAAAAAGAGAGGGACAGAGAAGAAGAGAAAGAGGTGCTGCTTTTGGGGGGCATATACTTATATAGCAAAGGGACCTAGAGGTCTTCTACTTGTGAATTTTCACTGAAATATTGAAGCATATATTAAAAATTAAACATAAATCAATTTGGCCAACTAATAGAAGTATGGGGATTTTAAATAAGTCTATACATAAAAAGATGTAGTATAGAGATAAAAGTTTTCCATGTATTCTGATTCTATAAAAGCATTTGATTCAGTGATATTTGATGTGATAAATTATATAAACAAAGGCCACCATGTTCTTTTAGAGACTGGAAAACAGAGATTCTGACAAAACTGGCATTAAATTAAAACCCATATGAAAGTTCTTCAAACCAGTGACCATGTCAAAAATTAAATAAATGGATTTTCAAACCTAAACTAACAGAGATCATGTATCTGGTATCTTGAGAAACTCCATCAGAATTACACATGAGCCACTTCAAATGTAGGCAACAAGACATATTCATTAAGGGTAATCCAGGGAACATGAACCAGAAGCATATGGCAGTTGTCTTTATCATACAAAATTTGGGTTGAGGTAAAATATATACAAAGAATCTAAGACATTCATACAGCAGACTGTCTTAGAAACGATTTTTTCTGGCCACTCGGTTCTTGATTTTTTCCAAGGCTCTACTGAAAATAACACATAGAAATGTGCTGGGAAACTGTAGAAGAGTTTTACAAGTTTGGCCAAGATAATTACCCATTTTTGTATGCTTTTTATTATATTTTTTAAAACTTTCTGTTTTGTTTTAAAGAATTTAACATGATTTAAAGTGGCTTTCAAGGTATATAATACTTAATATATCAAAAGTAGAATGCAAATAAGAAACAACAGAAGTAAAAGTAAAACAAGTAACAGAGAAAAATCTAAGATGTTGCATGCTACAATATTCTGTACTTATATATTGTTATATATTAGAAAGCCCACAGATCTAATAGGAGTAAGTGGAAAGCCAGTTTTTGATTAGCCATACAAATAGATGGTGTGACCTAAAAAAAAAAATGTTTGGAATTGGTGCATGATTTAAGGAAACCATTTGCTGTATAACTTCTTGTTTCTTGCCTTGACACCAATAACACCCTAATTTCTCAACTAATATCTTCATCTCACACAATTCAAAAACCATTCTCACTATTGAAAGTTTATGTTTATCTGTTTGAATGACTGATATATTCCCAGATAATAAATGTCATTAGAGTTGATATCATAATGCTCCTTGCTCATCTTTTTTTTTTAGATGAAGTATAGTTTC
Organism: Balaenoptera physalus; assembly: GCF_965194825.1. Taxonomy (NCBI): domain Eukaryota; kingdom Metazoa; phylum Chordata; class Mammalia; order Artiodactyla; family Balaenopteridae; genus Balaenoptera; species Balaenoptera physalus. The sequence continues at coordinate 134,973,976 of NC_138884.1, forward strand.
AGGTGTATACCATATTAATTTCATATTTTTATAGATTATACACCATACAAAGTTAATATAGAATATTAACTATATTCCCTGTTCTGTACATCACATTCTTGTGACTTATTTTTTTACATTTATCAAAGTATAGTTGATTTACAATGTTATGTATTTTTGTATATATTTCTACTGTACAGAAAAGTGATTCAGTTATATATATATTTTCTTTTTCATATTCTTTTCCATTATGGTTTATCACAGGATATTGAATATAGTTCCCTGTGCTATACAGTAGGACCTTGTTGTTATCCATTCTATATATAATAGTTTGTGTCTGCTAATCTCAAAAATCCAATCCATTCCTCCCCTATCCCATTCCCCCTTGGCAACCACAAATCTGTTCTCTATGTGAGCCTGTTTCTATTTCATAGATAAGTTCATTTGTGTCATATTTTAGATTCCACGTATGTGATATCATATGGTATTCATATTTCTCTTTCTGACTTATTTCACTTAGTATGATAATCTCTAAGTTCATCCATGTTGCTGCAAACGGCATTATTTCATTCTTTTTTATGGCTGAGTAGTGTTCCATTGTATATATGTACCACATCTTCTTTATCCATTCATCTGTTGATGGACATTTATGTTGTTTCCATATCTTGGCTATTATAAATAGTGCTGCAATGAACGTTGGGGTGCATGTATCTTTTTGAATAATACTTTGCATATATGCTTAGGAGTGGGATTGCTGGATCATATGGCAACTCTATTTTAGTTTTTTGAGGAACCTGTTATCCACAGGCGCTACACCAATTTACATTTCCACCAACAGTGTAGGAAGGTTTCCTTTTCTCCACACCCTCTCCAGTATTTGTTATTTGTAGACTTTTTAATGATGGTCATTCTGACAGGTGTGAGGTGGTATACCTCATTGTAATTTTGATTGGCATTTCTCTAATAATTAGCAATGGTGAGCATCTTTTCATGTGCCTGTTGGCTATCTGTATGTCTTCTTTGGAGAAATGTCTATTTAGGTCTTCTGCCCATTTTTCTACTGGGTTGTTTGTTTTTTGTTGTTGTTGTCATTGAATTGTATGAGCTATTTGTATGTTTTGGAAATAAAGCCCTTGTCAGTCGCATCATTTGCAAATATTTTCTGCCAGTTCGTAGGTTGACTTTTTGTTTTGTTCATGGTTTCCTTTGCTGTACAGAAGCTTGTAGGTTTGATTAGGTCCCACTTTTTAATTTCTGTTGCCTTTGGAGAGTAACCTAAGAAAACATTAGTTAGATTGATGTCAGAAAATGTTTTGCCTATGTTCTCTTCTAAGCTTTATGGTGTTATGCCTTACATTTAAGTCTTTAGGCTATTTTTTTTTAAAGCCGAAATCTGGGAAAGCACTCTTTTTTTTTTTTTTTTTTTTGGTTGCTCCATGTATTAGTTGCGGCACATGGGCTCCTTTGTTGCAGCATGTAAACTCTTAGTTGCGGCATGCATGTGAGATCTTGTTCCCTGATGAGGGATCAAACCTGGGTGCCCTGCGTTAGGAGTGCGGAGTCTTAACATCTGTGCTACCAGGGAAGTCCCTAGGCTATTTTGAGTTTATTTTCCTGCATGGTGTAAGGGAATATTCCAACTTCATTGATTTACATGTGGCTGTCCAACTTTCCCAACACCACCTCCATTGTGTATTCTTTCCTCCTTTGTTGAAGATTTATTGACTGTAGGTGTGTGTGTTTATTTCCGGGCTCTCTATTCTGTTCCATTGATACATATGTCTGTTTTTGTGCCAGTACCACACTGTTTTGATTACTGTAGCTTTGTAGTATTATCTGAAGTCTGGGAGGGTTATGCTTCCTGCCTTGTTCTTTTTCCTAAGGATTCATTTGGCAATTCTGGGTCTTTTATGGTCCCACATAAATTTTATGATTATTGTTCTAATTCTGTGAAAAATGTAAAAGGTAATTTGATAGGGATCACATTAACTCTGTAGATTGCTTTGAGTAGTATGGCCATCATAACAATATTAATTCATTCAATCCAAGAGCATGAGATATATTTCCATTTTTTTGAATCACCTTCAGTTTCATTTATTAATGTTTTATAGTTCTCAGCATAAGTCTTTCACCTCCTGGGTCAGGATTATTACTAAGTATTTTATTTGTGTGTGTGACTTATTTTATAACAGGTTGTTTGTACCTCTTAATTCCATTCACCTCTTTTGCCCCTCCCCATTCCCCTTTCTCCTGTGGGAACCACTAGTTTGTTCTCTGTATCTGTAAGTCTGTTTCTGTCTTGCTATATTTGTTTGTTTGTTTTGTTTCTTAGACTTCACATATAAATGAAAACATTTATTGTCTTTCTCTGTCTGACTTATTTCACCAAGCATAATACCCCCTAGGGCCATCCATGTTATCACAAATGGCAAGATTTCATTCTTTTTTTCCCCCATTTTTATGGCTGAGTAGTATATTTTCTTTATCCATTCATTTGTCGATGGGCACTTAGGTTGCTTCCATATCTTGGCTATTGAAAATAATTCTTCTAGGTATTTTATTCTTTTTGTTGCAGTGGTAAATTGGGTTGTTTCTTTAATTCTCTTTCTCATGTTTTGTTGTTAGTGTATAGGAATGCAAGAGATTTCTCTACATTAATTTTCTATCCTGCAACTTTACCAAATTCATTGATGAGCTCTAGTAGTTTTCTTGTAGCAGCTTTAGGATTTTCTGTGTATAGTATCATGTCATCTGGAAACAGTGACAGTTTTACTTCTTTTCCAATTTGGATTCCTTTTATTTCTTCTCTGATTGCCATGGCTAGGACTTCCAAAACTATGTTGAATAATAGTGGCAAGAGTGGACATCCTTGTCTTGTTCCTGATCTTAGAGGAAATGTTTTCAGTTTCTCACCCTTAAGTATGATGTTTGCTGTGATTTTGTTGTACATGGCCTTTATTATGTTGAGGTAGGTTCCCTCTATGCCCACTTTGCTGAGAATTTTTATAAACCATAAATGGGTGTTGAATTTTGTCAAAAGATTTTTCTGCATCTATTGAGGTGGTCATATGGTTTTTATTCTTTAGGTTGTTAATGTGGTGTAGCACATTGATTGATTTGTGAATATTGAAACATCCTTGCATCCCAGGGATAAATCCCACTTGATCCTGGTGTATGATCCTTTTAATGTATTGCTGGATTTGGTTTGCTAGTATTTTGTTGAGGATTTTTGAATCTATGTTCATTAGTGATATTGGTCTGTAATTTTCTTTTGGTCTGTGATATCTTTGTCTGGTTTTGGTATCAGGGTGATGGTGGCCTTGTAGAATGAGCTTGGGAGTGTTCCCTCCTCTGCAAGTTTTTGGAAGAGTTTGAGAAGGATGGGTGTTGGCTCTTCTCTAAATGTTTGATAGAATTCACCTGTGAAGCCATCTGGTCCTGGACTTTTGTTTGTTGGAAGATTTCTAATTACAGTTTCAATTTCATTACTTGTGATTGGTCTGTTTATATTTTCTATTTCTTCATGGTTCAGTCTTGGAAGGTTATTCCTTTCTAAGAATTTGTCCATTTCTTCCAGGTTGTCCATTTTATTGGCACGTAGTTGCTTGTAGTAGTCTCTTATGATCCTTTGTATTTCTGCAATGTCAGTTGTAATTTCTCCTTTTTCATTTCTAATTTTATTGACTTGAATCCTCTCTGTTTTTTTCTTGATGAGTCTGGCTAAAGGTTTATCAATTTTGTATATCTTCTCAAAGAACCAGCTTTTAGTTTCATTGATTTTAGCTATTGTTTCCTTTGTTTCTATTTCATTTATTTCTGATTTGATTTTTATGATTTTTTTCCTTCTACTAACTTTGGGTTTTGTTTGTTCTTCTTTCTCTAGTTGCTTTAAGTATAAGGTTAGGTTGTTTATTTGAGATTTTTCTTGTTTCCTGAGGTAGGATTCAATTGTTATAATCTTCTCTCTTAGAACTGCTTTTGCTGCATCCCATAGGTTTTGTTTGGGTCATTGTGTTTTCCTTTTCATTTGTTTCTATGTATTTTTTTATTTACTCTTTGATTACTTCAGTGATCTCGTTGTTACTTAGTACCATATTTTGCCTCCATGTTGTTGTGTTTTTTAGGTTTTTTTTCCTGTAATTGATGTCTAATCTCATAGCGTTGTGGTCAGAAAAGGTGCTTGATACAATTTCATTTTTCTTAAATTTACCGAGGCTTGATTTGTGACCCAAGATGTGATCTGTCCTGGTGAATGTTCCTTGTGCACTTGAGAAGAAAGTGAGTGTATTCTGCTGCTTTAGGATGGAATGTCCCATAAATATCAATTAAGTCTATCGGATCTATTGTGTCATTTAAAGCTTGTGTTACCTTGTTTGTTTTCTTTCTGTATTATCTGTTCATTGGTGTAAGTGGGGTGTTAAAATCCCCCACTATTATCCTGTTCCTGCCAATTTCCTCTTTTATGGCTGTTAGATTTTGCCTTATGTATTGAGGTGCTCCTATGTTGGGTGCATAAATATTTATAATTCTTATATCTTTTTCTTGGATTAATCACTTGATCATTATGTAGTATTCTTCCTTGTCTCTTGTCACAGTCTTTATTTTACAGTCTGTTTCGTCTGATACGAGTATTGCTACTCCAGCTTTCTTTTGATTTCCATTTGCATGGAATATCTTTTTCCATCCCCTTACTTTCAGTCTGTATGTGTCCCTAGGTCTGAAGTGGGTCTCTTGTAGAAAGCATATATATGGGTCTTGTTTTTGTATCCATTCAACCAGTCTGTGTCTTTTGGTTGAAGCATTTAATCAATTTACATTTAAAGTAATTATCGATATGTATGTTCCTATTACCATTTTCTTAATTGTTTTCGGTTTGTTTTGGGGGGTCTTTTTCTTCTCTTGTGTTTCCTGCCTAGAGAAGTTCCTTTAGCATTTGTTGTAAAGCTGGTTTTGGTGGTGCTGAATTCTCTTAGATTTTGCTTGTCTGTAAATCTTTTGATTTCTCCATTGAATCTGAATGAGATCCTTGCTGGGTAGAGTAATCTTGGTTGTAGGTTTTTCCCTTTCATCACAATAAATATATCCTGCCACTCCCTTCTGGCCTGCAGAGTTTCTGCTGAAAAATAAGCTGGTAACCTACCTAAGGAGGCAAAGGAACTACTCAGAAAACTATAAGACACTGATGAAAGAAATCAAAGATGACGCAAACCGAAGGAGAGGTACACATGTTCTTGGATTGGAAGAATCAATATTGTGAAAATGACTATACTACCCAAAGCAATCTACAGATTCAGTGCAGTCCCTATCAAATTACCAAAGCATTTTTCACAGAATTAGAACAAAAAATTTTACAATTTGTATGGAAACACAAAAGACCCACAGTAGCTAGAGTTATCTTGAGAAAAAAAACAGAGCTGGATGATTCGGGCTCCCTGACTTCAGACTATACTACAAAGCTACAGTAATCAAGACAGTTTGGTACTGGCACAAAAACAGAAATATAGATCAATGGAACAGGATAGAAAGCCCAGAGATAAACCCACACGCCTATGTTCACCAAATCTATGACAAAGCAGGCAAGGATATACAATGGAGAAAAGACAGCCTCTTCAATAAGTGGTGCTGGGAAAACTGGACAGCTACATGGAAAAGAATGAAATTAGAACACTACCTAACACCATACACAAAAATAAACTCAAAATGGATTAAAGACCTAAATGTAAGGCCAGACACTATAAAACTCTTAGAGGAAAACATAGGAAGAACACTCTTTGACATAAATCACAGCAAGATCTTTTTTGATCCACCTCCTAGATTAATGAAAATAAAAACGAAAATAAACAAATGGGACCTAATTAAACTTAAAAGCTTTTGCACAGCAAAGAAAACCATAAACAAGGTGAAAAGACAACCCTCAGAATGGGAGAAATTATTTGCAAACCAAGCATGGGATTAATCTCCAAAATATACAAACAGCTCAAAAAATGGGTGGAAGACCTAAATAGACATTTTTCCAAAGAAGACATATAGATGGCCAAGAGGCACATGAAAGGATGCTCAACATCACTAATTATTAGAGAAATGCAGATCAGAACTACAATGAGGTATCACCTCACACTGGTCAGAATGGCCATCATCACAAAAATCTACAAACAATAAATGCTGGAGAGGGTGTGGAGAAAAGGGAATCCTCTTACACTATTGGTGGGAATGTAAATTGATACAACCATTATGGAGAACAGAAGGAAGGATCCTTAAAAACTAAAATTAGCACTACCATATGACCCAGCAATCCCCCTACTGGGCATATAGACTGAGAAAACCATAATTCAAAAAGACCCATGCACCACAATGTTCATTGAAGCACTACTTACAATAGCCAGGACATGGAAGCAACCTAAATGTCCACTGACAGATGAATGGATATAGAAGATGTGGTACATATATACAATGGAATATTACTCATCCATAAAAAGGAACGAAATTGGGTCATTTGTAGAGACATGGATGGACCTAGAGTCTGTCGTACAGAGTGAGTAAATCAGAAAGAGAAAAACAAATATCATATATTAACACATACATGTAGAATCTAGAATAATGGCAAAGATGAACTTATTTTCAGGACAGGAATAGAGACACAAATGTAGAGAACAGATGTGTGGACCCAGTGTTGTGGGGAAGGAGGGTTGGGATCAATTGGGAGATTGGTATTGACGTATGTGCACTGCCATGTGTTAAATAGATAGCTAGTGGAAACCTGCTGTATAGCACAGGGAGCTCAGCTTGGTGCTCTGCGGTGACCTAGATGGGTGGGATGGGAGGGTGGGAGGGAGGTCCAAGAGGGAGGGAATATATATATACTTATAGCTGATTCACTTTGTTGTATAGCAGAAACTAACACAACATTGTAAAGCAACTATACCCTAATTTTAAAAAGTAAAAAAATAATAATAATAATAATTTTTCTATATGCATTGGGATACATATATCTTTTTGAATTGGTTTTTTTCATTTTTTTTCAGATAAATATCCAGAGGTAGAATTGCTGGATTGTATTTCCTCTATACCCATTTCTTTTTTTGAATTTTTGAATTTTATTTTATTTATTTTTTATATAGCAGATTCTTATTAGTTATCTATTTTATACATATTAGTGTATATATGTCAATCCCAATCTCCCAATTTATACCCATTTCTTATAAGTCTGGTTTAGTGGTGATACACTCTTTTAGTTTTGCTTGTCTGGGGAACACTTTACCTGTCCTTCAACTCTGAGTGATAACCTTGCTAGGTAGAATATCTTTGGTTATAGTTTGTTTGTTTTTTTCCTTTCAGCACTTTAAATATATCATGCCATTCCTTTCTGGCCTTAAAATTTCTGCTAAAAAATCAGCTGGTAACACTATGGGGGTTCTTTGTATGTGACTCTTTTTTCTCTTGCTGCCTTTAAAATTCTCTTTAAGTTTTGTCATTTTTAAAGATGATAACTTTTGGTGTGGATCTGTTTGGGTTCTTCTTGTTTGGGACTCTCTGTGTTTCCTGTACCTGGATATCTGTTTCCGTCTTCAGATTAGGGAGATTTTCAGCCATAATTCCATCAAATATATTTTCTGCCTCTCTTGCTCTCTTTTCTCCTTCTGAGACCTCTGTAATGCAAATGTTAGTACATTTGATGTAGTTTCTAAGGGTCCTTAAATATCCTCTTTTTTAATTTGTTTTTTTTTTCTTTTTGCTCTTTTGATTGGGTGATTTCCACTATTCTGTCTTCCAGGCCCCTTATATATTTTTCTTTAGCATCTAATCTCCTGTTGATTTCGAGTGTATTTTTCATTTCAGTGATTGTATCCATCTGTGTGGTTCCTTTTCTATGTTCTAATTCTTTGTTGAAATTCTCATTGTGTTTCCTTATTGTTTTCCCTATTTTGGTGAGCTTTTTTAAAATGACCATTTGAACTCTTTATCCGGTAAATTACTTATCTCTTTTCATTAGGGTTTTTTTCTTATTTTTTTGTTTGGAACATAGTCTACTGTCTTCTCATTTTGTTTGACTTTTTGTGTTTGTCTCCATGAAATTAGGTGAAACAGTTACCTTTTCCAGTTTTAAAGTTGTGTCCTTGTATAGGAGTGCACCTATGCAGTTTGTGTGTGCCCAGTGGCTTTGGCAGGAAGGCTGAAGTTGAAACGAGTGTGGGCTGAGGATTTTTGCAGAGTGTGCTGGTGGCTGCTGCCTTAAGGGTGGGGTGGGGGAAGCCTGCAGCCAGAAGGGGTAGGGCTGGAGCACAGAACAGGCCTGGGCTTCTCTCAGCTGATGCAGGCAGTGCCACCTTGAAGGAGGGAAGGCATGGAGCCAGAGCCCAGTATGAGCCATGGCTTTTCCCAGAGTGCAGAAGGGCTGATGCTTTGGCAGGTGGTAGGGGGTGGTTGGAGCTGGAGCTCAGTGCAGACTGGCAGTGCATGCTGGGGCACTGTTGGCAAGCTGGCTAGAGTACAAAGCACTTTTCAATCTGCTGCCTCTGCACTGGGACTGGGAACAAATAGGATTGTGGTTCACACTGTAAGAGCACATTTTGTTTCCTATAGCCCTCCAGTTCTACCTATTGTAAGACATACTGGATTTCAAAACCAGTTAAGGGGCCTTATCTTCCAGTGCTGGACTCCAGGGCTGAGGTGCCCAATAGGGGGCTTGAACCCTTTGCTCCTTAAGGGAGCCTCACTGTTAGTGATATTTCCTTCCTCTTTTGGGTCACCCGCTGGGGGTGTGTGTCCTGACTAGATCACTTCTCTTCCCTTCTACCCATCTTAGTGTGTTTTTTCTTTATATTCTTAGTTGGAAAAGAGCCGTTCTGCTAGTCTTCAGGTTGCTCTCAGAGACGTTTGCTCTACATATAGTTGTAGTTTTGTTGTGTTCATGGGAGAAACTGAGCTCTTTGCTCAACTTCATATACCAAGTTTCTAACACTATTCTACCATTTCTACTTGTGTTAACACATTGTGATGTTTACCTAATTTGATTGGGTATGATTAAATAATGGTTCTGTAATATGGGTGTATGTATACAGTCATTTCTACTACAACGTGATACATGCATTCTTGAACATTTTGTGTTATGTAAAATTGTTCACTGAAATAAGAAGGCATGCTGGAAAGATAAAGTTATGGACAAACCACTTAAAATATATGCAGCTTTGTAACCTGATCTCCAACTGAAAAACAATGTTACAAGTAAATATAAGATACAGTAAATTACACTTTTTAAAAGGTGAAGGGAGTTTTAGGTAAGGGGATTTAAGGAAAAGTAAAATCTATTGAATTAATGAGAAGACAAACAAAATATAAAAAGTTAAGGGAGAATGGAGCAGCAAGCATTTTCAAGGTAGAGGGTATATTCAAACTAGGTCTAAATTTGGCTGGTACTCTAAGCTGTGTAAATAAGCATACTGTTCATTAAGCTGCCATTACTGAAGGTGCAGACAATGGGCAAGTGAGAAAAAATGGTCCTGTTTATATTGACAGGCAGGCATTGTCATTGTACTCATATTTTTTTTTCATGGTGATAGATGATTGGAAACTAGAACACCAGGTGAAGTATTCCCACTAAAGAGGAAGACTGATAGAAGTCTCCATTCTTGAGACTGTGACTAAGGGTATAGGGGAAAATATCACTGGATGCTAGTTAGAAATTAGTTACTGGATACCACTCAGTGTAGAGAAAGCACACTTTTATGTGGGGCCACATAAAATGATAGAGAATCCATCTTGCAATGAGAGGAAATAAGCCCCAAGGAACAGCCTAAAAAGAAGCTGAAAACAAGATCAGATAAGATCAGTAAGGAGAGGAAAGAAGAAATTAGAACTTGTTATCAGAATCTCGTAATATTTTAGATATAATGTGTTATATAATTCTGCTAACTCTAATGAAGTAGATACATTTCTTATTCTAAGTTGTGAACTATGCTATTCTCAACAAATCTTTTAAGTGCCTTCCTAAACTCCTGGGTTAGCTACTGCTTCTGTCTGTTTGAAATGCTTCTTTTCTGCATTTCACCAGTAACAGGTGACACACCCCTGATCACAGAGAAAGACATGTGATTTAGTCCTGGCCAATTAGTAGCCCTGTCCATGGGATTTCATATGGGAAAGGCATGTGACATAGCCTTGGCCAATTATTGTTATTTCCCAAGATTGTTCTTACTCACCTCAATGGAGAGCCCTTGCTTCTCAAGTCACAGAGCTAGGATGTGAATATAAGGCTACACCATTTGTGATATTCCTCATTATGTGCAAAGAAGTTGAGTACAGAAGGACAGAATTAAGGGAAGAAAGTACAAACAGAGATGAGTAACAGATGGAAATGAAAGGTTGAAGAGAGGGAGAGAGGGGGAGAGAGAGGGAGAGAGAGGGAAGGAAAAACAGTATCCTGGCAACAAAAGTTTCCTCTTCCTAAAGTCCCAAAGATGGCATTGATCCTACAGTTCTTTCTCTGCCCTGTAAACCCTCAGTAGCCTTCTAGTAAATTGTTTTTTGTTTGTTTGTTTTATTCTTAAACTAGTTTAATTTGAAACCCCAAAAGTTCTGAATGATCTCAAATTAAAGAAACTCATTTAGTTTTATACCTGGGTTCTGAGTCAGATGGAAGCTGGCTGACAATGTCATTTATGACTCAGGTGCCCCTATTAGGCAGAACACAGCAAAAAACACAACAGAGTATCTAACCAGAGGGGCAAGATATAAATCTGGACCATATATATATATATATATAAAATATAAATGCTTGCCATTCCTTTTAGGCATGCTGATTATTACTCCCTCAGGATGGGAAGCAAGGTAGTATATTATGTTTCCCCAAATGATTTTTCTTTCTCTTCTCATACTCAACCCGCACCACGTTCCCTGAGAAGAAACACATTATAAAATGTCTCTTTATAAAGATTACTTTACCTTTTGGCACTTATACTTTTATAATTCCCTGTATAATGTATTAAGAGTTATACTGTTTCAAGATTCAACAAAACGAATTTCCCCAAAGAATCTAAAAGGAAAGGTAATTGAAATATTAAGATAATATAACTTGAAAATAAATATTTAAGGCTTTGCTTAGATATTTGTTTGTCAGAGGCAGGATAAAATAAGAGATAAAAGATATCAAATGTAGCAGAAAATATTACTGCAAATTATTCAAGAAGTAGTATAATTAGCAGAACTAAAATGTCACACTGCTGTGATATGCAAATGTGAAATAGCAATAAACGTTAGCTATGCTTTAATAAAATGTTATAGTATTTCTCTAAAGTGCTGCATCCTAAAGGACAAGTGCTGCATCCTAAAGGACTCAAGAGTTGAGCTGTAACACCAGTTAAACATGAAATATTTGGTTGATGTTCATCAACCAAATCAGACTCCCAGATCGTTCCAGAGCATATCCTTTGTTCCATATGGGTTTCTGAAGTGCCTCATGATTGCTAATGAAGGGCAGTTCTCTTCTGTTGCTGCTGCAGACAATGGGTTTGAATATCTGGCAATATCACTGGCTGCTGGCTACTTTTCTCCATGACACTGCTGTTGCCAAAAGACTAATGTTATATTTCACTGCATCTCAGATACGCATGGTATTATATTTTATTCAAAATTGGGCTACATCTTAAAATTGCTATTGGCTAGGCAGAGTGATGAGTAGTTGATATTGCCTGAGGATTCAAGAACTTTATCAGTTAAAAAACAACCTCACAGAATAGTTTAGTGACTTGGATATATTCGTAAAGGCATTGCTGTTACTGAATTGGTAGAACAGACCTGCACCTGGGGCTTAGCCCCGGCCAAGACCCCCTGTCTCAGCCAGGGAGGTTCTTTTCCCGTTTGGATTCATGCAGTCAATATTGAACCCATGCTGAGACTGAAATAGCACAAGCTTTATTCAATGGCCAAAGAATGGAGAAGCAGGAACCTAGTTCACAAATCAACTTCTCAACCCAATTCAGGTGGAGACACCAAATATATAGGAGGGTTGATCTAGGTAAAAGGGAGGGAATTGGAAAGAGTGGGAGGAATATTCATGAGTTATTAGAGAACAGGGGTGTGGTTTGGACCTGAAACTGATGCGACTCTTTTTTTTCAGTCCTTGTATGGGCTTTTCTGGTTGTTGTCATGGCAGTCATCAACTGTCAGGGCACTGGTGTGTGTGTCATTGAGCATGCTGATGCATTACAATGAGCATATAACAAGGCTCAAGGTCTACTGGAGGGCAAATCTTCCGCCATCTTGTGCCTAGTTGGTTCTAAAGAGTTCTTGTTTTTTTCTCTCTTTCAGCTTCCTCCTGAAACTTAGATAAGAGTGATTGGTTTCTATTTGAGGGAGGGGCAGGGGTCAATTCTGGGGCAACAGCCTAGGTAACATTGCTAGAGGAGGGCAAACCTTCTATGCTTAAGTAAACAAAACAGTTAAAGAAACATTTGAGAAAGAACCATGGATCCAAGTTTCTGTTTGAAAACCTTCAATAGACACTTGCCTTGAGATCCGGAAAGTACCAGATCAAATGATTATCAAATTGCAAAATGGCTGTCAAAGTTCTGGAAGAAAATAACAGGTGCAATAATGTAGCACTTTATATAGAACTGCTGGCCAGAGGAAGATAATGTCTGAAAAAAAACAGAATTCAATGATTCAGAGTAAGAAGTCACTTGGAATAGTCACTTCTGAATATGAAGAAGTATATTGTATGCTTTCATCTAAATATTTTGTTTATAATTTGCTTTGTATGCATAAGAATGATAGTTGATAAAAATAAATGTATAAGTAAATGTAACTTTCAAGAAATGTTTATTAAGAGCCTGAAAACTCTCATGTATATTTCTGTTTTGTGCATTTACAAAAATAAATGTCATCAAAAGTTCACAACATGAACAATGGAAAATATTTATGAAAAAATAAACTGTGTATAAAGGGGCACAAGTTGTAAGCCCTAATACCTAGGAAAAGTGACTTCTAATTATCAGATAATTATTAAACAGTCCCAGGATCATGCTTCCAAATCAAAATAATTTTAATATGTAGAAAAGTCATTTTTTATTTATTTATTTTTATTTTCAGTTAAATTTTAAATGTTCTCAGGTATATAAGAAAATAGTAATTTACACTTAATATGAAATCTGGAAACTGTCAAAACTTAAAAAGCTTATTTCATACCACAAAATACCACGATCCAAAGAGAAATTTTTTTCTACTTTTTTTTTTTTTAATTGAAAGGTAGTTGATTTACACTGTTGTGTTAGTTTCAGGTATACAGCAAAGTGATTCAGATATATCTATATATCTACATCTATATTCTTTTTCAGATTCTTTTCCCTGATAGGTTATTACAAAATATTGAGTATGGTTCCCTGTGCTATACAGTAGGTCCTTGGTGGTTATATGTTTTATACATAGCAGTGTGTATATGTTAATCCCAAACTTCTAATTTATTCCTCCCCCACTCCCCATTGGTAACCACAAGTTGGTTGTCTATGTCTATGGGTCTAGGGTCTATTTTTTTTTTTTTTTTTTTTAGATTCCACATATAAGCAATATTATATTTGTCTTTCTCTGTCTGGCTTACTTCACTTAGCATGATAATATCTAGGTCCACCCATGTTGCTGCAAATGGCATTATTTTATTCTTTTTTATGGCTGAATACTATTCCATTGTTTATATGTACCACATCTTCTTTATCCATTCATCTGTCAATGGACATTTAGGTTGCTTCCATGTCTTGGCTATTGTAAATAGTGCTGCAGTGAACACTGGGGTGCATGTATCTTTTCGTATTATGGTTTCCTCCAGGTATATGCCCAAGAGTGGGATTGCAGGATCATATGGTAGCTCTATTTTTAATTTTTAAGGATTCTCCATAGTATTTTCCACAGTGGCTTCACCAGTTTACATTCCCACCAACAGTGTAGGAGGGTTTCCAAGGAGAAAATTTTAAGAAAAATCAAGAATTCGTATTCTAGGAACAAATAACAATTTTAGAACTTTTAGTGTTTCTTCTTGCAGGAATTTCCTCCAGATTTAAAATGCCATTTTCAGATTTATATTTATATTCAAGATTATAAGTAGGGAGGGTTGATATTAAATGAACTATTATGATATTGACTAGCAGTTATCCTAATTTATATTTTTTAAAAAGTTATTAAAATAGCTAATTAACCACCTGAAAGCTTCTTATGGTTTATTTTAAATCCAAAGAAAGAGCAATTTATCTCTGCTATTGATTTTTCAGGTATTTTGAATGCCAAAGATAATGTGAATTCTTCTGGAAGAATACTTACTATGCCCATTATTTATATAAGTTTCGCTGAATGTAAAGGATAAGATATTTTAGGAAAAATAATTTCAGAAGGGAGTAATGTAGGGGTAAAAACAGGATACTTTCCTTCACCTAACCCAGAACTCTAGTCCTATTCCCACAGTACAGTAGTCTTTATTTGTTCCATATCAATGGGCTAATGTTTTATAACAGCTTTGGAAAACCTGAGAGATGATGTAACAGCATAAATTTAATTTTATTTGCTCAAACTTTATCATGTTTTCCTAAACAATATTTCTAAGGAGTTTTCCCTCCAGTATGCTTTGCAGTGTATCTTGCTTCAAGTACTCATTACATGTTAGTGGCAACTTTTTCCATTTGCTCAGTGCTTTGTCTCTCCAAAAATCAAGATTTATATTCTGCTCATTGAAACTTGTTAATCTGTTATTTTTGTTTATCAGCAGAATGCCAGTTGAACCTCTATGTTTTGCTGTGTGTTAGATTCCTGCTCATATTATAACAGGGGGTGGCTTTTATGCCCAACTTGATACGAGGAGAATAGATTTCTTAGAAAGCCAATTATAAAAAAAAAAATCTATTACTAAGTAAATGGAAGCAGACTCATTAAATGTCACTCTATGGTGACCAATAAATACTTGTTGCATGACATTTGTGCTGCAGGAGTAGGTTTTTCTACAACAAATCAAGTCTGGCTGAGCCTATACTTAACCAGATTTGGCTGGAAATCAGATCTGAGTCATTGTGGAGGAGAGAAAGCTTTCCCTCTCTTTCAAAGAAATGAGAACCTTAGGAATCTTGGAGCAAGTCATCAGGACTTCAGCCCATTGTAGTTAAATTGGAGTGTTTACTTTGCAAAATACATGGTTTATTTGAAGGCACATTTTACTGTCCTTGGCATCCATTTCCTCTCTGCCAGGATCTCTCCCATAGCTTTTAATTTTTTTTTTTTTTAAACACAGTTTAGTTTCCTGTTTTGAGGTAGCACCCCATTTGGAGACACTCATGTTCTTAGGACCCTTGCTAGAGGTAGAACACAGGTGTCCATCCCTCTTGAAACCTACCAGTCCTCTATTCCTTGAGTATCAAGGAGTATAGTCATCTAGTTCTTCCCTTTTCCTTTAAACATTTATCTTTCCCTTCTTGGACAAACTATCTTCTATTGTGATGTCAGCTTTTGAAAAACCAGAGGCTTATTAATCCTTCCCTAAAAAGGAAAATACTAACTTGGAAAATTGGGCTGAAGTTAAGGCAGCATGCTCTGTTCAGATGCCACACATCTGAGAACAAAAAGAGAATTATTATTCTGGTTGATTATTCTGTTGCACAATTAAACACCATTCTCTGACAACACTAGTTGAGGTTTTATTCTTTAACCTTTCCGCTCCTTCACTTCTTTTCACTCCTAATACAGTATTATGTCCCATAGGTGGCCTGGTAAATCTCTCTTGGATCTGTCTACTCTCCATCTCTCAGGGAACTAGCAAAGATGAAAACATCTCATCTCTCACCTGGACTACTGCAGGATATCTACCATCTCACTCTCGTCTGCTCAGATTCCTTCTTCAGAGAGGGAGATTATTTTAAAATACAAATCTGATTGTTACCACATCCCCACCTTCCACACATTCCTTTCTTGAAGACCTTTATTTATTAAATTTAAATTTTTTACATTTATTTTAATTTATTGTTTTAATTGAAGTATAGTTGTTCCACAGTGATTCAGGTGTACAGGAAAGTGATTCAATTATACATTTATATATTTCTTTTTCAGATTCTTTTTCATTATAAGTTGTTACAAGGTACTGAATATAGTTCCCTGTGCTATACAGTAGGTCCTTGTTGTTTATGTATTTTATATATAGTAGTGTGTATCTGTTAAACCCAAATTCCCAATTGATCCCTTCCCAGCTCCTTTCACCTTTGGTAACCACAATTTTGTTTTCTATGTCTGTGAATCTATTTCAGTTTTGTAAATAAGTTCATTTGTATCATTTTTTTTGATTCCACATAAAAGTGATACCATATGCTATTTGTCTTTCTTTGTTGGACATATTTCACTTAGTGTGATTATCTCTAGGTCCATCCATGTTGCTGAAAATGGCATTATTTCATTCTTTTTTTATGACTGAGCAATATTCCATTGCATATACATATATGTATATATATAGTGGTATATACATACGGTGGTATATACATATAGTGACATATACATATATAATGATATATATATATATATACACACACACACACACATATATATATATATATATATATCTCACATCTTCTTTATCCTTTAATCTGTTGATGGACACTTAGGTTGCTTCCATACCTTGACATTTGTAAATAATGCTGCTGTGAACATTGGGGTGCAAGTATCTTTTCGAATTACTGTTTTTGTTTCTTTTGGAAATATACCCAGGAATGTGATTGGTGAATCATATGGCAACTCTGTTTTTAGTTTTTTGAGAAAGCTCCATACTGTAAACTTTTCAGTGATAGCCATTTTGACAGGTGTGAGGTGATACCTCATTGTGGTTTTAATTTGCATTTTTCTAATAATTAGTGATGTTGAGCATCTTTTCATGTGCCTGCTGGCCATCTATATGTCTTCTTTGGAGAAATGTCTGTTCAGTTCTTCTGCCTATTTTTTAATTGGGTTGCTTGCTTTTTTGATATTGAGTTGTATGAACTGTTTATATATGTTGGATATTCACCCTTTATTGGTCATATCATTTGCAAATATCTTTCCCCATTCAGTAGGTTGTCCTTTCATTTTGTTGATGGTTTCCTTTACTATGCAAAAGCTTTTAAGTTTAAATAGATCCCATTTGCTTATTTGTTATTTTGTTTCCTTCACTTTAAGAGATGGATCCAAAAAAATATTGCTACAATTTATGTCAGAGTGTTCTGCCTATGTTTTCCTCTAGGAGTTTTATGGTATCCTCTCTTACATTTAGGTCTTTACTCCATTTTGGGTTTATTTTTGTATATAGTGTTAGAGAATGTTCTAATTTCATTGTTTTGCATGTGGCTGTCCAGTTTTTCCAGCACCACTAATTGAAGAGACTGTCTTTTCTCTATTGTATGTTCTTGCCTCCTTTGTCACAGATTAATTGACCATAAGTGCATGGGTTTATTTCTGGGCTTTCTATCCTATTCCATTGATCTTGTACCTGTTTTTGTGCCAGCACCATACTCTTTTGATTACTGTAGCTTTGTAGTATAGTCTGAAGTCAGGGAGCCTGATTCCTCCAGCTCTGTTCGTCTTTCTCAAGGTTGTTTTGGCTCTTAGGGGTCTCTTATGTTTCCCTATAAATTTTAAATGTTTTTCTCTAGTTCTGTGAAAAATGCCATTGGTAATTTGATACGGATTGCAATGAATCTGTAGATTGCCTTGGGTAGTATAGTCATTTTGACAGTATTGATTATTCCAATCCAAGAACATGGTATATCTTTCCATCTGTTTGTGTCTTCTTTGATTTCTTTCATCAACATCTTATAGTTTTCAGCGTATAGGTATTTTGTCTCCTTAGGTAGGTTTATTTCTAGGTATTTTATTCTTTTTGACGCAGTGGTAAATGGGACTGTTTCCTTAATTTCTCTTTCTGATGTTTTGTTGTTAGTGTATAGGAATGCAGCGTATTTCTGTGTATTAATTTTGTATCTACAACTTTACTAAATTCATTGATGAGCTCTAGTAGTTTTCTGGTAGCATCTTTAGGGTTTTGTATGTATAGTACCATGTCATCTGCAAACAGTGACAGTTTTACTTCTTTTCCAATTTAGATTCTTTTTATTTCTTTTTCTTCTTTGATTGCCATGGCTAGGGCTTCCAAAACTATGTTGAATAAAAGTGGTGACAGTGGACATCCTTGCCTTGTTCCTGATCTTAGAGGGAATGCTTTCAGCTTTTCACCCTTGAGAATGATGTTAGCTGTGGGTTTTTTATATTTGGGCTTTATTATGTTGAGGTAGGTTCCCTCTATGCCCACTTTCTGGAGAGTTTTTTTCATACTTGGATGTTAAATTTTATTGAAAGCTTTTTCTGCATCTATTGACATGATCATATGGTATTTATTCTTCAGTTTGTTAAATGTGGTGTATCACATTGATTGATTTGCAGATTTTGAAAAATCCTCACATCCCTGGGAAAATCCCACTTGATCATGGAGTATGATCCTTTATTGTATTGTTGGATTTGGTTTGCTAGTATTTTATAGAGGATTTTTGCATCTATGTTCATCAATGATATTGACCTGTAATTTTCATTTTTTGTGATATCTTTGTCTGGTTTCAGTATCAGGGTTATCGTAGCCTCATAGAATGATTTCAGAAGTGTTCCTTCCTCTGCAATTTTTTGGAATAGTTTCAGAAGTATAGGCATTAACTCTTCTCTAGATGTTTGGTATAATTCACCTGTGAAGCCATCTGGTCTTGGACTTTTGTTTGTAGGGAATTTTTAAATTATGGATTCAATTTCAGTACTGATAACTGGTCTGTTCATATTTTTCATTTCTTCCTGGTTCAACCTTGGGAGATTGTACCTTTCTAAGAATTAGTCTGTTTCTTCTAAGTTGTCCATTTTATTGGTGTATAGTTACTTGTAGTATTCTCTTATGATCCTCTGTACTTCTGCAGTGTCAGTTGTAATTTATCCTTTTTCATTTCTATTTTTATTGATTTGGACCCTCTCCGTTTTTCCTTGATGAGTCTGGCTAAATTTTGTTTATCTTCTCAAAGAACCAACTTTTAGTTTCATTGATTTTTTTCCTAATTTTTAAAATCTCTTATTTATTTCTGCTCTGATCTGTATGATTTCTTTCCTGCTACTAACTTTGGGCTTTGTTTGTTCTTCTTTCTCTAGTTGCTTTTGGTGTAAGGTTACGTTGTTTATTTGAGATTTTTCATTGCCTTATATATTGAGGTGCTCCTATGTTGGGTGCATATACATTTACAATTGTTTTATCTTCTTGGATTGATCCCTTGATCATCATGTAGTGTCTTTCTCTGTCTCTTATAACAGTCATTATTTTAAAGTCTATTTTTCTGGTATAAGTATTGCTACTCCAGCTTTCTTTTTATTTCCATCTGCATGGAATATTTTTTTCCATCCCCTCACTTTCAGTCTGTATATGTCTCTAGATCTGAGATGAGTTTCTTATAGACAGCATAGATATGGGTCTTGTTTTGTGTCCATTCAGCCAGTCTGTGTCTTTTGGTTTGAGCATTTAGTCCATTTACATTTAAGGTAGTTATCAATATGTATGTTCTTATTGCCATTTTGTTCATTGGTTTGGATTTGTTTATGTAAGTCTTTTTTTCCCCTTTCTTCTTTTGTTCTTTTCTCTTGTGATTTGATGACTATCTTTAGTGTTATGTTTGGATTCCTTTTGCATGCTGTAACATCATATAGAAAAACCTGAATGAACTTTTTGGCCAACCCAATATATTATGCCACTCCCTTCTGACCTGCAGACTTTCTGCTGAAAAATCAGCTGGTAGCCTTATGGGAGTTCCCTTGTAGGCTACTTGTTGCTTTTCCCTTGCTGATTTTAGTATTCTCTCATTATCTTTAATATTTGGCATTTTGATTACAACATGTCTTAGTGTGTTCCTCTTTGGGTTAATTCTGTATGGGATTCTGTGCTTCCTGGACTTCAGTGACTGTTCCCTTCCCCAGGTTATGGAGGTTTTCAGCTATTATGTCTTCAAATATTTTCTTGGGCCCTTTCTCTCTCTCCTTCTTCTGGGACCCCTAAAATGCAAATATTAGTGTAACTGATGTTGTTCCAAAGGTTTCTTAAACTGTCCTCATTTCTTTTCATTCTTCTTTTCTTTTTCCTGTTCAGCAGCACTGATTTCCTCTACTCTGTCTTTGAGCTCACTAATCCATTCGTCTACTTCATTTAGTTTACTATTGACTCCTTCTAGTGCATTTTTCATTTCAGTTTTTGTGTTTTTCATCTGTTTGGTTGTTCTTTATGTATTCTAACTCACTGTTAAAACTTCTAACTTCTTGTTCTGTGCATCCATCCTCCTCCTAGTTTCTCTTATCATCTTTACAATCATTCCTCTGAATTCTTTCTTGGGTAGATTGCCTATCTCCTCTTCACTTAGTTCTTCTTCTGGAGTTTTATCTTGTTCCTTAATCTGGAACATACTCCTATGTTGCCTCATTTTGTCTAAGTTGCTATTTGCATTTTTAAGTATGTGGTAGGTTAGTTACATTTCTCAGCGCTGGAGAAGCGGCCCTATGTAGGAGGCATCCTATGCATCCCCACAGTTTACTCCCCTCTTGTCACCCAAGCTCTATGGAGTTCCCCTAAGAGGGCTGTTTGTGTCCTTCTGTTGTTGTGGGCTGACTGTGTGGGCAGTCTGGTAGGCTTAGTTGGCCCCAAGTCTGTTTGGTTGCCAGGACTTGCCTTGTGTGAATGCTACTGTCTTCTGTTTAGCAGGGCCTGATCATGAGGTGGCTGGTTGCAGAACCCTAGTGGGCCCCAGTGCTAATGCTGGCTCACTGGTGGGTGGTGTCAGGGTCTCAAATACTCTGGGACTGTATCCCACCCACTGGCAGGTGAATCCAGATCCTGGGTTTAGTGCCAGACTGCTGGCAGACAGATCTGGTTCTTGGAGTCTGGCTGCATGGCCCGGGATTAGAGAGCTTGTTTCACTTTGTTGGTGGGGGCAGGGGCCAGTTCCTGATACAGCTGTGTATGGGTTCCAGGGTGCCCAGATGGTTGCACTGGCCTGCTGGTGGGCAAGGCCAGGACCCAGATGTTCCCAGGGTAGAGTCTGGCCTGTGATGCAGGACTGTAGTTTTCTTGCTTCTGGTGTCTACCCCTGGTGGGTGAGGCTGGTCTAGAGGCTTGTGCAGGCTTCCTGGTGGAAGGGGCTGGTGCCTGTCCACTGGTAGGTAGAGCAGGGTGTTGTCCTCTGTGTCTAGGCTCATGTCCAGAGGTGGCTGTGGGCTCTTTAGTCTTTAGGCAACCTGTGTGCTGATGGGTGGGGCTGTGTCCCCACCCAGTTAGTTTTTTGACCTGAGGTGTCCCAGCACTGAATCCTACAGGCTGTTGGGTAGGGCCAGGTCTTAGCACTAATAATCCAAGATATCAGCCACCAGGCATGTTTATGCAGCTGAATGTTTACCAGTATGTCTGACATCAGTGTTTATGTCTCCAGGGTGAGCTGCAGTCACCAACCCCCACCTCTCTGGGAGACTCTGGCCCAGGCTCCTATCAAATTACTTCTTTTACTGTGGGTCCCGGTGTTTGTGAGATTTTGTTTGCACCCTTTAAGTGTGAAGTCTCTATTTCCCCCAGTCCTGTGGGGCTCCTGCAATTAAGCTCTGCTGGCCTTCAAAACCAAATTCTCTGGGAGCTTGCCATCCCCATGCCTGAACCCCAGGCTAGGGAGCCTGATGTGGAGCTCAGAACTCACTCCTATGGGAAAATCTCTGCAGTATAATTATTCTCCTGTTTGTGGGTCACCCACCTGAGGGGTATGGGATTTGATCATATCCTGAGTCTGTTTCTCCTGCCTGTCTTGTGGTTCCTTCTTTATGTCTTCAGTTGTAGGTTCCATTTTTTTTCACTGATGTTTGTTCTGAAGGTAGCTGTGACTTGGTGTGCTTGTGAGAATAGGTGAGCTCAGGGTCTTTCTACTCTGCCATATTTGCTGCTCTCTCCTCTTGAAGACCTTTAAACAGCTTCTCATTTCTTTAAGAATAAAGTCCAACATTTTAGCCTATAAGATCCTGGCAGGGTTGACCCTTCTCTAACACTCCCAGCTAATTTTGCACCAAACACCACCTTGCTCTTTGGATTCAGCAACATTGCTTCATTCACTCTCTCCTTGGTTCATGGTCTCTCCTCCAGTCCTGCACTCCACAACACTCATACAAAGGGTTCTTTCACCTGCTTTTGCTTCTTCTTGGAAGGCCACTTCCCATTTTACCCACATACCTCCTATTCCTTCTCCAGATTTTAGTTGAATCATTACTTCCCTGACCTTTTTTATTTGTTCAAGATTAAATCTTCCCTATCATAAGCACTCCTCCACAGGCTACATCAACATTCGTTTTAGTAATTATTTTTAATGTCTTTGTTGATGTCTTTCTTCAGACAGAATTCCACCTCCATGAAGGAGGGCACTGTAAGGTTTTGTTTACTGTTACATCAATGCTATGAAATATAGTTTCTGATATTTTGTAGGTGGTGAGTAAATATTTGCTAAAAGAAATAATACATCTAAGTATAGTACAGTAGTTATTTGGGTGATTATTTGTAGTTATAATCGTGAATTCTTTTTTCCTTCTTTTTCTTCTTGTGGAACTGGAGTGTGGAGTGGTTTTGAGTAAGTAAAAAGGAAAACAAGTATTCACACATTATGGGGAAAGTCCTAAAGACTGTTGTTAAGATTGGCTTATCCTGGAAAACAGGAAATAAACCTAATTCTGAATACTTTTATCTTTATGTATTAAATATATTTTTGCTTTAAAATGAAAAATAAATATTTTTAACTTGTGTTTTTAAAAAGTTAATATTAGTTAACTCTTTCTCCACTAAGTAAGGTAAGAACCTATATTATTAAGCCTCCTAACTCCCCATTAGATATTGAGAATAAATATGGTAATGAAGGATCAGCTCTTGTTTTCCAGGTAATGATACTGGAAGACAGGCAACTTGAAAGACAATGTGACCCCATTCTGACTGATTTTAACTTGAAATAATTGTGCACTAAAAAATTCAGAATCTTACTCAAGCTTGAGCCACTCATTGTGGAATATTACAGCTACACTGTTCAAGTCATACTGTGAGACCTTCAACTTAATGTGGAAAGTAAACTTGAGGACCCCACAGCCAAGCAACAATTAAAAAAAAAAAAATCCATTAATAAAGAAGCCATTAATACCGCCATGTGCCACACCGAAGGAGGAGGATACTAAGGCCATGAATGTATTCTGATGTAGGAAACTGGGTGAGATTACTGAGGGTTAATAATTGGAGATAAACCCTTCTGTGTTCACAAAATAACAATAAATACATTCAATTTCCTTTTAAGAGTGCCCAATTTAATTCATATGCTAAGCTAAAGATATTGAGAGTAAGTGGTGTACCACAGTATTAGGATTTTGAAGTCTAGAGTCAGACAACTTGGGTTGAAATAATGGCTCTACTTCTTCTAAGCTATGTCATCTGGGGCAACGTAAGCATCATTAATAATCCTCAGTTTCTCTTCTATAAATGAATAAAATAGCATTTCCTATTTCATAGAGAGTTTAAAAGCGAAAAATGAGTGATGAGTGCTTAGTATAATGCTTAGAGTATACATTCAATAAATTGTAGTTACTATGTGATATTGGTAATCATAACACTAATATAATTAGGATAATCTACAAACCATTTAGAACAGTGAAATAAACCTGATTTGAAAACAAATGTTTCTGTTATTCTGATGAGTATTTTTGGTAGAAAAGGTGGATTTTGCAGTATAAACTAAAACTAAAAAATAAAGTATTTAACTTACTATTAAATTAGCCCTCGTTTAGTTTACCTATACATCTTACTCTGTCATATATTACAGTTTCCAAAAATAGTGTTTAGAAACATAAGTTATATTTTTGAAGTTATAAATATTTAGAATAGGAAATATTGAAAAGTTGACCAAAGTATAAAAATAACAGGAAACTACCCCTTATCAAAGGGGTTTTCAAATTTTTTTGATAAAATTCCTAGTTTGTTTGGATTAAGTTGTTTTTGAATACCGTAATTTTCCACAGCTTTTATTTTACTGTTAGTTTTTCTGTCCAAGTAAGGAAAAGAACTTTAAACCAAAAATTATTAATTTCATCTTTTCTTTCATGAAGTACAAGAACAAAGTTGAAAAGAAAAAAAGTAGTTTTATACACTATCAGAAATGTTTTTTCTTTTTAAAAAATTAATAAAAATTTAAAAATAAAACTATTATTTTTTATCAGTAATCACTTTTTAAAATTTTTTGTAAATTTTAATTTTATTGGAGCATTTAAAATGTTGTGTTAGTTTCAGGTGTACATCAAGGTGATTCAGTTATACACATATATATATTCATTCTTTTTTATATTCTTTTCTCATATAGTTATCCCAAAATATTGAGTGGAGTTCCCTCTGCTATACAGTAGGTCCTGTTGGTTTTCTATCATATATATAGTAGTGTGTGTATGTTCATCTTAAGCTCCTGATTTATCCCTCACCCCTGTGTTTCCTCTTTGGCAACCATAAGTTTGTTTTTGATATCTGTAAGTCTGTTTCTGTTTTGTAAATAAGTTCGTTTCATTTTTTAGAAATTAGATTCCACATATGAGTGATGTCATAAGATATTTGCCTTTCTCTGTCTGACTTAGTATAATAATCTCTAGGTCCATCCATGTTGCTGAAAATGGCATTATTTCCTTCTTTTTTATGGCTGAGTAATATTCCATTGTATATATGTGCCACATCTTCTTTGTCCATTCCTCAGTCAATGGACATTTAGTTTGCTTCCATGTCTTGGCTATTGTAAACTGTGCTGCAATGAACACTGGGGTGCCTGTATCTTTTCAAATTATGGTTTTCTCCAGATATATGCCCAGGAGTGGGATTGCTGGATCATTTGGTAGTTCTATTTTTAGTATTTTAAAGAACGTCCATACTGTTCTCTATAGTGGTTGTACCAATTTACTTTCCCACCAACAGAGTAGGAGGGTTCCCTTTTCTCTACACCCTCTCCAGCATTTCTTGTTTGTAGACTTTTTGATAATGGCCATTCTGACCAGCGTGAAGTGATATCTCATTGTAGTTTTGATTTGCATTTCTCTAATAATTAGTGACGTTGAGCATCTTTTCATGTGCTTTTTGACCATTTGTGTGTCTTCTTTGGAGAAATGTCTATTTAGATGTTCTGCCCATTTTTTGATATAAAAAAAAAATTTTTTTTTAATTGAGCTGCATGAGCTGTTGGTACATTTTAAAGATTAATCCCTTGTCAGTTGCATTGCTTGCAAATATTTTCTCCCATTCTGTGGGCTGTCCCTTCGTTTTGTTTATGGTTTCCATTGCTGTGCAAGAGCTTTTGAGTTTAATTAGGTCCCATCTGTTTATTTTTGTTTTTATTTTCATTACTCTAGGAGGTGGATCAAAAAAGATATTGCTGTGATTTATGTCAAAGAGTGATCTGCCTATATTTTCCTCTAAGAGTTTAATAGTATCCAGCCTTACATTTAGGTCTTTGATCCATTTCAAGTTTATTTTTCTGTATGGTGTTAGAGAATGTTCTATTTTCATTCTTTTACATGTAGCTGCCCAGTTTTCCCAGCATCACTTATTGAAGAGACTGTCTTTCCTCTATTGTAGATTCTTGCCTCCTTTGTCATAGATTAATTGACCATAGGTACATGGGTTTATTTCTAGGCTTTGTATCCTGTTCCACTGCTCTAACATTCTGCTTTATTTGCCAGTAAAATACTTTTTAAATTACTGTAGCTTTGTAGTGTAGTCTGAAGTAAGGGCACCTGATTCCTCCTGTTCTGTTAACTTTCTCAGGATTGCTTTGGCTATTCCAGGTCTTTTGTGTTTCCATACAAATTTTAAAATGTTTGTTCTAGTTCTGTGAAAAATGCCATTGGTAATTTGATAGGGATTGCATTGAATCTGTAGATTGCCTTGGGTAGTATAGTCATTTTGACAATACTGATCATTCAAATCCAAGAACATGGTATATCTTTCTGTTTGTGTCTTCTTTGATTTCTTTCATCAACATCTTATAGTTTTCAGCGTACAGGTATTTTGTCTCGTTAGGTAGGTTTATTCCTAGGTATTTTATTCTTTTTGATGCAATGGTAAATGGGATTGTTTCCTTAATTTCTCTTATGTTTTGTTGTTAGTGTATAGAAATGCAGCAGATTTCTGTGTATTAATTTTGTATCCTACAACTTTACCAAATTCATTGATGAGCTCTAGTAGTTTTCTGGTAGCATCTTTAGTATTTTCTATATATAGGATCATGTCATCTGCAAACAGTGACAGTTTTACTTCTTCTCCAATTTGGATTCTTTTTATTTCTTTTTCTTCTTTGATTGTCATGGCTAGGACTTCCAAAACTATGTTGAATAAAAGTGGTGACAGTGGACATCCTTGCCTTGTTCCTGATCTTAGAGGGAATGCTTTCAGCTTTTCACCCTTGAGAATGATGTTAGCTGTGGGTTTTTTATATTTGGGCTTTATTATGTTGAAGTAGGTTCCCTCTATGCCCACTCTCTGGAGAGTTTTATCATACTTGGATGTCACATTTTATTGAAAGCTTTTTCTGCATCTATTGACATGATCATATGGTATTTATTCTTCAGTTTGTTAAATGTGGTGTATCACATTGATTGATTTGCAGATTTTGAAAAATCCTTGCATCCCTGGGATAAATCCCTCTTGATCATGCTGTATGATTGTTTTGAATGCATTGTTGGATTTGGTTTGCTAGTATTTTATAGAGGATTTTTGCATCTATGTGCATCAGAGATATTGGCCTATAATTTTTTTGTGGTATCTTTGTCTGGTTTTGGTGTCAGGGTTATTGTGGCCTCATAGAATGAGCTTGGGTGTGTTCCTTCCTCTGAAATTTTTTGGAAGAGTTTCAGAAGGACAGGTGTTAACTCTTCTCTAAATGTTTGATAGAATTCGCCTGTGAAGCCATATGGTCCTGGACCTTTGTTGGAAGTTTTTTTAATCATGGTTTCAATTTCATTACTTGTGATTGGTCTGTTCATATTTTATATTTCTTCCTGCTTCAGTCTTGGAAGGATGCATGTTTCTAGGAACTTGTCCATTTCTTCCAGGTTGTCCACTTTATTGGCATACCGTTGATTGTAGTAGTCTCTTCTGATCCTTTGTATTTCTGCGGTGTCAGTTGTAATTTCTCCTTTCTCATTTCTAATTTTATTGATTTAAGTCCTCTCCCTTTTTTTCTTGATGAGTCTGGCTAAAGGTTTATCAGTTTTGTTTATCTTCTCAAAGAACCCGCTTTTAGTTTCATTGATTTTTGCTATTGTTTTCTTCATCTCTATTTCATATATTTCTGCTCTGATCTTTATGATTTGTTTCCTTCTATTAACTTTAGGTTTTGTTTATTCCTCTTTCTCTAGTTGCTTTAGGTGTAAGTTTAGGTTATTTGTTTGAGATTTTTATTGTTTCCTGAGATTAGATTGTATTGCTATAAACTTCCCTCTTAGAACTGCTTTTGCTGTATCCCATAGGTTTTGGACCATTGTGTTTTTGTTTTCATTTGTCTCTAGGCATTTTTTTATTTCCTCTTTCATTTCTTTAGCGATCAATTTGTTGTTTAGTAACATATAGTTGAGCCTCCACATGTTTGTGTTTTTTTCCAGTTTTTTTCTTGTTGTTGATTTCTAATCTCATAGTCTTGTAGTTGGAACAGATGCTTGATATGATTTCAATTTTCTTAAGTTTACCAAGGCTTGATTTGTGGCCCAAGATGTGTCTTACAGAATGTTCCATGTGCCCTTGAGAAGAATGTGTATTCTGCTGCTTTGGATGAAATGTTCTATAAATATCAATTAAGTCTATCTCATGTAATGTGTCATTTAAGGCCTGTGTTTCCTTATTGCTTTTCTGTCTGGATGATCTGTCCATTGATGAAAGTGGGGTGTTAACGTCTCCCATGATTATTGTGTTACTGTTGATTTCTCCTTTTATGTGTTAGTATTTGCCTTATATATTGAGGTGTTCCTCTGTTGGGTGTATATATATTTACAGTTGTTACATCTTCTTGGATTGATCCCTTGATCATTATATAGTGTCCTTCTCTGTCTCTTATAACATTATTTTAAAGTCTATTTTGTCTGATATGAGTATTGCTACCCAAGCTTTCTTTTGATTTCCATTTGGATGGAATACCTTTTTCCATCTCTTCACTTTCAGTCTGTATGTGTCCCTAGATCTGAAGTGGGTCTCTTGTGGATAGCATATATATGGGTCTTGTTTTTGTATCTATTCAACCTGTCGGCCTTCGGGTGGAGCATTTAGTCCATTTACACTGAAGATAATTACAGATATGAATGTTCTTATTGCCATTTTGTTAACTGTTTTGGATTTATTTTTGAAGGTCTTTTTTCTTCTCTTCCTCTTTTGTTATCCTCTCTTATGATTTTATGTCTATCTAGTGATGTGTTGCATTGCTTTTTCATTATTATGTATGTATCTATTGTAGATTTTTGGTTTCTGGTTCCCATGAAGTTTTGATATAGCAGTCTATATATATACAAGATTGTTTTAAGTTGCTGATCTCAGTTTCAAAATATTTCCAATATCTTGCATTTGTACTCTCCTATTTTTATGATTGCTGGTTTTGATATCACATTTGTGCGTGGATGATTTCCCACCTTTACTTTACTTTATATTTGCATTTACTGGTGAGCTTCTTCCTTCTGTTGAAGTATAGTTAATTTGCAATATTGTGTTAGCTTCTTGTGTACAGTACAGTGATTTAGATACATAATAATAATGTTATATATATATTCTTTTTCATATTATTTTCCATTATGTTTTATTATATGATATAGAGTATGGTTTCCTTTGCTCTAGAGAAGGACCTTGTTCTTTGCAGCATTTTAAAAATATACCTCAATAGTGATTAAGTACATTATGATTAAGTACATTCAATGGAATGACATGTATCTGGAAAACAAAAACAGAAGCTCTTTATTCTTTAGTATGGAAATATCTTCAACATCTTTGTAAAATAAGGTAAACAAATTGCAGAAAATGTATATAGCATGCTACAATTTTTGTGAAAATGGAGAAAAACAGTATATATACATACATACACACACACATATATATATGTATATATATATATATATATATAGGCTTCTGTATATAACCAAAATTCTCTAGAAGATATGTAAGAAATGAGTAATAGGTATTACCAAAATTATGGGGAACAGAGTATAGGAAGTAGACTTTTCACTGAATATGTACTTATATTTTTTTATTAAGTCACATGAAAGCATTGTGCCAATTAAAAAAAAAAAACTGTCGCTTCTAGAATCTTAACCATAATTTCACCTTCCTGATTCTCAGTGGGCCAAATCACTTTTATCTTTCTCTCTTTTCATTGGTTTATAAGCTCACTGAAGATAGGAGTGATATCTGTCTCAATGTTTATGCAATATTTTCCTTGCTTATAATGTTTCATATAATTTAAAATGTATATTTAAATTCTATTGAATTGAAGTGAACTAACTGGGTTTCTTCATGTATAAACTTATCCTAATACTCTCTGTGCTCATTTTCTCTTACTGTTCTCTCAAAGTAAACCAAAGTTTCTCCAAATATGTAATTTCTCAAACTATTGTTCTTCCTTTAACCCCAAATATGTCATGTGAATAGATCTGTTGGCCTCATTATTTTGATTACCTTGATTTACCTATATGGGTATAGGCCCTCTGTCCTATAAAATATTACCTATTCTAGATCCACAGTTATATAGTGCTTAGAAAATGCTTATATCACAAAATCCAGCATTTTAGTTCTCTTACCAACATTTAAATATGTAGATTAAACATTATAAAACAAAATAACAGATGATCCTAAGAATTCTAATGCAATTGTTTTGTACTTGTGGAAATTGGGCTCATATCAAGCTGTTACTATGTCAAGACTATGTATATAGATTTTTTCTTTGTTTGGGTCTATTGTAAAGTCTCAAGACATCAAACAAAACCATATTAAATATAAGTATATAAAGCATCTCCTAATCCTATTTTAAATGAGTTTTATTCATATAACTTTACAGATTTATAGAACCACTTGTTTCTTTTAATGAGTTGTAAGAACTAGGATTTAACTATACTCAAGATAAGAATAAGGGGAGAACCAATCAGATAAGGACAAAATTAAAGGTCTTCTTGAGTTTGTCTCCCAGATATATGCCATCTAATTCAAACAGATTTAAGAGTCATTTGAGCTCTAGTTGAAAAGTAGAATTTATCAAGTTCTGTCCTTCTTATTCTAAGTGCAGAGTCCTATCAATGTCTGTCTCTTGGCTACCCTCTTTGTAATAAATGTAGGCTTGATGTATAATGAAAACCAGCTGAGTAGTTCAAGGTACAGATGCCTTCTTTTATTCTTATTCCAACTAAGATTGGTCTTACTCTTCATAATCTCTCACAGCTGCCAAAAATCTATTTTATCTTCACATGAGGTGAGGTTTCCATTAACAACCAGTAGAATAGCAGAGGTCAGACGTCCAGTGTCAGATATGCTACTAAAAAGAAGTGCTGAGCAAAGAAAGTGTCTACCAAAAAGAGATAAAAATCATTTCAGAATCTGTGGAACTTATAAAGGTGCTTTGTTCTTTCATATTTCCCTGCCTTTATTGTTGACAAGATAATTTTGGAAGAAAAAAGAAATGAGAATTTATGTGAGAACTCATCAGTTATGGTTATTGGAAAGACATTAATTGAGTTAGTTTGCCTCACAAAATTTTGCCAGTTGGATTGCTGATATCTTCAGGTTACAAGCTGTAATGATGCTCTCTCTGGACAGTGTTGGTAATTTTAAGGCTTGGTCATGTTGGAAGATTCTCTGGTTCAACTCATAACACAGACATCAATGAAGGCGATAAGAATCCTCCTTCTTATTGAATAAAATGCTAAAATATGTGTGGAAAAATAGCTTAGTATACATATCTATGTTAAGAAACTACCATCCCTAAGAGTATAAATACATATGTACATATCATTATGTCACTTCATTCATTCATATATTCTTCCATTCATCCAGTATATTCTATTCCACCTGTACATTAATATTGATTGAGTGTCTACTATGTATCAGACCTACCAAGTCAGAATTTCTGGAGAGAGGTCCAGGATTAAATTCTATAATTAAATTCTAGTTGCTTGTGATTCACAGACAGATTTTAAAAGTAATACTCTTAAAAGCATAGCCCAAGCTTTAATCAGGGCAAGTTAAATATAATTCATTTTATTATGGGATTGAAGAAAAATAGAACTAGGAACTTAGAGGATCTGAAATTGATATTGAGACCCAGAAAATATCCACTATAGGGTTTGTCTAGATAGCTTTCCATAGACATTCCACATACATATCAGTCTGCATATATTCATAAGTGAACTCGTTTTTTTGGCTGAAATTTTTCCTTCTATATTTAATATCATGGTAAATCAGTGAATAACCAATGGTGAATCATTGATTATTGGGTGACTGATTTTCACACTGGAAAAAACAGAGAGGTTCCACAGGAACCTAAAGCTCACTCCATAACCTGAAAAATCTATGCTAGAATTTTGCAGCTTTACTGCAGTCTATTTCCAACCCCATTCACTTCTTTTTTTCTATAATTTCACCAAATTTTTAGATATATTGAAAAAAATATTTACTATATGTGAATCAAGGTAAATATATGGGCTCAGTCTGCTGTCTTGAAGCAGTAGTCATGTTCTGTTTTCCAGCCATTCACGTGCAAGCAAAAGTATAACTTAATATAACTTAAGTTACAAGTTCAACATGTGCAGCTTTCCTTGTTTTATGGAAAATCTATGTTGCAGAAAAGTTTTCTTTATAGCAAATCATGACTGTTTTTTATTGGAATTTTGATGTAAAGTTTACTATCTTAAAATGGGGGAATATCTTAGTAGACTGAAAGTGAAATATTTGGTATAGGATAAATATACTGGCTATCTTTACTCTTGCACATGTGGAATAGTTATGAATATTAAAATGATTAAATGCTATGTAGTATTTAATGATTTTCTCATGTCTTAACTATCTTTTTTAATCAACCATGAATTTTTTGCTTTTCTCCAGACCAAATGAGTATTTTTTCCAAAATGAACTCTGTGCCTTCATGTGATTGCAATAAGCCATGATTCATGCTTTTACTAAAGTATGAGCAAAGAACATGTCTATCAAGAGGGGATAAATCAGTTCTTAATGATCTTACTAAACAATGATGCCCCACCTGATACTATGTGGTGGAGTATAAATAGAAAGTCCACAGGTTTGGGAAGTGGACAAACCTGGATATAACTCATCTTTGGGCTATCTGCAGTGTGTGTAGCCTACATTTTCCTTAATTTTTCTGATCTCACTGAGTGTATAAGTGGAAAATCATTAGCATTTCAAATGTGAGTATTTTTGTTCCAATGATTATTAAATTTCCTTATTTTCTATAACATAATATACCCCAATTGTCAATTAACTAAATTAATGTTTTCTGTAAAATGAAGTTAATATGTATGCTTAACAGTATATATATATATATATATATATATATATATATATATATATATATATATATATATATATATATTACTGATTCAGTTATAAAGCAAATTTACTTTAAACAATTATTATTTTGCATTAAATAGTATTTCATTTTGCCATGGTTAACTACTAATATGGAAATTTTATATTTATTACATATTTAATTAAAATACAAATGCAATGACATAAGCAATAATTGCCTAGTCTTTGGAAAATTATTTTTTCAGTCATGCTACTCTTGATTGTTTTGGGATACCTCATCTGAAAATAAACTCGTATTTTAGTAAGGTGAGATTATGCAGTATAGCTCAAAGTGAATATTCTGTGAGTAGCTGAATTAAAATCATGTTTCCCCCAATATTTATCTGAAAATTCTATCAAATCTTAATGTATCACACATTTATCAGTTGAATAGTTTAGTTCTCTACAGTTCATACCCTGGCATTTCATATATAGTATTAACTTTTGTTTGTTTTATTTAACTTTCAAGTAATTTGACTGCATTTTGAGGAAAGGTAAAATTACCAAAATATTTGGACAGTTCAAATTGGAATTCCAACAGGCAAAGAAAAATATTTAAACCCCCAATTAAATGTGATTATGACTTTCATTAGTTTGGGTAATTTAATATCATGATTATCAGTTAAGATAACTATTGCTGCAAGTAACAAAATCACATCTCACCTAGAGTGAAAAATAAGGGCAATTTACCATCTCCCATAACAAGAATTCTCAGTATTGGGTGACCCAGGATGGTTATGTTAGCAACTTAATATCATTATCAAGAATGCAGTTTCTTTGAATCTCTTCAGGCTGCCATTCTGTGTGTGTGACCTTGGCCTCAAGTGGGTGTCTCTCATCTCAGGGTGACTGTCATCATCCC
Source organism: Balaenoptera physalus (assembly GCF_965194825.1). NCBI lineage: Eukaryota > Metazoa > Chordata > Mammalia > Artiodactyla > Balaenopteridae > Balaenoptera > Balaenoptera physalus. The sequence goes on from NC_138884.1 coordinate 135,007,455, forward strand.
AGAAGTGACAGGTCAGAGGCAAAACTCTCTACCTTATGTAAAAGAACTCCTTCCGAAAGAAGACCATAAAATATTTCTCAGAAATTCCCCAGAAGACCTTACTTCATATCACCCTGACCTCTATACAAATCACTGACATGGAAAACAAAAATGCACAATTGGCTTAGACCGATAGGAATTTAAGTCTAAATCATGTGGGCGAGGTTGGGCACTTACATAAAATTGAGGTGAGCCAACATGGATGACAAGGTGAATGGCCCCTGTCTAGGCAATAGCCAGTCCCTACTACTAGAAGTAAGCTGAATTTCTCTCATACTCCGCTTCACTGAATCACATCCTCTAAAATTTTATCTAACACTTCCTCTGATGCTTGACTATTATCTAAAATATTCTAAGACGTGTTCATCAAGAATCCATTGGATATCTCCTGTGTCAAACAGCCTGGACTGTGTGTGTATCTCTAGATTTAGAAAATGAAGGACTGTGATTTACAACTCGAACAGTTGGGCAAGGTTAGCTCCCCAAAGGAGGGGTTCATGGCAAACAAACAAACATCTACTTACACCCCTTTATTTGTTCACTTTTTCTTTCATTAATATTTAAGAAGCTTCCTATTCACTATGTGCAGGTAATGGATGAAGTGCTAGAGATAAAGACTAAAAAATGTCTGATTATGACAATGCTCTCAAGTTAGTCATGATGACCAAGTAGAAACCAAACAAATGGGCAAGTATAGTACATTGTGATAAGTGCTATGGCAAAGATATGCAAAGTGTTCTATGGAGACATATAGGAGGAGCATATAACTTATTTTTAAATTAATTTTTACTGGAGTGTAGTTGATTTACAATGTTATGTTAGTTTCTGCTGTACAGCAAAGTGAATCAGTTATACATATACATATATCCACTCTTTTTTAGATTCTGTTCCCATATAGAGCATTACAGAGTATTGAGTAGAGTTCCCTGTGCTATACAGCAGGTTCTTATTAGTCATCTCTTTTATATACAGTAATATATATATGTTAATCCCAATTTCCCAATGTATCCCTTCCCCCCTTTCCCCCTTGGTAACCATAAGTTTGTTTTTTACATCTGTGACTCTATTTCTGTTTTGTCAATGGGTTCATTTGTACCATTTTTCTGGATTCCACATGTGAGTGATATCATATGATATTTGTCTTTCTCTGTCTGACTTACTTCACTCAGTATGACAATCTCTAGGTCCATCCATGTCGCTGCAAATGGCATTATTTCATTCCTTTTTATGGCTGAGTAATATTCCATTGTATATATGTACCACATCTTCTTTTTCCATTCCTCCACTGATGGACATTTAGGTTGCTTCCATGTCCTGGCTTTTGTAAATAGTGCTGCAATGAACATTGGGGTATATGTATCTTTTCAAATTATGGTTTTCTCCGGATGTATGCCCAGTGGTGGGATTGCTGGATCATATGGTAGCTCTATTTTTAGTTTTTTAAGGAACCTCCATACTATTCTCCATAGAGGCTGTACCAATTTACATAGGTTTCAGAGGTCAGTTAGAGCTTCCACCTGCTAGTAAAGGTGTTGTCTGTGAAGAATAAGAATAATAAGTAAGAATAAGAAAGAGTCAGCTACATGAAATGGCAAGAGAGATGGTGTTGTTAAGTAAATGAACCACAGATATAAAGGTGTGTGTGTGTGTATGTGCGTGTGTGTGTGTTACGAGAGAAAGGAAAGGAGGGAGAGAAAAAGAGACTGATTTGAAGTCTGAAGAGCACTGGACTCAAGGTAGCAAAGAGTCGTGAGTGATAGATATGAAGTTGGGAAGCTGGGGCCAAATCGTGAAGGACCTTTTCTAGCAGATCAAAGAGTGTGAAACAGAGCCTTGAAGGCATTAGGAAGTCATGAACAGATTTTGAGTAGGATAATAACACAGTTACATTTGCAATTTAAGGTTAATTCTGGCTCAAATGTAGAAGATAAATTGTGGCTGGGAATAGATTAAAGACATTGATTAAGAGACTGTTTTAAGTAACACAAATGAGAAATTAGGAAAGTCTGAAGCTAGGTAGTGGCAAACAGTGAAGTTTAAAAAGAAGGGACAGATCTGAGAAATATTTAAAGGTATAATTGACAGAATTTGATGACAGAGAATATTGTGGGGAAATAATTTAAAATGAGGACTCAAGGAGGCTTCTCAACTTTCTGACTTGGGAAAATTTCTCAGGGGTGCTGTCATTGATGAGATCAGGATGTCCAGGAGGAAAAGGTTTGGTAAGTGATCAAAAATTAATCATGCACTCAGCACTGCAATGTACCAGGCAGATTTACTTGCTTGACTCATATTTCTTCTCTATTTTCTACTATTTGAAAGTACAGTTCTTTCTTTATATCCCATCTGAAATATACCTCATCAGTGAAAGCATTGCTGAAATCTTTACACCACATCCTCAACATGACTCTCTGGTCCCTATCATATCACTTGCCCAAGTATGATATACATCACAGCCTGTGGCCTATGCTTATCTGGACAACCAGATTGTGACCTTCTTAGAGACATAATACTTTCATATCCATGTTTGAAACTCCCCAATGCCTACCCTCCCCAAAATACTTGCATATAATAAGCACTCAATAAATGTCTTTTGAATTGAGCCAAAAAATAATATTCTTCATTGAATTCCTTTAAAATGAAAACAATAGACGCTTTTGGTCCCATTGTTGAGTTGAAGGTAAGGTCATTTCTCGCCAGCAGGCTATGACTGACTTTAATTAAACATTTTATTCCATTCATCTGCTGCTGGTAACGTGTCTTTTCAAATACAGGAAACATTAATCTGCAGATGAATAGTATAAAATCCTTTTACAATATTTTTCTCAGTTACAAGGAGATTATATACTAACCACAATATTTCTGCTCCATTCTAGAATCATAGAAGAATGCATATTATCAATAGACACCTACAGTGAGGGTAATAATGTGCATATGGCACATTATAACATCCTTATGCTAGTTTCAAAAACTGAGAAAACAAAAAAATACAGTGTGGAGGAGAATGTTATGACTTAAATGATACAAGCATGTGCATTAAGTCAGGTCTTTAAAGGACAGATTCACATGTGGGAAACATAAGTGAGAGCATTCTGTGTTTCACTATGTGGTAACCTCTTACCCTCCTTCATTTGGTTGACCTGTATCATTACACTGTGGGTGTCCACTCCTGCTCTCTAGGTGGGAGTGATGGGAAGAAGAGAAGGCAGGCAATGTGTTAACCAGGCAGCAACCTGTACCAGAGCAGAGGAGACAGGGATGGTGCAGCTCTTACCATGACCTGTTGTGTAAGTACGTATTGCTCACGTTGGTAGAATTGGTTCATAAACACAGCTATGTCCAAGAAATATCAGGTTGAAGATGTGAAAAAATTGAAGACAGAAGTGCTAAACAAGAAGATAAGCCTGAAGTGGTTTTGGAGTTGGAGAATGACCACTCCAGTTATTTTCAGTTTATCTTCAATTCCTCCTTTTACAGACAGGAGAGGTGGTGGAGATACTTTGGAAAGGCAAATGTACTATGAAAAATGTATATCGAGTATTCTACGACTTCTTCTCCCTACTCTCACTTGCCTGATGATTCTCATCTGGGAACAACTTTCCTGTTTCTCTAGTTTAGTGAGAAGTGGGTTGATATGTTTGTACGATCTGGTATTGATTTAAGATTTAGCAGATAGTTTCAAACCCTATGATGCAGAGGTTTCCATGTTTAAGGTACTGAAGATAACAATACTCAAGACAACTGAGCACTCTTTTACGGATTCTTCTCTCGTCTTCCAAATTTTGTGAAATTCCTCTTTGCAATATTCTGGACCCTGTTTCATTCTTACAATGTTCGGCTAAGGAATATTACGCATTTCTACCTTATACTTTCCTTTGCTATCTAGATTTGTATACAAACTAAATACTTGATTTCTCTACTTGAACATTTCACAGGAATCTCAACCTCAAATTTTCTGGAACTCAACCTTTTACCTCTCCCCTCCATATCCAGCCATAATCACACTTTTTCATCTTCCTCATCTAAACCATTTCCAAATTTTTAATACTTAACCTCTAAAACGTACCTTAAATTCTTCCATATCTTTCCATATGCTGTTTTTCTTGCCTAGACTGTTCCCCCCCTCCAACTTTTCTTTACTAATTTCTCTTTATTCTTCAAGATGCCATTAAAACCCTGTGTCCACACAGACAGATTCTAGATAGTGATCATGGAAAATCAATGCAAGAGTCACCCTCTGCCATTATTTGCTCTCAGAACGCTATTTTACTTCATATAAATCACTTTAATATGTCTATTTGTATATGTGTTTAATATAAGTCTCTTCTGCCAAGCTGTAGACTCTATAACAACAGGGATATCCCCTTGTATCTCAGAACTTTGCACAGTGCTTTAGACACTGTAGGAGACCAATCATCATTTGTGGAATAATCTAATTTTATAACTTTTTTATATGTACAAGGGTTAACAGTTTCCTTAGTAACTTCATAAAACACTGTAACTAAGATTATAAATCACAGAATGTTGTTTGAAAGTTGTTACAATGTATATTATTTTTGCTTAATTGTATTTTCCTTTATATATTGCTGATTCATAGAAATAACTTTTTTTCTTAATATTTAATCTTTATGTGCACTCGGGAGAACGTTTGCAAATTATACACTGAGTGTGAACCAAAAAGACATTTTTTAAGTGTGACATTTATCAGGTTTGTATTAATTATACACTAATCACTTTAAGTGTTGTATTGCTGAGAGGACACAAAAAACTCAGTTTTTACTCCCAGATCTCCTTTGTTACAGGCAAAAGGTCAGAACAGTGACAACAAAGGAAAGGTATGCACTGAAAAGTCTCCAGAGATCTCAGGTACAGGCCAGGTCCAAAAAAAAAAAAAAAAAAAAAATTGCATATTGTCATCTGGTTTTGAATCATCAGCAAAAGACCTTGGTACCAGGAGCCCAAATTCTGCTTGTGCTGAAGATCTCTATTTGAGCTAGTCATGTAGGCATATTCTGTCTATGCCACCAGCCCTGAATAGTCAACTTCCACCACTCCAAGACTCCATGTAAAGCATATACTAATCATAAATTTTACTATTAAAAATAAACGATGTTGACAGACAAGAAATCATTTGTTCCATAGTTTTATGGTTTGGCCAAGAGTCAAGCAGTCAATTAATCCAGGTCACCTGATACCCATACTTTGCCACTGAGAATACAGCATGCACAGTACAGTAACTTAAAAATGCTTCCATACATTACCACATTTAAACTTCACACTGATAAGAGGAAGGTACTACACTTTCTGTTATGATACAGAAGTGGATGTCAAACTCAGAAAGTTTAGGTGACTCACTCAGAATCAAAAAAATAGCAAACAGTAGCCCTGGAAATCAAACACATATCTTTTAAGTTCAGTTTGTTTGTCTTTTTTCTCTTTCACCCAAACTGGTTCCCAAGCAATCTACCTTCTTCAGATTTCTCCTAAGTACCTTTAAAATAGTTGATAAAATCAAAGTTGGCTATTATCTACATTTACATTCCCTATTCATCTTTCTTATATCTATTCCCAGTACCTTGTGACAATTTATCCTGTAAATTCTCAAAATTCTATATATCCCCTGTTTCTTTCCCCTTTATATAAAGTGTGAACAATAAATTTCAGGCCATCCATCATTTCATGATCTTCACATCTCCCCAAGTCTTATTATCTTATATGGTTTTGTTACTTCACTGAAGGGCAGCTTTGGGGAGGTGGAGAAAGCGTGTGGAGCTGCCTTATCTAATAATTTACCATCATGGAGAATGGATTAAAGGTATACCATATTGAGGGAATAGAGATGAGATTTAAAGATCTTGCAAAAAATACTTGCCATGAGTGCGTGCATGCGTGCGTGTGTGTGTGTGTGTGTCCAATTATTTTATTGACTTGTTACTCTAATCTTCTACTCCCTAAGCAGGCAATCTTTGCAATGCTTAACAGCTTCTACCAAGGAGATCTTCATGATTTCTTCTCTGATTACTTAGACTCAAAGAATCAATAATGAATCTTTGCATCTAATTTAATTTAATTTAACTCAGCCATTATTTATTTTCCCTTCTAGGGGCTTAGTGAGATGGTAGAATGGAAGGTTACTTTGTTTGCCTATTTGCTTTGAATGGAACATTAAACATCACCAACTAGAAGAAACAGCACAGGATTTAGAATGAGAAGCCATGGGTTTGAGTGCTTCTTTTTATTTATTTATTCACTTGTTCATTTATTTATCCACTCGTTTTCTTACATAAAATGATGAAAAAGAATGATCTACTTGACACAGTTTCTTGAAAGAAGAAATCAGACTGTGAAAGTAGTTTTTTGTAAACTAAATTACACTGCTAGCTTTTAGTTATATTGTTTAGTTACAAATGTTTTTCTCCTTGGATAAAATAGAGTATCTCCCTTTTAATACAGTAGACACGATAGACTAAATATTCCATTTATCTCCTTCCATGTTATAATCAATTGAAAAGATGGTAAAGAAATACAAAAGCCATAATCCCTCATTATAAAGAGAACAGGAGAAAGGACAGCAATAAATGTGAGATTTGTACACATTTCTAGAAAGTATAAATCCGATGGAGGGGTGGTTAATGGGGGAAATACAGCAGTGGAAAACATAGCCTTGAATATGGACAAAGGAGAAAATAGTCAAATGGGATAATATCTGCCAAAAGTCTGATAACTCAAAGATGGTATAATTTCTAGGTTGAAAGAGAAAAGTGGACCTGAAAACAAGGCCTGTAAATGGGAAAGTCTAGGATTATCATCTTTCTCACTGTAATTTATAACTTCTAGCTGTTTATTCAGGCAAAATATTGGCATGTTCTTCTATAAAGAGATTGAATAAATCGTCTCAGGATAGTCAAGGCATTTTTTCTGAGGACACTAGCACCCCAGGACAAAGCTTTCTCATTTATAAATTCCAAAGGCTACTCAACCAGTCCTGTCCTCATACGTGATCCCCTGGCAGTTTTCCTATCTTGTTCTTAAATATGAATAGGAACCCAGAGATCACCAGACATTTGAGGAAAACTTATTATATGGCAGATTGCCCATGAGATAAACAATAAGGAAAAATTAACACTAGAAGAAACATACAGTTCTGGAAACAAAAGGGAAAAAATATCCCATCTTCCTCAAGATAGACTGAATACCTTTACAATAAGGAGCAGTGATACAAACATATGGATGGCAGTAGGCAGGAACATGGTGCAGTGCTTAAGGACAGATATTCAGGAGCAAACCTACCTGGGTGCAATAGACTACCCTTAGGGGTGCACTTTAATAGGTGTGTGAGTTACTTGATATATGTGTATTCCTCAGTTTACCTGTCTGTAAAATGGGGACAATGATAGTAGCTGGCCCACAGAGTTTCTGTGAGTACTAAATGATTCAGTGTATTAATATTTGTAAAATGCTTGGAACAGTGCCTGATAGGTGTTTAGCACTCCACTATTATTTGTTATATACATATAAATGAAATCTGGTATTGCATCTTTGTCTAAAATTAACATGGGGCTACTTTAACCTTTTAAAATTAGTGTTAGCAGCATGTCTTTCTCCATCCCTTTATTTCATCTGTGTCTTTATATTTAAAATGGGTTTCTTATAGACACTTATTACTGGGTCTTTTTTTTAATCCACTGTGACAATCTCTGTCTCTTAGTTGGTATATTTAGAACATTCACATTTAAAATGACTGCTGATATAATTGGATTAATACCTATAGTATTTATAACTGTTTTCTATTTGTTGTCCTTATTCTTCATTTTCTCTTGTCTTCAACTCTTTTTTGCCTTCTGCAATTTTAATTGGGCATTTCATATTACTCAATTTTCCTCCTGTCCTATCATATTATTATACTTATTTTTAAAAAACTTATTGGTGTCCTAGGATTTTCAGTATACCTTTACAAGTAACCCAAGTCCACTTTCAAATAACACAACACCTCTTCACAAATAGTGCAAGTACCTTATAACTGAGTATTTCCAATTCCTCTATCCCAACACTTATAATGTTTCTGTCATTCATTTCACATATCCATAAGTGATAATCACCAAATACATTGTCACTATTATCTTGAACAATTATTTATTATATTAATTAAGAATAAGAGAAAAGATTTTGTTTTATCTCATTTATTCCTTCTCTAGAACTCTTCCTTTATTTATGTATATCCTGGTTTTTGACCTATATACTTTTCCTTTTCTCTGAAGAACTTATTTTATCATTTTTTTGCAAGGCAGTTCTACTGGTGAGACATGGACTCAGTTTTGTTTGTCTCACAATGTCTTTATCTCGCCTTCATTTTTGAAGGATGGTTTATTAGGTTCAGAACACTAGGTTAGTGATTTTTTTATTGACACTTTATATTTAACACTTGAAACATTTGTCCCATTCTCTTTTTTCTTGCCTGGTTTCTGAAGTCTGATGTAGTTTTTTTCCTTGTTCTTCTGCAGGTAAGGTTCCCTTTACCCGTGTCCCCCAACTTCTTTCAAAACTTTGTCTTTGATTTTCTGCAATTTGAACATGATATATGTAGGTGTAGTGGATTTTTTTTTTTTTTTTTGATATTCATCCTGGTTGGTCATCTTTTAACTTCCTGGACCTGTAGTAAATGTCTCTCATTAATTTTTAAAATTAATTAATTTGTTTTTATTGAGGTATAGTTGATGTATAATATTATATGTTACAGGCATACAACACAGTGATTCACAATTTTTAAAGGTTATATGCCATTTATAGCTATTGTAAGATATTGGCTGTATTCCCTGTGCTGTATGATATATCCTTGTAGCATATTTATTTTATACGTAATAGTTTGTACCTCTTAATCCCCTTCTCTCTTTCCCCTCTCCCCTTCTCTCTCCCCACTAGTTACCATTAGTTTGTTCTCTGTATCTATGAGTCTCTTTTTTAAATTAAATTTACTAGTTTATTTTACTTTTTAGATTCTGCATATAAGTGATATCATACAGTATTTGTCTTTTTCTGTCTGACTTATTTCGCTTAGCATAATACTCTCCAAGTCCATCCATGTTGTTGCAAATGGCGAAATTTCATTCTTTTTATGGCTGAGTAGTATTCCATTGTATATGTACATATATACACCACATCTTCTTTATCCAGTCTTCCCCTGATGGACACTTAGGTTGCTTCCATATCTTGGCAACTGTAAATAATGCTGCTATGAACATTGTGGTACATGTATCTTTTCCAATTAATGTTTTCAGTTTGTTGTTGTTGAAAGCCAGACATGATGTATTGGGTAAAAGGGGCTAAGACAGATCTTCAGTGTGAGGTTTTGTGTTTATCTGGCTAGGAGTTAGGCTGTTTACTGTTTGCTGTAGCTGTAGTGTCAGAAGCTAAAATCTCCTCTAGTGTTCTTTTTTGCCTGCCTCATTGCCCTTTGGTTTTCCTATGGACTCCTAAAATAGAGCCTCAGGGATATAGCAATTTTAGCTATAATCTCTGGTTATCTCATAGGAGCCCTATTGATGTGAAGGCAAATTGTGGGGAAAGCATTCTATAGTCTTATGATTAGGTCTTAGTCTCTTAGTGAACCTGAGTTGGATAGTTCCCTTCCTTCACATCGAAAGCTAAAGCAGGCTGGAGTTATTAGCCTTCGCCAGATTGGTTAGGCTTTGGTTACACCTTAGTTGGTCAGGTTCTGGTAAAAGAGTTTCCCTTGAAGAGAAGCCTTATTAAGGAAAACAGAGAGCTCTTGTTTTATTTCAAAATGACTGCTTTTTCCCTCTTCCTGCTGGAAGCACAAAGGGATTTTTTTCTCAGATCTTCAGAGTGAGAAACTGATAGGGCTTCTGGAAGTATTGGGTTGGCCAAAAAGTTCATTTGGGTTTTTCCATAAGATGTTACAAAAAACCCAAACAAATTTTTTGGCCAACCCAATAAAATTCAGGAAAGAGGGGGGTCCCCAAGGGGTTCCCTTGGATCTAGTCCACACTAAGCCTCCAGCAATTAATGTGTTACTGATATTGGCTTCAGTTTTGGGCTTCTGATCCTAAGCTTCTTCTCATGATAAGCTTTGATTCTCTGCATCTGACTGTCTCTTCGGTTTCCAGAGCAGAATTTTACCCTATGAGCTCAGTTCTCTGAGGTAAGAAGAGTTGTTGATTTTTAGTTTGTTCAGCTTTTTTCTTGTTGTTAGAATGGAGTGATGACTTCCAACTTTTATCATGTTGGACCAGAAACCAAAACTTCAAGTACTGCGTCTTAAAAATCTCTGTGCACAGGAATTATTCATCGTACTTCATTGTTTTAGGCCCTCTGACAAAGTCAAAATAAGGATCTGGGAAATTGGAAAATAAAGCAATGTATGATTGAGAATGAAAGATGAAAAAGATAAATACTTCCTTGCTGATCGTTAAACCCTCTGTATGTAGTAGTAAATTCATAGAGAGGTCTTAATTTGCCTACTTTACTCAAACAATGGTCATTTTTTCCTAGCTTTCATTAGCTTCTTCCTGCAATATGAGTTCTTCTGTGACCTTTATTTATAGTCATGTTGCCTGCTGTTCTCTTTATGGGCCAATTTACATCTTTTGGGAGTAGACAGGGAGAATTTCAGAATGATTTAGGAACCAGCTGGATACAGTAACTTGCCATGGTTTTTTTTCTGCCTATGAAGAGAACATCTGCTAGATATGCTGGGATGGAGTGTGCTTTTGTCTTCAGAAGGAATCAGACATCTTCCTGTATTTCAATTCTAAAGAGAAAATGTTGCTATGGTGCATTAAAAAAAAATCCAACCTGTAAGTAACAATTTGCTAAGATGACATGGCAGAGTTATGTTCTATTTTAAGATCTTGGATGGAATGCATCTTCACTGAACAAAGAGTGTGGAGAAAATGAGCTGAGACCATGCCTGCCATTGGCCTTCTTTAGGTTGTTAAATCTCCTGCTGAGAAAACACAGGAAGTATTAATAATCTGACAGGAACTGTTAAGGTTCATATGGCAGTCTTACACCAAGCAGGCTTAGTAATACTTGAAGGAAAATAATCCTAAACAAGCTGGAGAAAAATCTGAGCATAAAATTGTTACCATTTTAAGGTCTTTCTTTTAACATTGAAAAATAATACACTTTTTAGCAGCTAAGAGAATAATTCCCAATCTTTTTGGTTATAGCATATTGCTGATAATTGACTAACTCTGTCACTAACTTTCAATTCTGTCAAATAGTATATAAGGGGTGGACACATTTAAATACATGTATATGACACATATAGAATTCTTATTTTACAAATTTAAAAATAGACCTTGATCAGGACTAGCTTCTGATAGCTACCATTATATTACCTCTATAGATTCCTTTTTTCCCCCATCATATATCAGTACCACAAATGACCAAATACACACTGACATTAAAGATACTCTGTTGATGACAATAACCATCATTTATACTTCTAATTCTTTGGTTAGTTCCTGGTAGCTTTAAAATACAGAAAGTACTCCTTGTCTAATACATGCAAGTACTCATCCAAATACATTTTCTCCTCTGAAAGATCCTTAAACTTCATTCAAATGGTAATATAATGAAATTATATACAAATCAATTAATTATATGTACAAAATTAATTTTATCTTCATCTGTCCCACCCATCCTTAGTCCAAGCTACAATTATCCCTCCTCTCATCTACGGAAATAACCTACTAACTAATCGTTCCACATCAACTTTTGCCCCCCTTTGATCACTTATCCACATGGCACACAGAGCAACCTTTTCAAAAAACATATTTGACCTTGACACTCTCTGCTTAGATCACACTTTGTCTTTCCACCACTCTTTTGACAAAGACTTACAGGGTTCTGTGTGCCCTAGCCACTGCCCACATCTCCAGATCTCTGTGCTCAGTATCACGCAGCTTCTTTCCTCTCTTCCTATACATTAGGCTCAAACCCCCCGAGGGTCATTTTTAATGTTGTTCGCATTGTTTGGAGCCCCTCTTGCCCCCCCTCTTTGTCCTTAGTTAACTCCTACTCATCCCTCAAGGGAGCATTTCTTACTCCACCTCCTCCCCGCTCAGCATCAGGTCAGATCTCCTATCAGACACTTTCAGCTCAAATACCTTTTCCTCCATAGAACTTACCACTAAGGACTATCACGCCATGACAAGAACATGCACCGAAAAGATGCATTTGAGTCTTGCCTGACATTTAATTGAGGAAGACATTGCATGTGCTGGAGTAATGTATTCCCGGCACATTTTTACATGAGTAGACATGCGCAGGCATACGTTAAGAGGGAACGTAAATCATTGCTCCTCCCCAGGAGCAATGATTTAACATTTGCTAATTTAATGTTTTTGGCAACTTTCTAGAACACAAGTAACATGAATAATGAAAATCAACTGTATACTAAAAATGAAATGTAACTTAAAATTTATGGGTCTTTGAAACAAGAAGTCCATAGACCACAGGTTGAAAATTGATGATATTAAATAATGTCCTTAATTTTAAAATGAAGAAATTTATACCCAGAGAGATTAAAACAATTTTCTGATGTAACACAGCTATGCATTGAGATAAATATATCTAGAACTCAGATATACTAGTTCTTTCAGAATACTAAACTTTTCACAAAATTATACATACTCTTTGTCTCTCTGTCTCTCTCTTCAAGAAACATATCCAAAATGAAAACTAAATAAAAAGAGAAAGGATATTAAAAGATAAGGACCAGTATTTGAGGGAAAGCTATCTGTAGTAATGGGACTTTTGGTTTCTTATCATCTCAAAATCCTATTTGTTCTCATACAAAATGGACATACTAGTATCTACCCTGAAGGTTATTATCGTGAGGGTCAAATAAAGGGATGATTTTACAATTTAATTGAAATCTCTAAATGGCAATGGAGAGAGTCTTAGATAAGTTAATCTGCTATATATGTCTTTAATTAAAAACAGTAACAAGCGGAAACAATTTTGTATTTGAAAGGTAATTTAAAATCTTGCAACTCATCTTGCAAGATTATCAGGGCTGACAAGGTTTTCTCACAAAGAAACAGGTATTATGGATCAAAATACTAAAATTTAATGTACAGTTATTTTGTGTGGTTTTTAGCAAGCTGCCTTCAATTGTAAAGTGAATATTCACTAACATTTTCTAATTTTTAGAAGCTATTAAGAAAACACTCTTCTAGTGGAAAGCTAAAATCACTTTGGACCAATTCCTCTCCATTGTGGTGCTTGACATAAGAAATCTTATAGCATAGACACTTGCTTACCTGTCTCCATGCCTATAATCTTGAGCTGAGTACATGGCTGCCTGCAATACAAATGATGTTTCCCAGCTTCCCTTGCAGCTAGTTGCAGCCTCATAGCAAAGTTGTGGCCCCTGGGTTTGAATAGAAGTAGGATGTGACAGCTTCTGGGAAATTTCCTTAAAAGAGAGCTGATGCAAGGGACTTCGCTGGCAGTCCAATGGTTAAGAATCCATGCTTCTACTGCAGGGGGCGTGTGTTCAGTCCCTGGTGGGGGAACTAAGAGCCCACATGCCAACTAAGATCTAGTATGCTGCACAGTGTGGCAAAAAAAAAAAAAAAAAGAAAGAAAAAGAGAGAGAATGAGCTGATGCAGATTCTTTGCCCCTTCCCTTCTCCTTCTAACCTCCTTGAAAGTAGAATATGGAGACATGGCCAGCTTCATGTCCATTCAGACAGTGTGATCACATAGGACCTGATGCATAGAGAAGCCCCACACTTGATTAATTGCCCTACTATAGCCCTCCAGAAATTCTGAATTTTACCTTTGAGCTTTTATGTTTTGTAACTGAAGCACAGACATACATGCAATATGTGTTTCGGATGTTCATTATATCTTTATGTACAGCAGTCTCAATCCCTCATGAAGTGAGAATTCTGGTGGACAATATGTGGGAGTTCAGCAAGATGCAAAGTGAGTACAAGATAAACATGTTATGTATTTGACTAAATAAGTAGTGAATGCTGTCAGTTCTAAGAGACCACACTTTGTATTTGAAGAAAAACTTGCTTCTAATTTAGGAAGAAGGCAATTGGTATTCGAAGAAACACAAAGGATAGACCCCTATCATATCCTTTCTTACTTGTGTCCTTAATTCCTTGTATTAGCCAACCACGTATGCCAAAAATGATGACCTGGAAGGAAGGGGAAAGATAAGGCAACACTTATCTAAGTTGTTTCTCCTTTTACTCTTCACTTACTCATCAGGAAGGTGAAGGTAAAGAGTGGTGGTACATTGTGCACATGTCAAAAAACAAAACAAAACAAAAACATCTGAGTTAGTTTCATGCACTGTTCTCACCGTTCCGGATGTATTAGGTATGAAATATGAATTGTGTATTTGGCTACTACCTATATGAGTTAAATGCTTTTATATTTACATCTAAAACTAGCATCATGCAATATAAAAGTAAGTAGTAAAATTCATACTCACAATAAAAATTTCAGCTTTTCTTAGAAGAACATTAATAGCAAAATTTGACAAAATACTCTAATAAGCTGAGAGAGAAACTGCAGAAGGAATAAGTGACTTTATATACTTTAGTGCCCTTAACAGTATCTTTTTCCTGTTTTTTGAAAAAGGAGTCCCATATTTTAATTTTCTTCAGTGCCCCAGGAAATTTTATAGCCAGCCCTGCATGGAGGTGATGGCTAGAAATCATTCTTGGTCCATGAGATTGGGGGATAAACACTAGCAGTGGCAGAAAGGAAAGCTGGAAGCAGGCTGGGTTCCATATGACTGCTAAGAATTATAAACCAGCCATGGGCTGTTCACATCCAGATTTTCCAGAATGAGAAATAAACTTCTATCATGTTTAACCAACCACGTAGGGTAGGTTTTGTTATTTGGTAACTCATACAAGCACTGCATTGAAGAAAGGAGTTTTAAAAGGAGCAGATCTCACTGTCATGCATTTTGCATTACAGACACTATCCTATAGTTAAGACACAAAGAGATATTTTTTAGAAAAAACATGGTCACAGAGATAAGTGACCAGGTTCATAATGAGACTTACGTGACTAACTAATTAACTATCTTGAATCTGTGCAGGTTCTGCTGTACGTTCATTTATTTTTTGATTTACAAAATCTAAATGGCCCTAGACAAAATGATTTATTTGGAAGTAGGTCCTTGAATTAAAATAAATCAATATTGGCTTCTTTTCATCAGAGACATATATTTCTGTTTGTATGATTTGAATATATTCATAACACAGAGAAAACCACGATGAAAATAAAGTATCATCTAAGGCCTTGTCCTGGTGCTAAAAAGAAAATCTAGTGAGAAACAGGCAGGAAAACATCTAGTGATATATACAGAATGAAATAGTTGTTAGTTTAGAGGTACAAAAACATGCCATGGGTATAATTGCTTACAGAGTAAGGGGATATGGGAAATCACGTGGGTCAGTAGCATTAGAACTGTGAATTGTAGGATCAATGAGATACAATAGAAAAAGAAAACAAACAGCATTTCCAGACTAAGTAAAATAGTAATTAAATGATTACAGATATGATGGTCATCAACAAGAGCAAGTCTAATAATATTTATGGAAGTGTACCTATTCTGACTTAGGTATTTATTTTTTCTATAAACTCAACTCAATGCAGATACATTACTAACTGACATCAGAATATGAAGAGGTGTATAGAAACTAGAAGGTTTTGAAATGGTCAAATATCTGGCTGAGAATGGAATTTAAAATAATTAGCGAAATATTTTGGGTATTATTTTATTCACAAGAAAATGGTCTTCCATTAAAATAAAGCAAATAACAACACTGAATGAGGTGAAGGGATGCTGCAGTAGTGTAGTGCCTTGATCCTCTGAAGAAAGAAAACCAATGATCCAACAACACTTAGGAAGATCTCTCTCAAATACCACTGAATATAGATAAAAGGAGAAATAGGAATGAATTAGACCAATTGGTCATGCAAATTCAAAACCCAGATAAGAGATGACAGTCTTGGCTCCTAACAGTACAATGGAAGTGAAACTGAAAAAAATTTAAAATAACAATATATTTTTAAAGGAATTTAAGTTTAGGGAAATAAATATATTCACATATTGTTTGCTACACCTCTCTACAGGAAACATACTGTAAATACAACTATATACTGAGTGATTAAAATTGTTTCCTAATGAAACAATAATAAATAAATCAATAATGAGCAGTTTGGCCCTTCAATATTAATTTATTTTTCCCTAGGATAATTCTTCATAAGTGCTATTTATGTTAGTGGTTGAAGTGGGTAGCTCAAAATGACAAGTAGGTACAGGTCCATGTTTATAAGTCAGGACTTTATTTTGCCATAAAGCTAATGATAATAGTATTTGTGCTAGATGAATCAATCAAAATATGAATCAATCCACCGCTCATGAAATTAATGACTAGACTCAGTGTTTGCTTTACCAATAATGATGTGAGTAGGGAGGTCAACACTGACATTTCTTGAATTCCTACCATGTCCAGGTCTATGGTTGTGCCATATAGTTATTAATCTCTTTTATTTTCACAAAAGCACTGTGAGGGTAAATGGAACCATCATTTTACAGACCAGAAAGCACTAGCTCAGTGAAGCGAATTAGTTGCCCAAGGTCACATAGCTAGGATATATTTAAATCTAAGTCTGTTGGTTATAGTAAAAAGAGGAGCTATGAAAGTACACTGCCATCCAGGCAGAGAGAGTGTCATTAATCATCTGTGGAAGGGCTTGTGAACTCTTATATGAATCAAGTTTGTGAGGACTAAAAAGGTCTTGCTATTTCATCTACAACTTTAATCAAGTTTCAGTATGCACGACCGACCCTAGCAACCAGTAAGTTCCATGTGAAGCCAATGGAAAAAGAGATCATGAAGACAGATGGAGCCTTTGGATCCATGCACGATTATTGCCTTATGTTCTTTTATATGATCCCTGTAAAAATAGGTCAGCTTAGCTTTCTTACTGAGATGAAAATGTAATAAATGTTTACACAATTCATCACTTAAAGAATCTAAATTTAATTTCCTACTTGGACTCCTGTCTGTAATAAAAATATGGAAGAAACAGCTTGTGTTATTTACCTCTTGAGAATGACAAGTTGTAAAGTGGGATCTTTGAGATAGTAAGCATGGATGTTTCCATAGCATTTTTGCTCAAATCACTGCAGCTGTCACAGTCATCAGTACAGACTGATTTGACCACATAATCAGTCTTACTTATTTGTCAACTAGCTTCATTTGTAAAGGTCATGAAAATCACCCAGTTTGTCATTATATCATCTAGTTATAGAAACATTCTTATTATCGTCTCATTAAAATGATATTTAATTGACCTTTAGAGGGACAGCAAGGTTTGAAGATTGGTAAGTATAATTTAAACTTTTTTTTAAATGAAAGAGAATATTAGAATCAGAGGTTTCATAGTAAAATACTAAATTATTTAAAACATCATTCATTGACGACATGGTATGATGAATTTTGAGGGTTTCATACCTTTCAGAGGCCCTTATCCATCTCCTGCTTACTGAAATGTCAGTGTTTAAGGTTCACTCTTTTTCTTTACTATGCTTTAACTTTTATCCATAAAAAACATCCTTGAATGTTAAGATATTTATATTCAAATGTAACTATGTTAAAAGGTCCCCCTTTGGAAGAGTTGAGTATAGAGTGCTCTGGTAATGAGTGGTTTGATTAAGAGCTAGAAAGAGCATTTAGAATTTATGAAGAATAGAATAAAGGTAGAGAAGTAACAGATAAAGACTTTCTGAAATAATGTCAATGGCAGAATTTGTCTCATAATTGTTACTAGAGATTCTTTTCCTTCTTTTAATGAAAAAAAAATCCTAGTAGGTATTCATTTTATTTATTTTATTTTGTTTTATATTTTACTTTATTTTATTTTACTTTTTTTATTTTAACAAAGTTAATGCCCTAAAAGTATAGGATAATTGACAACTGTGTGTACAAAATGTGATTACAAGTGACTCTTTCTGAAGGAAATGTTTTCCTTATGTTGAGACACATTTTTGATGTGGTAAATATACATATTAACAGTTAAATGTATGTTATGTTTTAAGCATTAGCAGAGATTCATTTAAGAAGGAAGAAAAATAAATGTTAGTTGCATAATGGACATGAAAGAGAAAAAAATAAGAATTGTTCTTGGAGTTAGATATTTAATCCTTGTGGCTGAAGAGCGGAGAGGAAAAATGGGCCGTCTCCTAATTTTTTTTTCCCTGAAAGGGGTCTGACTGAATACAGGCTACTGACTGTAACTTTTTTTTTTTTTTTTTTTTTTAATGAGTCACTTGCTCTATTTTGGAACTTTCTGCCTCTCTTTAAAGGAATGGTTTCCTCAAATGTTTTGTGACACATTTGTGTCCACAAATCCCATTCATCTTTTTGTCGTGTTCATTATTGGCCCCTCTGGTGGCTACTGATGAAGGCAGAGACTTTTTGCAGTGGCGCTTCCAAAGTGTCCCACTGCACCTGGGTCTAATTAGCTGCCTTGGACACTGCTCTGCTTCGTCAGCATCCAAACTAGAACTTGAACTTTCAGCTTTAGCCTATGAGGCTGTTTAGCTAGTTTTCCAGAGATAGCGGCAGGAGGATGGCTGAGAACCCTAGTTGGTCCAAGTGCCACTCCCAAACCATCACTTGGCCAGTGCCCCAAGCTCCACTCCTTGTGTCTTCTCATGGTGAAATTAGAGTTCCCAAGCATCACTCCTACTTGTTCTAACTGTGCTGCAGTTTTCACCACTATTTGTGATTGGCTATGGTTTTATTGGCCTACAGATCTGATTTTCGGTCTGCCTCTCCTTTCTCTCTGTCTCTCTCTTTGTTTCTTTTTCTTTCCCAGTAATTATTCTTGCTATCAATGGAGTCATTCATTCTAAAAAGGTCTTTTCTATCATTTACTATGCTTTTAAATAGAAAGGACAATTGATGTTGGTGCACTTATGTTCAGATCATTATCTCTTTGGTAATTTTTTTTAAAAAAGTTAAAGTCATAGAGGCTATTCAAGGTTCTTTATAGTACCAGCATCTCATAGTTCAATTTTTATTCACATTTGGTTTTATTGAATCTTAATCCTCATTTCCAACTCTTCCTAAATATATTTTGATACTAGCAAACAGTTATGGGGAATAAGCAAGTTTAAGACATCATTAACTATTCCTTCTCGTATCTTCATACAACATTTTTCATAACATATTACCTGGTGAGGAAAAATATTATTTTGAATATAGTTCATTCTAATATAACTTTGAGTATAAATTCTTATGTCTCTTTACAAAATTGTAAATAAGACTAATTTTTAAAGAGATTAAAACTGGATTATTATTATAATCTCCCTTAATCTTAATATCAAAAGAATGATTTGGTTGGTTTGGTTGGGGCTCCTGTGTGCTCTGTAAACCCTAGGAGCTGCTGTCAATCTTGACATCGTTTTGCTTTAGATTTGCTCTTAGCCATATGCACATTATTTCCATTTTGTTCTCAGGATTAGCACAGTGTTTTGCAGACAGTAGGCTCTCTATGAATACACGAGAAAGAATAGATGGTATACCAACAGAAGAAAAGGGAAAATTTTTTTAAATTAAAGAAAAACCTCTCACAGAAACATAACTTACCAAAGTGATGGTCTTATATTTTTACATGCCTTGTAAAACAAATTTTCACATGAATAATTTTGCCATACTCTGACAAGTTATCTGATTATTTTATTACCAATTGGCTTGATTTCAGATGCATAAAAGCTTGCTTCAAGTTTTCATTATAGAAGAGATAAATAAATAGAAACAAAAACTGTAACAACTTTTATTATCAAAAGTATTTATTGGGTACTTGTCTATAAAGCACTGAGGAGGTGGTTGCTATGATTCTTTTGCTCAATAAACCTGCAATCTAGTGAATTAGGAGTAAATAAAAAAATGATGTCTTATTATGCATCTTTGGAAATTGTATGACAAGTAACTTTAATTACACAGTTTAATAATATGTTTCCCTGTTTACTCAGGAACATTCCTTTTAAAACAGTTATAGTGTCCTTATCTAGACAATGATCATGAGTCATGATTGTGACCTTGAATTGGCCAACTAGAGACATTTGTACCTGGGACAATTAACTAAATCAATTAAAGGAAGGACAAGGGAGATCAAATCAGGCATTATTTTAGTTAGCTCTAGCTTAATCCACAGTATATGTGGAGGCTTTCTATGGTCTCCAAAATATGCAGATTAAGCAGTTCAAAGTGTGAAATTGCCACACATGTGTAAGTTTAAAGGTAAAGAGAAATTTTTTACTAATGACCTTTATTTGTATCTCTAGTATTTACCAGGACTGAGTGTAAATGAAGGAAAGAGATTTATAAATCCTTTTGTTTGATTTTCCTAGTTTCATTATAATCTTCCTCTGAAACCTGAAGTTCTATTTTATGAATTAAAACATTTAATCTCAGTAAAACTGACTGTCAGGTTGTAAGAGTGATAGAGAGAAAATTGCATATAAGTTATAAAACTTTTTAAATTGTCATAAAGATATAGTTTTCCTTGGCTTCTAGACCTACATATATCATACAGTTCCCCTAAAATTAGAAAAAAAAAAGTTTAAAAGGCTGTTCTATTCACAAAACTCAATTTTAGCCAAGTAGGGTAGAAGTGAATCTAAGTCAGAAGGTCTCATCTATCATGTAAAATTTTGTTCCATTTCAAAATTTAACTATATAAATGCTGAACTTTATTTCTTAAGAAGGAATAAATCAGAGTTTCTGAGTGGAGAAAAAGAATGAGGAAAAAAGAGGAATTTTGGCAAAAGAGGGAATTTTTTCCTCTTCTTTGTATCTCTCTTGCTTCAGCATATTTTATCTTACTCTCTAGGCATTGACTGTACAATGTCCTCTTTTGTGCTCTTTGAGTTCCTGGTTTTTCTCCTTTTTCTTCCTATTGTACCTTAATTAGAATATAAGCAAAGTAAAGTGAAATTAAAATTACCTAAATTCATGGTTACTTAGCAGCTGTATTAAATGATTTAACACAATATTTGAGAACATTTGGGTAAAGTAATATTAGCCAAGTCTAACATAGAGACTAGTGTTGAGATTAAGAACAAAGGACTTCACAGAACTAGAAGGAATAATTTTAAAATTTGTATGGAAACACAAATATCTTGAATAGCCAAAACAATTTTGAGAAAAAGAACAGAGCTGGAGGAATCACACTCCCTGACTTCAGACTATATGACAAAGCTACAGTAATCAAAACAGTATGGTACTGGCACAAAAACAGACACATAGCTCAATGGAACAGAATAGAAAGCCAGGAAAAAATACCCACACACGGTCAATTAATCAATGACAAAGGAGGCAAAAATATACAATCTAGAAAAGAGTCTCTTCAATAAGTGGTTCTGGAAAAACTGGACAGCTACATGTAAAAAAAATGAAATTAGAACATTCTCTAAGACCATATACAGAAATGAACTCCAAATTGATTAAAGACCTAAATGTAATACTGGAAGCCATAAAACTCCTAGAGCAAAATGTAAGCAGAACACTCTTTGACATAAATCACAGCAATATGTTTTTGGATCTGTCTCCTAAATCAAAGGAAATAAAAGCAAAAAATAAACATATGGGACCCAATTAAACTTAAAAGCTTTTTGCACAGCAAAGGAAACCATGGAAAAAGCAAAAAGACGACCTACAGAATGGGAGAAAATATTTGAAGACCTTATGACCAATAAGCAGTTAACATCCAGCATACATAAACAGCTCATACAACTCAACACTGCCACCCTCCCCCCCAAAAAAAACAACAAAAAAATGGGCAGAAGAACTAAATAGACATTTTTCCAAAGAGCAAATGCAGATAACAGGCACATGAAAAGATGATCAACATTGCTAATGATCAGAGAAATACAAATCAAAACCACAATGAAATATTACCTCACACCTGTCAGAATAGCTATCAAAACCAACACAAATGACAAATGTTGGCAAGGATGCAGAGAAAAGGCAACACTCTTACACTGTTGGTGGGAATTTAAATTAGTGCCGCCACTGTGGAAAACAGTATGGAGGTTTCTCAAAATACTAAAATGTAACTACCATATGACCCAGCAATTTGGATACTCCAGGGTATATATCCAAAAAAACCAAAAACACTAATTTGAAAAGATACATGCATCCCAATGTTCACAGCAGCATTATTTACAATAGCCAAGATACAGAAGCAACCTAAGTGTCCATCAACAGATGAATGGATAAAGAAGATGTGATATGTGTGTGTGTGTGTGTGTGTATATATATATACACACACACACACACATACATACATACACAAACACACATACACAATGGAATACTACTCAGCCATAAAAAAGAATGAAATTTTACCACTTGTAACAACACAAATGGAGGGCATTATGCAAATTGAAATAAGTCTGACAGAGAAAGACAAATACTGTATGATATCTCTTATATGTGGAATCTAAAAAATAAAAGAAATAGTGAATAAAACAAACAAACAAAAAAGATTCACAGATATAGGGAATAAACTCATGGTTACCAATGGGGAGAGGGAAGGGGGATGGGCAATATAGGGGCAAAGGATTAAGAGGTACAAACTATTAGGTATAAAATAAACTACAAGGATATATTGAACAATACAAGGAATATAGCTAATATAATAACTATAAATGGAGTATAACCTTTAAAAATTGTGAATCACTATATTGGATACTTGTAACATATAATATTGCATATCAACTATACTTCAATTAAAAAAAGATTAAAGCTTGTGGGGAAAGAGTTAAAAAAAAAAAAAAGCAAAGAATTCTGGAAACACTCAGACTTGAACCTGAATCCTGACTTTACAGCTTCTTGAATTTTGTCAACTTGGGAAATTTACTTATCTTCTCCAAATTTCTGTTTCTTCTTTTGGATAACAACAGCAACATTTCCTAGTTTGTCATCAATATGGGGATCACAACATGTATTATACACAAAGAAAGCCCTTAGTATGTGACCAAATAAAAACCCAATGACTCTTAGCAATTTTTATAATTTCCATTACCTATTATTTTATACTATGTTATACAATGAGTTGAAGGTGTTCATATAAGTGCACAGATATATGCACACACACATGCACTTTTAAAATATTCAAGGATTTCTTCTTGAATAAATATTTTCAATTTAAGCTGTAATCATTGGTTATAAACACCAAGAGCCTGTTTTACTCTGGGAAGTAGAGCATACCTGCCAATACAATGTTTTCATGGAAGTAGAAACTAAATATTTCACCATGTGAGCCTCAGCAGTGGACCCAGAAATACTAATTCCTTCTCATATCAGTCGTTATTCCCTGTTTTGCTTCTTTTGATCTTGTTTCCTGCCTCAGAATTCAAACTAACTTTCTCTTTGTGTTCATTTCAGTTTGACTTTACGTCTATACAGTTTTCCTTTTCCCATTCGATTTGATCTGAGGCTTTGGATCCGGGCTTAGATTTCTCCCTGAGTATGACCACAGTCCCTTGGTCTACACAAAAACGCTAATTGGGATTTATTGTACTGCAATTAGCCTCATCTGTTGCACCCCACCTGGTAAATCTGGTTTCTAGATTTGGAAGAACCCCGATAGTTCATCCTGCTGCAACCTATGACTTAACACGAGTTTACATCAGTATATGCACACATTCCATATGCATATGTGTGTATACATCACCACAGATTAAAATGGAACTTTGTCAAATGGCACACTGTGACAGTTTACTCCACTATGCCTTTCTGGTACTAATATTGATTTTTAAAGTAAAAATGTCTATCTTCATAAGAATTAATGATGAATAAAACAATTTTAATATTTAAAGGACTATACAATAACCAGTTTACCACATTGGTAAACTATTACTATTTAGGAAATGGGATAATCTGCTTTTTGTTTTTATGTCTCCATCATGGAAATTAACCATCATTCAAACTATATATAGTATATAGACTGTCATATTCAGCCATAGTTCAATTTGAACAAAGTTCAATTTG
Source organism: Balaenoptera physalus (assembly GCF_965194825.1). Taxonomy (NCBI): domain Eukaryota; kingdom Metazoa; phylum Chordata; class Mammalia; order Artiodactyla; family Balaenopteridae; genus Balaenoptera; species Balaenoptera physalus. Next base: position 135,031,568 of record NC_138884.1, read on the forward strand.
AACAAGTACTCAAAAAATGGAGGTCAATGTTATATCATAAAATCTTAGGTAGGAAGTAGGTTAGAGATAATAATTTGCAGATAAAGAATGAGAGTCCACGGGTAGTTAGCTAATTTTGTCATGATTAATCACATAATGTTAAATCATTGTCTCAAATTCAGTCCTTCTCAATACTAGTCTGGAAGTCTTTATCTCTCATGTGCTCACTCAAGTGGAAGAGATGAATAATGTATCTTGTTTTCTGTGATTTTGATGATAGAGGGTAAGTAGCATATTTTTATAGGGAACACAAAGTCTAAATTTAAGGGCTTGTTTTTTTTGTTTGTTTGAGTTTGTCTGTGACCAGACTGGTCCTGTTTTGTTTTTAAGTGTTTAGTGTTTAGATAATGCAAAACTATGTATAAATAAATGCTTAAAATAATGTGAGCTTTAATTCTAAAGACACTGCAATTATAACCCAATAATCTTCTAGTAAAAATTTCTTCTATTTTTTGATTTTTGAAAAAATATTGCCTACCAGATTGACACATGATTAAATGGTAGTTTAATAACTATTTCAACGGAAGAATAACATTACATTCAAGGAATCTGTGCCTGGAATTGAATGGATTACTAAGGCTTGGCCAGGTCTTTAACTGAACCTTCAAGAAGTCCATGCAACAAGTGGTTTCACCCAGCGTGTCCAGCTGCCTAATGATAACTAGAGAAGTAAACCACTTCCAGCACAGGGCCTCACACGTCTGTCACTTTGCAGTATTCCAGCTGGAATTCATTTCTGGCAGATTCCCCCTTTTGGTGTCCCTTACTTCCTGCTGGAAGCTTACCCCACTTGTTGGCATTTACTCTGGAGCTGAAATTTCTCCCCAAAGTTTACTTCCCTTAACTCTGGGTTTTGTTTAGGTCTGATTCACTAGTCTGTACACAATGACAGCCTCTCTTCTTCATGGAGTCATGTAACGAGATGGAATCCATTTTCCAGACATTCTTATTGATCTGGAATTCAAAGAACAGACATCACCCCCACCAAAAAAAAAAAATGCCCCCCTGAGCCCTCACCACCTTCCCCATGCTCTCATAGTCAGCCACCTTGGCTGATGTTTCTGGGATAAGCTCCAATAAACAGAACCTATCCAGGGACACAGAATCTGGTCAACAGATGGGGGCATGCTTCCATCTCAGATGAAAACTACTTAGAGCTTTTTTCTCTTCTGTTCTTCCTAGGGCCTTCTCTCTCTTTTCAGATCAACTGTACCTCCTCTTTTGCACCCTTGTTAGGAGAGAATCCAGGATATTTATAGACATAGGGAGAAGCACAGAAATATTAATTTAAAGAGAGGGCACTACACTCTGCCCCAAATCCCACCATTCTCAATATTTTGAGAGAGAAGAAGAACACACCCAGGGAAACACAAGTATAATTGAAGACTTTAAATGTGCTAGGTACTGTGTCTAGTGCTGTATATACATTTTACCTAACATAATCTTTCTACTGGCTAAGTGTAAGAGACATGTTATTCACTTTGCTATTACATAGAGTTAATTCAGCGTGAGACAGTTTAAAAAGATTTTACTTACCAAATGTCATTTATATACAAATATGTTTGTTGAGTATAATTTTGACTTCTGTTGCTTTATCAAGTGTATTTGTCATACCTCCGTTACTGAAAAACTTATTATCCATTCTCAGTGTTCTTCCTCTATAAAAACAATCAGAGTTAAGTTTGCTCAAATATACACTTAACAAAATAGTTACTCATCATCTGTATGTTTTACATTGTACCTCCTTATCCCACTGCTAAAGCACTTCTTACAATTTACTCTGAGCTGTAATTTCTGGGGATAGTGAAATAATATGTTTATCTCCAACTAAATGTTTATTATTCAAAGAGCTTAATATTTTTGGTTGTCCTCTTTAAAACTGCAAAAAATGTGTAAGATTGCACGATTCAAACATTTGGAACTGTTCCAAATCCAGGTGAACTTCAATCATTTTTCTCCATAATCCGAAACAGATGATTACATTGGCACATATGAAATATGTATAGTTTAGTGCAAAAGAGGTAAAAGGGCAACACAAATCATTATGATTTAACACATGAAATTTTAACAGTATTTTACATATCAATCTCTATTTCAATATGAAAAGATGTTACATTATTTAAAAAATGAAGATCACTAGAACTTTAAAAAACCAAGTAAATCCATCCATCTTGAGTCTGTTAACCTGGCAGTCAAGGGAACACTGACAATGAAGAAATTATTTAAGGAGGAACAATCAAAGGTTTTTAAGTGCCAGAAATGGGAAGGGTTATGCTAACTTGGCATTGAAAACAAGCTCTCTGGATAATATGAAATGTGTCGTCAGTACATATACAGTCAGTTGAAAGTCCCATTCTTCATTGGTTAGACAAGTGTCTTCAATCACATCCAGTAAGGGTCTGGCAAACTGAAGCACTTGAACTTCATGGTCCTTGATAACCTTCAGATGACTAACAAGTTGTGATGAAACACAATATCTGGGCTTAATATCTTCTATATGAATATAGCTGTAAGCAGAACATTTGTTTTCATAATATGTATTTCTATCTTTTAACATCTTGGGATACTCAAAATACTATTAATGATATATATTGAAAAGACCATAAAATGATTAAAAAATACAAAATAGTGAATTTTACAATGTAATGTGTTACAAAGAAAAAAATAATGCCCACAATATATTACTTCATTACTGTTACCAATGTTGATGCATTTGTAAATTATTGTTACTATACGTATATCTGAAAACACATAGAAATTCAATCTTGTTCTAAAGAGTGGTAACCTTAAATTAATTTTTTTAAAGTTCTAAATCTAAAATGCATCAGAGAAGAAATTGTGCAATCTCTTGGCATTCTTCTTGGAATGGAATAATAGTTAAGGAAATGAACGTGTATAAAACATTGATGATTTACAGAAGATAAAGATGGAGATAACATGTCAGAATTACAATTTCAATGTGCTGAATGACAATTAATACTGAAGCGATGTATATAGTTTTTCAGCTATTCTTAAGAGGTTCTTCTTCATGAACATCTACTGAGTACTCTGTTTCTACAGTATTTACTTCTTTTGAAGTACATTTGCTTTTCTATAATAATTTTCTCCACAGCCACTAAGCGTGTGGTTCCTATATCTGAAGACAGAGGGAAGGGATGCAACTTAGTGATTAACGTTCTCAAGGCTTAATATTAATTAGCTCAAGTTACAGATTTGCAACTCACAGGTAACTTAGTTCACAAATATAACCCTCCCCATGTAAAATACACTAGTAATATTGAATGATTATCACTTACAATTAACATCTAATCAAGATGTCACTATATTAAAATGATTTATAATACCATCTCTTTCTTGAATTCTACCTTTTTAAAGCTAATTATAAGTTATTGTTTTAAACTTATTATTTAAATTATAAGTAGTGTTTTAAACTTAGACTCTTTCCACCATCAGAAGCTTTTCCTCTCTGTGTATAACAAAACAAAACAAAACAACTATGGACGCTATTTAATTAGTCTCTTTAACTTTACTAAATTAAAAAGAAAAGGGTCTCTATTTCAGTGAGTAGAGTTACTTGAACAGACAAATCAGCCCGTTGGCCATTTGTATGTCTTCTTTGGAAAAGTGTCTATTCATGTCCTCTGCCCATTTTTCAATCAGATTTTTTTCAAAGTTGAGTTGCATGAGTTCTTTAGGTATTTTTGGATATTAACCCTTTAATGGACATATCATTTGTAAATATCTTCTCTCATTCAGTAGGCTACTGAATTCAGGAGACTACCTTCAGTAGGCTCCCATTCAGTTTTCATTTTGTTGATGATTTCCTTTGTTGTACAAAAGTTTTTCAGTTTGATGTAGTCCTATTTGTTTATTTTTGCTTTTGTTGCCCTTGCCTGAGGAGACAGAGCCAAAAAATATGGCTAAGGTCAATGTCAAAGAGCTTACTGCCTACATTTTCTTCCAGGAGTTTTATGGTTTCAGTTCTTACATTTAAGTCTTTAATCCATTTTGAGGTTTTTTTTTTTAAACATCTTTATTGGAGTATAATTACTTTACAACAGTGTGTTAGTTTCTGCTTTATAACAAAGTGAATCAGCTATACATATACATATGTCCCCATATCTCTTCCCTCTTGTGTCTCCCTCCCACCTTCCCTATCCCACCACTCTAGGTGGTCACAAAGCACCGAGCTGATCTCCCTGTGCTACGCGGCTGCTTCCCACTAGCTATCTATTTTTACATTTGGTAATGGATAAAGAAGATGTGGCACATATATACAATGGAATATTACTCAGCCATAAAAAGAAACGAAATTGAGTTATTTATAGTGAGGCGGATGGACCTAGAGTCTGTCATACAGAGTGATGTAAGTCAGAAAGGGAAAAACAAATACCATATGCTAACGCATATATATGGAATCTAAAAAAAAAAAAAAAAATTGGTTCTGAAGAACCTAGGGGCAGGACAGGAATAAAGATGCAGACGTAGAGAATGGACTTGAGGACACGGAGAGGGGGAAGGGTAAGCTGGGACGAAGTGAGAAAGTGGCATGGGCATTTTGAGTTTATTTTTGTATATGGTGTAAGACAGTGGTCTAGTTTCAGTCTTTTGCATGCAGCTGTCCAGTTTTCCCAACACCATTTACTGAAGACACTGTCTCTTCCTCATTGTATATTCTTGCCTACCTTGTCATAGATTAATTGACCAAAAAGTATGAGTTTATTTCTGGGCTTTCTATTCTGTCCCACTGATCCATGTATCTGTTTGTGAGCCAGCACCATCCTGTTTTGATTCTGACTGTCATTTTAAAGTATTTTATATATGTAGCCCAAAGCTGCCATCTTATACTTTCTAACTATGGTTTCCTATGTTACAGTTTTGTCCAAACTGCTCTTTTTTACATCTGGGTTTCTCACACTGGAATATTCTCCTGTGTGTTTCTCTCCCTCTTAGTGTAGTAACCAGAACAGAATACAGTATTTGAATGAGTTCTGACAAATGAAGAGTAGGGCAAGAATATCATCTTTCCTATTCTCTAAACTATAATTCTACCACTATACCATGCAGCTTATTCATATTAAGTTTATTGTAAACTAAAATCCCTGTGTCATTATTAAATCAACATCTACTCATATGTCTGTCATTTTCTACTATCTTTAAAAGATTGTGGGTTTTTTAAACCAAAATTCAGTTTTATCTTGTAACATTTGTTCCATTACCCCAGGCTATCAAACATCTTGAGATGTGTACTATTTCTCCATTAAGTCCATCTACAATGTTATTATTAAATACCTTAATAAATGCCTTAAAGAAGCCCAGATATACCAAAAGCTCTGCATTTGATATCCTATAACTTTTTTTAAGTCTACCCATACTGAGGGCTGATTTTTACTACTCATCATTTCTTCTTGTGGGATTTAGTGAAATGATTTTTTAATAGTTCATGATGGATATGGTAAACATTTAGATTACCGTCGTGTAGAATGCCCTGTCTTAATAATCTAGAATGTCTACTTGGCCATTCCTCTCCTTTCACTTAAAGTCTCTTCAACGTTTTCTAGAAATCCTAATAATTGAAAAATTGTTCTTGAAAAACCTCTGTATTAAAACTTTTTCCCTTTAATTAAAACATTTTTGAAAGGTAAGCATAGTAATAAACAACACTAGTAGTTTTAAAGCACAATAAAATTATATTTAAAGAAAACATATTTATACATGTAACTTAGTTCTTTTTTCTCTATTTGAATTTTTATGTAAATTCTCACCTTCATTCCTTCTGATTTAACCCCAAATGAAAATTATTATTCCTGTTTTAGTAGAGACACTACAATATTATTTTTCATGGAACTATAAATCTGCTTTTGGAAACAAAAGTATTTGTGATTTCCTAACATAGAATTGCTCTTTACTCTCTTACCTTCTTTTTTACTGAAGCCACTTGTAGAAAAACATTACCAGGTGAAATAAAATTACTGTACTTTCTTTGTTTCCCTGCTCTAAAATCATTTTTTATCCACATTTCTTTTCACACAGAATTAATAGGAAGAGAATGGAGAATAACATATCAGCTTCTGTGACTGTGTTTGCAAAGAACAGTGAGTTATTTTCTATTTTTTTCTTTAAAAATGATAAACTTTTCTCCTCTCAGCTGTTTTCTTCTTGCTAGGAATTTTCCAGTACTTTAAACTAAACTACAGTCCTTCTTACATATCTATCTGTAAATGCGCAAAATTTACTTACGTTTGCCTCTGATATAACTGCTTTCTCAAGGAAGTTGATTTTTGCCAAAGAAACATCTATAGACCACTTCATGGAACATAAATCTTCTTACCAGGGAACACACTCAAATCTGGCTTAATTTTCCTCTGTTCTATACTATGTACAAAAACGAATGGGAATATTGAGAGCTTTGCTTGATATGTATGCCAAATATTCATTTATGTATGATATACATATTGGCCACCTCACACCAATCCCCTATCTAGGCAATTATGAGATATTAAGTAAAATAGATCTATATCCACTGGGGTTCATCAACAGCCTCCATCCCCAGTACACAGCCTTTTAGCTTTTGTTTCTCCCTGGGTATCTCTGCATATCAAAACCTAGTATGATATCCCAAATTAGCTCTCTTGCCAGGCCCCACCTGCATCTTGGCATCTTCCTCCCAAATTATAACACAAGGTCTATGTTGTTAACCTTTTCATCAATTCCCAAGCACCTTTGCAATGACACTCCTCTTGTTTTGTTATCCACTTCATTCGCCATTAGTATTCAAATATAATTTTCCAATGCTATTGCTAACTGTTGACTCTCCCAGCACACCAAAAAATAAAAAAATAAAAAACCCAAAACCCCAAAATGCTATTGCTAAGGCAAAACTAAGTTTATTAGGCTTGCTAAATATTACCTTGACAGATCTTCATAATGTTTCAAAATGGGAAATTGAGGCAGAATATTTATAGGTATTAGGGTTTTAGGTTCTTGTCTGGAAGATTTTTAAGCTCCTGTTAGGTGAGGAACTGATTGTAATTGCACAGAGTTTATAACACAGTAGCTTCAAATTGCAGGTCAGAGTGAGGCAAGGATTTTGAAGTGAGTCTTGATGACCAAGCTTGTAGTCTTAAAAATAAGCTATATACTTGGGTCATCTCACTTTTCACGAACAGGTATTTTTTGAAGCAAGTGGCTAAATTATTTTCACTTGGTTCCAGAATTGTTTGACCTATGGACAAAAACTATATCCAGTCCCATTATTGTTTAATATACTAGTTCTTCAAGCAGATGGTCAAGTCCCTTATATAAATTGGCATAGTAAGTGTGCATATAACCGATTCACATCCTCTCACATACTTTAATAAAACATCTCTAGATTACCTTTAATACCTAATACAATGTAAATACTATGTGAATAGTTGTAAATACAATGTAAATGCTATGTAAATAGTTGCCAGTGCATAGCAAATTCAAGTTTTGCTTTTTGGAACTTTCTGAAAAATTTTTTTTTAGTATTTTTGATCCACGGTTGGCTGAATCCTCAGATGTGAAGCCCCCAGTTATGGAGGTCTGGCTGTATCCTCAATAAATTCCTATCTTTAAATCTAGGCTCTATGAATACCATTGCTTTACTTACAGTTTCATATGCAGAATCCAGAGTTTTTACTGGTATATGGTATGTGTTCAATTCAATATTCTGTTGCATAAATCATAATATCTGAAATTTATAGAAGATATATTATTTACTAGCAGTAGACTGAATAGCACAAGAATGAAATAAAAAATGTGTGCTAGAAATAATTTAAATCTTTGTTAAGATTAACTCCTTTCTTTAGGATTGTATTTAACACATAAAGTTAACTTATTTAAGTAAGTCAGTAAGATGGAGACCTTAGTTCAGTGTGTGTGCATAACAAAGAAATGACCTAGAATACATTTGATTGGGAATAGGGGATATTCAAGGGTGACTTCCCTGAGTAATTGAAATATATGAGCTGCAACTTGAAATATGAGTGGCAATTACCTGCGCAATGGGGAAATGCACTGTAGGCAAAAGGACAGTATGTGCAATTTATGTTGTAAGCTGAGTCATAGTATGATTGACAAATCAAAGAAACCCATTGTTACTAGAGATAAAGAGCAAGGGTGGGATGGATTTAAAATGATGCTAAAGAGGCACATAGTGGCCAAGCCAGGCAAGGTTTTGAAGGCCATGTTAAAGAACTGACAGCCTTTATTCTAAAAGCAATGTGAAGCCATGGCTATGTTATGAGCAGGGAAGTGTTTTTGACTTTTGTGAAACTTACCCTGGCTGCTCCATGAAGAATGGATTTGTCAGGAGCAACCGTCAGTATAGGGAGAACACTTGGAATCTATTCAGGTGATCAAGATGAGATGATGGCAATGGATTTGGGTGTGACAACAGTAATGGAGAGAAGTACAGAAATTTGAGAAATATATAAGGGGTTTCTATCAGTATGGAGTATGAGGGGGAAGGAGACATCAAGGATTTGTGGAACTGCATGATTGGTGGTGTCTTTACCTGAGCATAAAGACACTGGGTCAGAGTGGTTTTGGGTGATTATTAGTCTTGCACATGTTATATCTGGGAAGACATGCAAGTAGAAATGACAGAGAAGTAGTGTTTATATAATTGGAGTTTCCACTAAATTCTGGTCCAGGGATATATATTTGTCAGTAATGACTTTGTATAACAAACTATAAATATGAGTAAAATCACCTAGGTAGAAATAAATAATGAAAAGAACCATATAGAACTTCTAACCTTAAGGGCCAGGGAAGTTTGAGCCAGCAAAAGAGGCATAGAAAGAGACCCAGAAATGTAGAGATGAAACCAGGAGAACAGTATGTCCTGGAAGACAGCGAGAAAACAAATATCAAGAAGTCTGTATTGTGAAAGGTGGCTGAAAATCAACTATGCTGAGTGAGAACTGACATGCCATTAGATTTAGAAACATGAAAGTCATTGGTGACCTTTGCTCTTTCTTAATAAACCAACCTTAAATTTGATCATCGTTGAAAAAGTAAAGTGAAATGTAGAGTATGAGGGGAAGTCTTCTTTAAGTTACAACTAATAAAGATACCATAACATGAAAAATGAAATTATAGAAGATAATGATATAAACTACAGTGCTGTTATTAGAGATAGCTTCTGGCTTGACCATATGAGGCAATATTTATTGTTTTAGACTTCTGGCTGTTAAACATGAACCTCAAGAAATCATTTTTGTGCTCTCTTAATGTGTTATAAATATTGTTTCTATCTCCTTGTACATAAACAGTCCAAAAATAATATAGGCTACATTTTCTGTGCTCGGAGATACTTTAAATACAGACAACTTGAAACTTTGATATTTATGTCAGGATAGTTAGTGGAGCTCAGTGGATTCCATTCTGAGGCAGGTCTTAGGAGGAAGGTGATTCTGCTGAGATTTAAAGTAAGAGATAAGGGAGAGGAGAATAAAATCTGGCTACCAGCTCTCTCTTCCATAAAATTTCTAAGCAAAAAAAAAAAAAAAAAATATATATATATATATATATGGCAATTATAAGAAATTTGGAAAAAACAATAGCTCTGAGAGTTGTTTGGATTTGTTGGGTCTTATTTTGTGTTTTGTTTGCTTTTATGGCAGCACCTACATTGGGTGTGTAATGCATCCTTCAGCATTCATCCTTTAAAATGCATCCTTTAAAAAACCTCTGTGTTAGGACAAAAATGCATCTTCATATGTTATTGAAAATGCCTAATCCTAAATGAAGGAAAAACAGCATTTACTCATCCCAGATTTTGAACACTCTCTAAATCTAAACAATTTAAGGGTGTCCTTGATAAGTAGTTATATTTCATAATTTTTAGCTTATAAATTATATATTATTATAGCTTATGGTAACATGGCATAAGATTGGTAATGGATATGAGCTCAAGCCTCAGTACTTAATAGTTAAGCATTAAAATATTAAATATTCAAACGCTTTTCTTTTGCCACAGTAACCTACAACATGGGAAACGTAGTATACATTGCCAGTTTCAATCATACGGGAATTATTTGAAATGTGCTGACCCTTAGTTGTCAGAGATATTAGGTTTTTTAATTGTAGAGGAGATTATTTCCAAATGGGCATATATTATGGGAAGTGAGTTAACATAATTTTAAAATGGTGCTCAGAGAGAAATTTATAGCATTGAATGCATATAATAGAAAAGAAAGATATAAATCAATAATCTAAGATTCTCCCTTAGGAAACTAAAAAGAGAAGAACAAATTAAATCTAAAGGAAACAAAAGAAAAGAAATAATAAGAAATCACTAGAAAAAAAATCCATGAAATAAAAAGCAGTTTTTTGAAAAGATTAATAAAATTATAAGACTCTGGCCAGGCTAAGTGAGAAAAAGGAGAGAAAATGCAAATTAGTAATATTGGAAGTGAAAGAGGGGACATCACTACAAATCCCATGGACATTAACGAGCAGCAATGGAGTATGGTGAACAGCTCTGTGCCCACACATTTGATAACAAAGATGAAATGGACAAATTCCTTGAAAGACACAATTTGCCAAAACTCATTCAAGAAGAAATAGACAATTTGAATAGGCTTATACCTGTTAAAGAAATTGAATCAATAACTAACAACCTTCCAGAAAAAGAAAGTCTCAGGCCAAGATGGGGTCACAGGTGAATGTTACCAAACATTTAAGGAATAAATTATACCAATTCCCTACAACCTCTTCTAGAAGACAGAATCAGAGAGAATGCTTTCTAACTCATTCTGAGTCCAGCATTAGCCTGATATCAAGTTCTCACATTGAAAATGGGAAAAAAAAATTCCTTCATGTCCTGGCAGGGGAAGGGGAAGTGTAACCATTTTGAAATACATCAGAGCATTTTATTCTTCTTAAAAAATTGTTTATCGTGAGGGGCAGCTTTATTAACACAAAAACCTACACATGGATATCTATGGCAGGTTTATTCATAATGGCTAAAACTTGGAAGCAGTCAAAATGTCTTTCCAAAGGTGACTGGATGAGTAAACTGTGGTGCATCAGACAATGAAGTATTATTCAGTGCTAAAAACAAATGAGCTATTGTATCATGAAAAGGAGGAATCCTAAATGCCTATTCCTGAATGAAAGAAGCCAATCTGAAAAAAGCTACTTACTTTCTGTGTGATTCCAACTCCATGGCATTCTGGAAAAGCCAAAACTATGACTACAGTAAGAGATTCAGTGACTGCCAGAGGTAGAGGGGAGGTGAGAGGCACAGGGAAGTATGAATAAGTGGAGCACAGAAAATTTGGGGGGCAGTGAAACTAATCTGTATGATACCATAATGGTTGATACACGTCATTATACATTTGTTGAAACCCACAGAATGTATAACACTTAGAATGAACCCTAATGTAAACTATGGACTTTGGTTGATAATATGTCAATATAGGTTCATGGATTGTAATAAATGTAGCACTCCAGGGTGTGATCTTGATAGTACAGGAGACTGTTTGATATATGGGTAGGGAATATATGGGACTCTGTTCTTTCCACTTAATTTTCTGTGAACCTAAAACTGCTTTAAACATGAAGTCTATTTTTAATGAAATTTATTATAAAAGTACACATTTATAACAAACATATTTATCTTATAGTTCTTACAGTAAAAACCCAACAGAAAAATTAGTTGTTTAACTCAGCATTCCCCATGTGTATTTTACTACTAGACTCATTTTAGTATAACATCACTTTATATCTCTTGGGACTTGGATTCTCTATAATATTTTCTGTGAAATACTGGGTTTGAATATAACAGTAGTCAAGAAGATATATGGAAATATTCTGCTGTATATTTTACTCTATGTCTTAAATTTCACATTTTTTGTGATTAAAGAGTGATATAAAATACTTTTTAAACAGGCATAAAAATAAATTGACAAAAAGAAAGTAATAGCAATAAATCAAAGGTAGAATATACTCCCATTTTGACTCACAGTGTCAAGTTAATCTCACTGCTAAAACAAGCATCTATAGTTCTCCTACGGAGCTGAGAACCTGATTTTGCTTTTCTCTAACCCACCCCAACACACACACACACACACACACACACTATGATTACCATATTGAATATGAGGGGCAGAGCAGATGATCACTATCTCAGATCTTTGTCAGAACCCTGTTGTGCTTCTCTGGTGGACCTGCCTGACTTTATAGAAACTTGCTTCCTCTCTGTAACTGTGTGCTGACATATGCCTACTTCTTTTGACTTGACCTCCTGCCACTCAGTCTCAGTTTAGTTTGAATCCCTGGCACTTAAGTCACTCTGTCTATTTGGTCTTTGTTTCCCATTTCTTCCCACTCTATTTGGAAATTTGCTGATGACCTCAGACTGTGCACTTGGATTTTGCGCCCTGTGTGCTCCTTTCCTGTTGCCACGGAGTCATTAGACTTGGAGCACGTCATCTCTCTCTGGAGTTACAATATCTGTATTTTCTAACCTCCTGGGTTTGGGTCTGTGCCTGCCAGACATTCACTGTCTTCACGGTCATTCCAGTTGGATGCCTGATCTTGGCTTTCGCTGGTCTGCCCCAGCTGGCTCTGTGACAATTTCCAATACTTAGCAGACATGAAAGAAGGCCTTCCTTTCCTGTCACAGCTTTTGGTAAGTCAAATATAACACTTCCTGCAAACTCACGGAGCCTGTGTTCAATGCAAATCAGTACTATTTTCAAATGGCACTTCCTAGGTTAGGTCTTCCCCCAAGATCTACTTCTCCTCATCACACTCCCTATTCCCTTTCCTTGCTGTACTTTTCCCCACAGCATATAACTATATAATATACTTATTTATTTTACATACTGTCTGCCTCATTTTGCTGGGACATAGGCTTCCTGAATGCAGGGCTTTTTCTGTTTTTATCACTGATATATCCCTGAGTCTGGAAGAGTGCTTGGTTCATAATAGACACTCAATAAATATATGATATATAAATGGATAAATGAAGGAATATGAGTGAACTCTTGGTGGGACAAATTGGGAGTAAGAATGCTGCAACTAACAATCTCCATTTCAGAAAGGTACAAAATTTTCTCACCAAGACTGGCCCACTGTGGTATTCCCTAAATACTTAGAAGGGAATTTGCAACTCTGGGCATTCATGTCTGCTATAATCTCAAGGTGAATTTGGTAGCAGGGAAATCACAGTTAAGTTGACCTTACTGACATAATCTTAAAAGAAACAGGAACACCTTTTTTTTAAAGTACAGATTTCAATGAAGTTATTGACAATTAAAGGCAGCATGGCTTACTCTCTTTTCATTAGTTATTTTATGAGATGAAAATCACATTGCTCAGTGATTCCAAACCCTAAATTGCTTGAAAAGGGCAATTTATTTTTCATCATTCATCTATTTTTATGCCTTTTGTAACTAAAAATATGTTTTATTTTCAGTGAAATTTTAAAATTTGTAATCTCCCGGTTGAGAGGAGTGGTCGTTCCTCCTTCCATTGTATGATATCTGGATTATTTTCACTTTGTGGCTATTACAGATGAAGGTACTATGAACATTCATCTAAATTTTTGTGTGAACATAAGTTTGCAATTCTTTGGGATAATTTCAAAGAGTGAAATTGCTGGATCATATGGTAATTTCATGTTTCATTTTATAAAAAAAAACTATTTTCTGGATTGGCTGTACCATTTTACATCCTACCAGCAATGTATGAGTGATCCAGTTTCTCTGCAATGTCATCAACATGTATTGTTGTCACTCTTTATTTTAGCCTTTGTGCTAGGCATGTAGAGACAGCTTATTGTGGCTTTAATTTGCATTTGCCAAATAGATGATATAGTTGAACATCATATCCTGAGTTTATCTGCCATCTGCATATCCTCCTCATTGAAATGAAAAGTTTATCTCTTTTACCCATTTCTAAATAGGTTGTTTTTTCACTGTTTAGTTTTAAGAATTCTTTATATAGTCTAGAAACTAGTCCTTGGTCTAATATTAAGTTTGAAAATATTTTCTCCCAGTCAGTAACTTGACTTATCATGGTCTTAACAGCCTTTTGCAAAGCAGAAGTTTTTAATTCTGACAAAGCCCAATTTATCAGCATTCCCTTTCATGGATTGTGCTTTTTGTTCAAGTCTAAGAACTCTTTGCTTAGCTTCATATATTGAAATTTTTCTCATATTTTTTCTAAAATATTTATAGTTTTATTTTTAAGTCTACAAACCATTTTGAGTTAACTTTTATGTAATATGTGAGATTTAGTCCAAGGTCTTTTTTCATTTTTGTTTTTTGTTTGTTTTTGGTCTACGGATACCTAATTGCAATAGCATCATGTGTCAAAAAGGCTCTCTTTCTTCCATTGAATTCCTTTTAAACCTTTGTGAAATATCAGTTGGAAATATTTGTGTGGGCCTGATTCTGGGTTACATATATTTTTACCATTAATCTTTGTGTCTGTCTTTCCACCAGTAACAAACTAACATGACTAATGTAGCTATATCGTTAAGACTTAATATCAGGTAGAGTGATAAGAGATTGTTTTAGCTGCTCTAGGACTTGTACCTTTACATGTACATGTTAGGAGAAATTTGTCTATGTCTACAAGAATCCTTGTTGAAATGTTGATAGGAATTATAGTTACCCTAAATATCAATTTGAGAAGAATTGATATCTTCAATGTATTTAGTTTTCCAACCCATGAACATAGTATATCAGTCTATTTAGACCTTCTTTGATTTCCTTCATAAGCATTTATTTTTGGCAGCATATAGATCCTGCACATATTCTGTTAACTTTATAGGTACACACTTTTATTTGTAGCAGTTTTAAATGGTGTTGTGTTTCTTTTCTTTTTTTTTTTTTTTTGGTTCCACATGTTCACTGTTAGTATATAAAAATGTGATTTATTTTTTTGCATTGATCTTATATTTGTGACTTTGTCAAATTCATTTATTAGTCTTAGCAGTTTTGTTGTAGATCCTTGGGATTTTCTATGCGGACAATCATGTCATCTTCAAATAGTGAAAATTTTATTTCTTTTTAATCTGTAGGATTTTTTTCTTGCCTTTTTTACAGTGGTTAGAACGTCTAGTACCATCTTGAATAGGATGGTGAGAACAGACTTTATTGCTTTGTTCCTGATCTTTGGGAAATAATTTAGTCTTTCGCCACTAATCTGATGTTAGCTGTAATATTTTCATAGATGGTTTATGTCAAATTGAGGTAGTTTGTTTTTGTTATTAAACTTGCTGAAACTTTAGTTTTCTCATGAATACATGTTAAATTTTGTTAAATGCCTTTTCTGTATCCATGGATATGATGATACCATTTTTTTTTCTTATGTACCCTGTTAATATGGTGGATTGCATTATTTGATTTGCTAATATTGATCCAGCTTTCCATAACAGAATTAAATCCTATTAATTTAATTAATTATTAGAAATTAGAAAATTTTCCCTTCTAATATAATATAAGCATTTAGTGCTAAATATTTCCCTCTTATTACTGCTTTAGTTGCATCCACAAATATTTGATATATAATATTGTTATTTTCATTCAGACCTATGTATACAATTTTATTTCCTTTGAGACATATTCTTTGATGTATGGGTTGTTTAGAAGCATGTTGTTTAGATTCCTAGTGTTTAGAAATTTTGCTGTTATTTATCCTGTTTGCTTACATTTCCCTGTTTTATTTCTATTATTGATTTCTAGTTTGGTTTCATTATGATCATAGAATATAGTGTGATGTGTGGGGTTAAAGAGAGCAGTGTCTTTCACCAGAATTCCATGAGCAATTCTGTGGCCATCATGGGTACAGAATCTCCAGGAGGCATAAGAGAAGGTTGCAAAAGCCTCTATATAAAGGACTCTCAGGGGGATACTAGTGGGAGTGCTATTTTTATTGCTATTTGGACAGATTCTAGAGACTTCTGTTCTAGGAAATCCCATTTAAAGTGGTCTGATTTGTAATAGCCTGTATGGGCTTAAGTAAAATTTGTAAATGAGGAATATGTTTCCAAGATCCAAAAAGACTTGAAATATTTTGGGTTTGTTTCAGCATTGTGAACGCTGAGAGGGTAAATAGCTGTTTCTTGACAGTGTCAAAGATAGAGTGGCCCTTGACAAACCAAAAAATTAAGGTGGTGAGGCTTCTGCCATGTGTGGGGCAATGATCCATCCCTTTATGTGAGCTCCTTTGCTACTATTTGTATGTCCTGAATAAGTGTATCAAATAAATCTTCTTGGAGGAGCATCCCATCAATGAAATATTATACCTGTGTTCTGGATAAAGTTGGATGTGGTTAAGATACTACCTGCAAGGCAGTTGTGAAGACAGTTTATTAAGGCTGGTGAGATACTGTATTGAGTCAGACTCTTTATTACAATATCCATTTACTCTTCCTACTTTAAATATAATGGTCTCACTTATTCTCTCTACATATATCGAGCAACATAATAGAGGTAGTTTTTGCTTTAATCATCAAATACAATTTAAGAACCTCCTGAAAAGTTTATTACCCATAGTTTCACCCATTTTGTTTCTCTTCATTATTTCCCAAAGTTCCAATTCTTTTTCTGTTATTGTCTTATTTGTTTGGAGAGCCTCAGTTGGCTCTTCTTTAAGAGTAGGTCTGTGATTGGTGAATTTTCTAGTTTTTCTTGACTTGCAAATATCCTTATTTTCCCTTTAATCCTAAAGGATATTTTAACAGAATATAGAATTCACAGTGTACAATTATTTTTCTTTCAGGACTTGAAAAATGTTTATGCTCACCCTTCCAGCCTCCATGATTTTTAATGAGGGATTCTTTTACATCCACTTTGTTCTGCTATTAATAATATACTAATGTTTTTCCCTGGCAGCTTTCAAGATTTTAACCTTTTCTTTAGTTTTCAGAAATTTAATTATGATGTGTTTTTTTGTGAACATTTTGGTATTTATTCTACTTGTGGGTCACTTAACTTCTGGAATATATAAGTTTACAGCTTTCACCAAATTTGGGAAATTTTCAGCTATCATTTTTTTGAATGCCTTTCATGCTTACATCCTTTCTCTTTACCTTCTGGGACTCCAAAGATACAGATGTTAGCTATTTTGTCATTTCCCCCTGGTCCCAAAGAGCCTTTTTTCATTTTTTTTTTCCAGCCTATTTTTTTCTGTTTTCAAATTGAATAAATTTTATCGATCTGTCCTCACTTTCACTGATTCTACATCATTGCCACTCCACTATTGACATCTTCCAATATAAGTTTTTAATTTAGTTATTGCATTGTTCAGTTCTGTATTTCCTTTTGGCTTATTTTTATAAATTTTAGTTCTCTGCTAATATTTTCTATATTTTTCCAATTGTCTCAAATAAATGCATAATTACTTGTTGAATCTATTTTAAGATTTCTGCTCTAAAATCTTGTCAGATAATTCCAATAACTGATTCATTAACTACTGGTGCCGGTTGATTGAATTTCATCATTTAATTTGTGATTTTCTTGTTCTTGGCATGACAAAGTATTTTTAATTGTATAATGTGTAATTTGAATATTATGTTGGAAGATATTTGGTTCTACTTAAAGATTTATTTTAGCAGGCACTTTCCCTGTTTAGGTGTAGCATATTCATTCTGGCACCCTCTCTGGCTCTGTTGACATAATCACAGGGGTCAAATCAGAGTGATGTTTATATACTATATTATATAGAAAATGGAACAACTGAATATTGTGCTCTACTGTTGACTATTTATACTCTCAATGAGACTATGAGTTTTAAGAATCTAGAAGCCTTTTTCACATTAAGGAAGAGTAAAATTATTAATGAAAGAGATAAAACAAATATACTTTAACTGTATAAACAAATATACTTTATGAGTTTTTTGGATAAAGAAAAAAACTTTAATGAATTACCATGAAATAATTATATTTCAATTCCACCTCTGAAGAGTCAAGGCACATTTAATCTTTTCTTTTTATTTCCTTTCTCCTTTCTTTCATAAGAAAATTATGTTCTCTACAATAGTATAATTATTTAAACAGCTTAAAATGAAATATTTAATAATATATAGTTTGTAAGGACTGAAAACAAAGCAAGACCATATTAAATATGTAAGTGGAAGAAACAGAAGTTTACCCTGTCTGTATTGCTAATAATAGAAAGATAGGAAAAATTCCAAATTTTGAAATAATAATAGAAAATGGGAAAATTCTTCATTAATTTCAGGCAAATTTTGTTTTTATTATATATTAATTACTTTTCTTTATTGATTTGTAAGTTATATATGTTGAGGGAAATAAAAATAAAATAAGTAAATACATTTTCAAAGGTATATTATTTTAAAATATGTGGACTGGGTGAAATTTATTTTCATGTATTTATTAGTATTCTTTGTGAATAGGACTATTTCACTGGGTGTGAATAAGGCAAATATCAACTATGCACATCTAAGCAAGACTGAAGTTGCTCTCAAAGAAAACAATAATTACAGAGTCTCAAACACTAAAAAGGTATGGCAATCTTAAAAATTTTCTCTCCAAGTTGGATTTTCATTTTGTTATGTAATTCATTAAGCAGAAATATGTTTGAGTATATTTTATTGCTACCAAACATAATATTATACCTCATTTTCTAAGTTAGATTGAATATGTACTCTATAGATTGACTACAGAAAAAAATTTAGAATACATTTAGTTTAAAATATCCAATCAAAAACTTTATGCACAATTGAATATGAGGTCAGTAGACCATAAAAAACAGAGGTGAAATGTATAAATGATAAATGGAAATATTTAAAGTTCTTGCAGGTCAGTAATTAGACTTGTACATTTTGGGTTTTATCACTGGCTTTTTCATAAACTAAAAATGAGTTTTCATAAAGTTTAATGTATTTGAATATTTAGTTTATTTGGAAGCATACTATATAACTTTTAAAAATTTATTCATTTAAATGTGTTTATTTGCTTTAAATTAAAAAAAAATATATTACACTACTTAAACCATGCCCAAAAGAAGTGAAGAATACTCTTGGAACATAAAATGTTTGTCTGTCTTTCTCACTCTTTCCAACTTTATATTACAACTTTAATTTCCCCCTGAAACCAGGAACATGTACTGATCCATGAAACTGTAAGGTTTGAATCATTTCTTCCCCTTCTCATGTTATGTTCTGAGGTTGGGATCCATCATAAATATTAGTATTATCATCTGGATCTGATTAAATGTAATGGATACCCAGTTTTGGAAAATAACCCACTTTTTGGCCTATTAGTAAATAATATTGATTCTTCTTTACACAAATCACTAAAATTCTGTAACACCCAGTAAAACAATGGTCTTTAAAAGCTTGCCCATCCTTGTGTATAAAGTTTTATTTTCATAGTTTAATTCAGTCTGATTATTTTCATTGTTTTTTTACCACAATAGCTCTGAGATTACCTACTGACATAAAATATTTTAAACATCCATAATTAAAACCTAGGGGGGAAAAAGACAATAAAACTTCAAAACTAGTTTAAAGCTTTGCAGTAATATTTTACTGCCAAAGAAAGCAGATAAGACTTTCACACTGTGTTGAAAACTGCAGGTAATTAATTCCCATGGCAGAGAAGTGAAGGGAAAGCACATTCCATATTCTTAGGGCAAAGTGTAAAAGGAATTTGTAGCAGATACTGTTAGGTTTCAGCATTAAACTGTAAGGGACACTTAGCATAGACTAGGATGGAGGGAAATGGTGAAAGTACACATTATATGAGAAATGCTTCTGGCAGTAAATCATCCACAACAAGAGAAAAAGCTCCAAGTGATACAACAAAAGGACATATTAGGTGTCCAAGTTCTTTACTCATTTCACTTTTAGCCACATCACTGGCTTTCCTTTCCCTGCTGTGCTTTCCTAACTCAGCCACAATTAACCTCATATTTCAGAGTATCCCTGGCTTTTGCCTACTCTATTTTCTGACTTTTAAAGACTAGAGGTTTCTTTCCTTATGGATTTGTAATTCCGATTTGCCTCCTCCATTTTAGTCATTGATTTCAAGGGATAATCTGTAGTTCATCACTAATTCGAGGAAATACGTACAATCTCATGAATCCTGGAAGTTGTAAAATGAAGGTGGGGTGGAGTGAGTAGAAGACAAAGGCCTGCACACCATTAATGAGGAAAACTTGTAATTTTCCTGGATTTTGCCAAGACTTGACTGTTTCAAACTCTCTGCAATGTGTTTGATATATCAAGCGGGAATATAATAAACAGTCCACCAGGGGAGCCAAGGCAGAGCATAACATCATATACATGGCATTTATAGAATATAGACTTTCTTTAAATTCTTCACAAACAGCATTCAGGTGGGCAATGTTTGACTGTTAAGATTATGACCATGCGTAGAACAATGAAAATATATTTTTACCAGTGACTATATTTTAAGTCATATCCCCAAAACCTTGACTAAAGCATTGTCTGACATATTTAAAGAGTTAGTGAAAGCAGAGTTTGAATGAAAATATACAATATCTTCTCCTTCTTGAGGGCAAAATTCACAAAATGGTTTAAAGAATTCTATGCAAACATCCCTGAGAATGATAACCTAGGAAAAGACCCAGACAACATCCCATAGTTATGCCTATTTCCCCCCACATATTTATAAAATTTTAAGTATTCCAGAAGTTTAAAGCCTATGCTAAGTAAGCATGAAAGTCTAGCAATAGCAGGTGCCTTGTAAACATATTAAATGCCGTTGAAATTACTGAAAGATTTTGCTCATGTGTGCCAATGGATTCTTCTACCATACCAAATCATTTGGATAGCTAAAGAGAGAAAGAAATGCATTTTAGTTTTCCAGGTAGTGTTTTTGAAGGGGTGTTCTACACACCATCAGAGTTCTAGAGATACATAACCCCATCAACAGTGGTGAGGGAGGGTGAGTGGAGAGCCAAGTAAGCCATGTTTTGAGTTCCCCAAATGTACTTTAATCACTGCAAGTTTGCTTTTATCTGCTTTACATTCTGGAAAACTTCTCCCACTTAAACTGTCACTGCACTACAAAGGCTATTCTGGTATAAGTTAAAAGACCCAGACCTCAAATGCACGTATGTGAAAAGGAGAATAAATTTTATGAGTCCTAATTGTTTTTACTGCTAAACTATTAGAGCACATATAAGGAATTTGCTCTGTGGTCTTTGTGTGCCTGCTTAACAGAGACTGCCAGGTAAACAACTGTAATTAACAAAGGCTTTTCCACTTCATTGTGTTAACATTTCAATTTGTCCTTATCACTCAGTACAAAACTCTTAAAACCACGTCAGTAGTCAGTAATTTCTTACTTATCAGAAGGACATTCATTAGTTTTCAGAGCTGTGAGTTTCAGTTTTAGTTTTTCCAGTTTAATCCGTATTGATCTCCACAGTGTGCACAACATACTACGCAATCGTGACAGTAAAGTATGAGTGACTTTTGCAAAACTGAAACGCTCTGAAGTCTGAATGCATGCTTTTCCCTGAAAAGCTCTTATTAAACCAATGGCCTCCTAAAAATCTATTTTAAAATCAGACAATTAATGACTGCGACGGTTACTGTTAGGAACATATCTCAGGTGGATTCCTTTGATTTTGAAGCAGTTTAGCCACACAGGTATCAATACTATGTTAGATAGGTCAATGTTTTTTCCCCAATTTTCACAGACAAGAGAGAGAGACACATTGAGAGGCTGATTGATTCAACTTGATGACTGAATTCCAAACAGTAGAAACTCAAATCTTCCTTCTCAATCCTTGTTACTTTTCCAATAAATCCAAGTTGCCTTTGTAGTCAGATTTTGACTGTTTGTTTTAGTACATATAATGACGTGACAACCATTGGATGATTGTCTAATTCCCTCTATCCTATACACAGAAAGAGAGTAATACACACATTTTTATTCACTATGTTCTCTGTGTCTCCTAAGGCTTGAAGAAACTTTAGGTCCTGATTCTTCTACCAGACTGAACTATCAACAGGGTACATTTCATGTTCAGGCTGTTGTTATAGCTTATTCCACATACTATTCTGCCATTCTCGATTTTATGGTACACAAAGCATTGCATTTTATATATCTTTGAAAGCCTCACCAAACATGGTATAGTTTCCAGAACACTGTAGGCTATACCTATGTCTGTATCTGTCTATTACATATATGTGTATGTACACAGACACATATGAAAGATGTTGACTTTTGAGAGATCTGAGTTTTAGAAAGAAGACACATGCTACTGATTTTAGTCTGTACTAAGATAAGGAGGTGTATGAGTTATTGACCCTCACTTGACTCAATCTCTGGCTGATGTATGATAAAAGTCCATCTGAAAAATAAGATTTCTAACAAAAGTCATCTTTCTAGAGGAGAAAGAAATATCAAAGTCTGAAACATTTTCCCCAATGTAAAATTAGTATCAATGATAAAATCTTGAAAGCAAAGAGGCACCTCTAGTTGACTCTCACAAAGTTTTTGGAAAATCTAGAAATAAAATAATATCTATTTAAATTTGTGAATAGTAATTTTCACTGCAAAAGCTGACTTGCTTTCTCCTCATTACCCACCCCCCAGTCTCCTTATTTAATTCAGATTCCTTTACTTTATTGGCTTGGCCATTAAAGCATAACTAAAAGGAAAAAAAAGTTTCTTGCTTTCCAAAAGTATTTTCGAGTGTTGGTTTCACTTCTGGCTTCACATTAATTTGAGGTAATTACATAAGTTGTTGACAAATAAACATTCAAGAAATTTTTATGAAGGATAACCTTGGCAAACCACAATAGCCTTTAAACTTTGCTTTAAATTAAAATTCTAGCAGTTTATTATGTTACTTTGTGCCAGGATAAGGCTATAAACTGCTCTCATATTCAAAAGAATGTTTCCATTTAAAATTTACATTTACAAGTCTAATACGATGTTGCGGCTCATTCTCATCACAGAAAATCTACTGAGTTGTATAACTTTATTAGAAACCCAACTCACATTGTTTCTTGAATCAATTTAAATTAGTCAACAGTTTTTTTTACAATGAAATGTTGTAGGTAAATTAGAGATAATGATAGAATCTTTAAGTTACTAAATAGTTTAATATAGACAGGGTAATTTATTATGAAGATAGTGTATCCAGTGATTCAATTTAAAATCAGCTTTGAATTTCATATTACTTTTTGATCACTTTAAGTAGATTGTTTGGAATATTCTGTCATGTCCAGTTTAATTTTAGAATATAATTTATAGAAGGTACCTAGAGAACTATATAAAGTACAATAAATACATATGGCATGTGGTTTCATCCACAAGAGATGCCTAATCAGCTATGAGAAATATTATGGCCAATAAGTTCATTACATATTGTATGTAGAGGGTAATAAATTATAGGCCCGTTCTTTGAGACTATAAATTGCAATCCTTAAAATTCTTGCAGAGTTTCAAAATTCTAAACTATGGGACATAATTGACAATTTTAAGAAAAACTTAAATGCTTGGAAATTGTTTTGGCAACTGAATTACTTCATGAATCCTATCTAACCTGAGAAATTCATACCCTGCATTTTTATGCTTAAATTATTTCAATTTTGAGCATTATGGATGATATGTAATTCTCTGAGAAGATATATTCAGTCCCATAGATAATCATATGTTCGAAATAAAAAGAGGAAAATGTGATAACTAAATTGGCTTCAGTGGGAAAACTTAAACTGATATCTGTGAGAACCATAATGACCTGAATTTTATTTATGACAAATTGTATAAGTGATACTTACAAAAAGGTCTGAACTGAGAGGTAGACTTTGAACTACTCCAGGGGACCGCAAGCATCTCTGTTAAAGTCTTCATAGTAGTATTTACTGGATCACCTAAGGAGGGGCAAGTGTTTACAAACCTTTTATAATCTTCTACTGTACCTTTAAAAAAAACACAACAGAAAGTGCTACCAGCTGTGTATATATGTTTTTATGAACACAGAGAACACACAGACACACAGAGGCACACACACAAGTATACACATTGGGGAAGATTTCCCAAGATTGGGAAGTAGCACGGATATGCCATTTAAACTGAAATGAAACAAAACATGTCTGGTCTACTTAGTGGTGAGTAAACTACCATGGATGATTTTAAATGAAATGGAAGATACAAAAAATGTTTAAAACTGGCACATATCATAAGTATGTATGGTGATGGATCTTAACTAGACTTATTGTGGTGATCATTTTGCAATATATACAAATATCAAATCATTATGTTGCACACCTGAAACTAATATAATGTTATATGTCAACTATACCTCAATAAATAGATTAATAAATAGAGAGGAATAAAATGGTACATATACAATCTATGGAAAAATGTAGATTGATATCTGCTGCTTGCTAGTTCTGTACATGTACAAATATAATAAAAACTACCATTCATTATTAATGTATGATAGATACAGGGAAACAGTATTTTCTCTATTTTAACAGATGAGAAAACTGATACTTACAGATAGTATCTAACTTGCTTATGACCACACAGGTATGTATAAGTAGCAAACTCATGATTTGAATACAAATCTAATTTCACGGTAATATCTCCTGTGCTTCACGGCTTGGTTTTCTGGGTTACATAAGGTAACATTCATAAAATGCCAAATATAGTGCCTGAAATACAGTAGCTATTAAATACCAGCTATAGTATTTAAGCTTTATTAACAATTAGCACCTACCCTTTGGAAAATTCTGGGCAGTTAAATAAGAAATCATTTTGCATATATCTTATTCTCCACTTCAACTCCATATAAGCTGATTATAATCCTATAGATACTTATGAATATAATACAAAATGAGAAAGAGTGTAATAAGCTATACCTCTGTCATATGTAGCCTAATACTCTGTTTCTGATAGTGACAATAGTTGCAATAGAGCTTGTTATTCAGTTTCCTATTGCCAGCCTCAACAAATAGGAATTTACTTATGGTAATCATCCCAAATTCCATTATTTATTAATTATATTTTCATGATATATTAATGAATTTAGATTCTTCCAGAATCCTTGTCAAAGTCTACCAAATATTTTTGGGTGGTCAGGGTATGGTTGGAAGGAGGAGAGTTCTTAGGAGATCAAATCCTTCCTAGCCATATTGTAAACATCATCGTAACTTTAAAACAATCTCTTTTATTCAACATTTCTTCCAAAATATATACTCCAGTCCTATTTTGTCCCAAATATTGTGCCAAAAATTGAAAATACAGTAGTGTGTAAAGAATCCACTGTGCCTTGCTAGCATATCATTTAGAGCTTTTACTGAAATTCAGACAATAGAAGCTTCAAATACAATAATGTATGGTAAATGTTTTGATAAGGAAAAAATAGAGTGCTGTGAGATGAAATACAATGAAACCTTGCCCAGTCTAAGACAGTCAGAGACATGTCCCCAGAGAGAATGAGGTTAAGGCTGAGAGCTGCTACAAATTGTAAACTGTGATCCCTTTTCAGTTTTTCTCAATCGCAATGAAAACTTTTTCTACCCACCAAGTCATACTTGATAGAAATGTTATAGACATTGACTGTACTCTTACATTGGGATTTTTGGTCCAGAACCTAATGAAATAAGTAGTGTTAAGCAATGAAATGAAGTATAAAATGAGCGAATGTGGTAGCTCCCCAAAAATGCATTTTAAGTGGGTATATATTCAACTGCTCTTATGCTTACTGCAGGAGGACAGAGCTAGACAATTTGACTTGCCTGCTGTGTGTGTGTGTGTGTGTGTGTTCATAATTTTGTAATCATCCGAAAGAGGCATTATATCGTCTCTTGCTTAATATTTCATAGAACGAGACCACACTACAAACATGGTAGCTTGTGATACTCTGAACCTAAGGAGATAGAGTAAAATTTCAGAAAATCAAAAAGAAATAATAAGGGCTTCCCTGGTGGGCCAGTGGCTAAGACTTTGCACTCCCAATGCAGGGGGCCCAGGTTCGATCCCTGATCAGGGAACTAGATCCCGCATGCTGCAACTAAAGATCCCGCACGCAAAAATAAATAAATAAATAAAAGATCCCGCACACAGCAATGAAGATCCCTTGTGCTGCAACTAAGGCCCAGTGCGGCCAAATAAATAAATAAATAAATCTTTAAAATAAATAACTAAATAACAAAAATAATTAAGAAACAGAGAAACACAAATTACCTGAAATAAAAATGTTAACTAGACTTATTGTGATTATTTCACACTGTGTACAAATATTGAATCGTGTTGTATACCTGAAACTAATATTAATATGTCAATTATAGTTCAATTTAAAAATTTAATTGTTCTGTAAAGCAGGGGTTCCCCAACCCCTGGGCCATGGACCGGTACCGGTCCGTGGCCTGTTAGGAACCGGGCCTCACAGCAGGAGGTGAGCAGCAAGTGAGCAAAGCTACATCTGCTGCTCCCCATCACTCACATTACCACCTGAACCTTCCCCCACCCTCCCCACCACTGGTCCATAGAAAAGAAATTGTCTTCCACGAAACCAGTCCCTGGTGCCAAAAAGGTTGGGGACCACTGTTGTAAAGAATAAGATAGAAAAGAGTACAATTGCATGTAAATCTCTAATATTAGCTAATATTTATAGATTGCTTACGTGTGGGAGGATCTTGTCTCAGTGATATACATGTTTTGAATCTCAAAACAATAATCTTCATTTTACCATTATGTATATTCATTTTACAGATGGGGAAATTGAGGTAAATTGAGTGAGGCAATTTTAGTATACAGTTGATCTTTGAACAATATGGGTTTGAGCTGCACGGATCCAGTTATATGTCGAACTTTTTGAGTAGTAACTAGTAGAGTGCTGCACAATCCATGGTTGGTTGAGTCCTCAGATGAAGAGCTGTGGATACAGAGGAACTGTGTGTAGGAGGGCCAACTATAAGTTATACATGAATTTTTGACTGTGCTGAGGGTTGGTGCCCCTGACCCCTGGAGTTGTTCAAGGATCAACTATTTATCCACATATTCCTTGGTATTCCTTCCTTCAAGATGTGAAATCTAACTCTCTTCTCTTGAGTGTGGGCTGGACTTGGTGCCTTGCTTATTATGTATAGAATGTGGTTAAAATGCAGTGTGTGACTTATAAGACTCTTTCATACAAGACACTGTTGCTTCCACTTTGATCTGTCTGTCAGATCACTTGCTCTAAGGGAAGCCACCTATCATGGTGTGAGATTTCCCTAGCAGCCCTGAGAAGAGGCCCATGTGGTGAGTAACTAAGGCCTCTAGCCAACAGATAGCCAAGAACTGAGGCCTTCTGCCAACAGCCATGAGTGTGAACTTGGAAAAGAATTCTCTGGCCCCAGTCAAGCCTTCAGATAAGGGCAACCTTGACTAACACCTTGGCTGCAATTATGAAGAAACCCTCAATCAGACCCACAGAAAATGTGAGATAATAAATGTTTATTATTTTAAGCCATTAAATTTGGGGTTAATTTGTTACACAGTAATAGATATGGAGAGTTAATTTTCTTGTCTAAGTGGAGTACTTGAAAATTAAATTCAGGAAGTATGGCTTCAGAGCTGAAGCTCTACATAGAATGGTGATAGTGATGGCAGTCATTTATGACATTCTTCCATGTACTATAAACTCTCCTTACACTTAGCATAGCACCAATCAGTTGATAATTTATTTTACTCAGGCTCAGATGGGTTATGTTCCTTGTTCAAAGTCATTGTGCTACCAAGGTGGAGAAAACAAAGAACAATAAGGATTAATTTAGGACTATAAAACTGACTGTTAGGAAAAGAAAGTGGGATTTGATACTGAGACTTTAATACTATTTTATATTCACACTATCTACCTATAGGAAAATTGAAAATTAGGTAAGGTAATACTTGAAAGCATTTTATAACATAATTTTTACAAATACAGGATTGAAGATGTTACTACTACTGCTAATAATACTTAAATGAATATATTTAAATAAGAAATTAATGAGTAGATATGTACTAGATGACAGAGAAAGGTGAAATGTCATCTTTTTTATGTAGTCTTATCGGAGATGAGCAAACGTTTTCTGTAAAGTTTTAGACAGTAAATATTTTAGGTTTTGAGGGCAATAAAAATTCAGTTATAACTGTAAAACACAGCCATTGTAGTATAAAACCAACCATAAATAGTACAGAAGTAAATGGTATGGTTTTGTTCTAATAAAACTTTATTTATAAAAACAGGTGGTGGGCTGCATTTAGTCTGTGAGTCATAATTGGCTGATCCCTTGTCAAATATAAAGTATTTGATATAAAAGAAATAAATATCTCTGATGTATTTTAGTTTATAGTCATTTTACCCTACATTATTTCCATTCCCAATCTTAGACAATGCTGTTCAGAAATGGAGCATATAGAGAGAGTACCAAAATTAACAAACAGGATTTAGTTATACTCCCTGATCACAAATAAAAACAGACAAGACCAAAACTGAGTTTTTCTAGGGAGAGAAATGAGAACAAATCAGAATAGGGCTGAAGACATCCCAGAGAAGATTATCATGACAGTAAGTGTGGTCAAAGTGCTGGATTTATAGTGGGAAGATTACATCAGCTGTTATCTTAGTCCATTTGGGCTGCTATAATGGAATACTGTTTGCAGTGTGATATATAAACAAGAGAAAATTTTTTTCTCACAGTTCTAGAGGCTGAGAAAACCAAGATCAAGGCACTAGCAAATTCTGTGTCTAGTAAGAACCTTCTTCCTGGTTTATAGATGCCCTTCTTCTCTTTGAAGAAGGAGCAAGGGCACTCTCTTGGGCCTCTTCTATAAGGGCACTAATTCTATTCATGAGGATGGAGCCCTCATGATCTAATTACTTCCCCAAGGCCCCATTTTCTAATACCGCCACAATGGGGATTAAATTTCAACATATGAGTTTTGGAGAGACACAAATATACAGCCTATAGCATTCTAGCCCTTTCCCGCCACCAAATCCATGCCTTTCTCACATGCAAAATATGTTCATTCCATCCCAACATTCCCAAAATTCTTAACTTGCTTAAGCATCAACTTTAAAAGTCTAAAGTGCATGGTCTCATCTAAATGTCATCTATGGGTAAGAAATGAGGTATGATTTATCCTGAGGCAAAATTTCTCTCCAGCTGTGAACCTGTGAAACCAAACAACTTACGTGCTTCTAAAATTCAATGGTAGGACTGGCATAAGCTAGATATTCCCATTCCAAAAGGGAGAAATAGGAAGGAAGAAGAGTGACAGGTCCAAAGTAACTTCAAAAGCTAATTGGGCAAATTCCATTAGTCCTCTAAAATTCGGTAATAATCCTCTTTGGTTGGCTTGATGCTCTTTGGCCTTCCGTACCCACTGGGGTGTCAAAGTCTCCCAACAATTTGGAGGGGTGTTGCCCACACTGTGACTCTTTGCCAGGGCCCCATCTATGCCATGGTTCCACTGCACTGGCTGTAAACCACTCTGCAGCTCTTGATGGGGTCACAGGCATGAGACACCTAGGCAGGGACATCCTAGACCACCTGCACCAGAGGGGTGGCCTCACCCATCGAAATAGTTTTTTCCTCTGGGCATGTGGTGGGAGTGGCCGTCCTGATGACCTCTGAGTCAGTTTCAGGGGGTCATTCTTCCCTTGTCTTGAAGAACATTCCCTGTCTTCTGGTGAGATGGCTGTTTAGGTCCATGGTTTATACCCACACTAATCTCCTTATCGAAAAGTCACCTGGCCACACCCTTAGTAGTCGCTTCTGAACATCCTTTCTCAATTTATTGCAGTATGGATAAGCTGAGAATTTTCCAAATCTGTAAGTTTTGGTTCCTTTTTACTTAGTAATTCCATCTTCAAATCATTTCTCTCTTCGAGCAGTTTATAATAAGCAGTTAGGAGGAACCAAGCCACTGCTTCAACACTTTGCTTAGAGTTCTCCTCAGCTAAATATCCAATTTCATTGCCTTCCACAAAACACTTGAACATGAACACAAGTCAGTCAAGTTCTTTACTACTTTATAACGAGGATCAGCTTTTCTCCAGTTTCCAGTAACATGTTTCTCATTTCCATCTGAGACCTCAACAGAATGACCCTTACCAGCCATATTTCTACCAACATTCTGTTCATGATGACTTAGGTATTCTCTAAGAAGATGAGGCTTTCTCTCTAGCTCTCCTCTTTTCTTTCTCATCTGTCTCTAGAATCATCCTCAGTGTCCGTATTTCTAGCTGCACTTCACAACTCTTCCAGCCTCTACCTGTTACCCAGTTTCAAAGCCGCTTCTACGTTAGTTGGTATTTGTTACAGCAGCACCCCACTTCACAGTACCAATTTTTGTCTTAGTCTGTTCAGGCTGCTATAACAAAATATCATCAACTATATCGGGTTGACTTATAAATAGAAGATATTTCTCACAGTGCTGGAGGCTGTGAAGTCCAGGATCAAGGTGCCGGCAGATTCAGTGTTTAATGAGAACCAGCTTCCTAGTTCACAGATGGCCATCTTCACTGTGTGCTCTCATGTGGATGGAGGTGGGGAGTGCTTTATAAGGGCCCTGATCTCACTGATGAGGGATAGAGACTCATGACCTAATTACCTCCCCATAACACCACTTCAAAATATGATCACACTGGGGATTATGTTTCAACATAATTTTTAAGGGGACACAAATACTCAGCCTATAACAGTGTTTATGCTACATTTACAAAGTGGACTATTAGGTGGCCATTAAAAAGAATATACTCATTTCTCATTATTCACAGGAGTTATGTTCTATAAAGTTGGTTCTGAATTAGCAAATACAGAACCATTGCTCCAAAAGGAATTACAGGGTTAGGTTCCATTTAGCCATAACATTTTTGTCAACTGATCAATAGATAACCTTGTATTATGTGTGCTCTGTTTAAAGACATTATTTAATATATATTTCTTAGAAGTAATTAATTTCATGGTACTGAAATAAAGTCAGAGCTTTTGGGAGCCATGTGTGTTATATAGATTTGTTTACCAATGCTTTTATAAACAAGTCAATCTCATCAGCTTTAACAGTCTGCTCTTAACTCATCACCTGTATAACACTTAATAGGTATTTTTTTAAAAAATCCTTCCACAGCCTCCTGATGTGAGAATCAGCCTTGTCTGCAAGTTTAACATTTTTCAAGCCATATCACCTTTTGAAATGTGCAAGTCAGTCAACACTAACCAAGAAGTTTTAACATTTTCATGACCCTGGGTAAAGTGACTATAAATTTCTTTGGCTTTCAGCTTCACAACAATGCTGTCCCCTGCACTTTTACTATTAGTCATCATCTCATGAATCCACAAATTTAGCTTCTTTTTCATTATTTCCATAGCTTCATCCCACATTGCAGATGTTACTTAGCACTACTGGAGTGACCTCACATACAGATATACAAATTTGCTTTTTCTTTCTCTGGATGTACCCTATTATGGATTCATTAACATTGAACTCATGGTCCG
This sequence comes from Balaenoptera physalus, assembly GCF_965194825.1. NCBI lineage: Eukaryota > Metazoa > Chordata > Mammalia > Artiodactyla > Balaenopteridae > Balaenoptera > Balaenoptera physalus. The sequence continues at coordinate 135,063,075 of NC_138884.1, forward strand.
CAGCAGTATAAATCAAGCCTGAATGAAGTTTATCTAACATGTATCTTCTGTGTAAGACACAGCACTGACTGCTTGTGCTTACAAACCCTAGACTGCAGTTCATCACTATGCTTGAGGGTCATTTAAACAGTGAAATCATTGACAAAAGCATACAAAGGCAAAATAAAAGAAATGTGCTATGTAGACCACAAGAAGAATATTTGTTTAAATACAAGAGCTAAAATAACAAGGCAGAATGTTACCTTGTTTGACCTCAGATAGAATGTGCACATCAGATGGCTCACATTTTTCACTGTTCTGCACGTGTCTGCAAATGACCATAAAGGCTCCAGAAGTATTGATTGGGGTTAAAAATAAATTTTGGTGAACAAGCAAATCCATAAATACAGAATCCATGAATAATGAGAATCAATCATATATATAAAGAAGAATATTACAGCATAATATTTTATTTGCTTGGATTCACTTTTGAAATTTTTTTTTTTAAGACTTTTTTTTTTTTTTTAATTTTATTTATTTATTTATTTATGGCTGTGCTGGGTCTTCGTTTCTGTGCGAGGGCTTTCTCTAGTTGTGGCAAGCGGGGGCCACTCTTCATCACGGTGCATGGGCCTCTCATTATCGCGGCCTCTCTTGTTGCGGAGCACAGGCTCCAGATGCTCAGGCTCAGTAATTGTGGCTCACGGGCCCAGTTGCTCTGCGGCATGTGGGATCTTTCCAGACCAGGGCTCGAACCCGTGTCGCCTGCATTAGCAGGCAGATTCTCAACCACTGCGCCATGAGGGAAGCCCTGAAATATTTTATAAGCATTTGATACATGATGATAAGCACCAAGTTTACAAGGATTTATGAGAATTCATTCTCTTAGAAAGTACACATACATATATGTACAGTGGAATGAATATGAAATTAATTATTGTCCACACTTGGTCACTGTTTATAACTTAGTGTGTTTACAAGTTTTAGTATACAGTTACATTTTGCATAGTGGTAGATGGGTACAGAAAAGAGAAAATAAAGGATTCATCTGATAAACAATGGAAAGTTTATCTCTTTCTCGTCACCTTTGGTATGCACCTCTACTCTGACCAACACTCCCTTTACTCCTCTTATATTCCATACTCTTCATACCAATATAGGAAATGAAGAGAATAATAGAATGATATTAAATAAATAAACTTTGTTAATAAAAATTACCCGCTTTCCTACAATTTTAATAGCAAGGTAATGAATATATTAAAATGATAAAAAGTAGAAGAGACCAAAAAGGAAAAGAATATGATTTTATATTGTTACTGAATTTTTTGTTTTATTTTCTGACTTAGTATCATTATACTTGGACAAGTGGCATGCACTGACAAAGTAAGCTTACATGCAAGTGTTAATCTATATTTTATTTCAGCAAAAAGATAGTCCATCACTTAAAATTTGTATATGTAAGTTTGTCAACACTCTCTATGCTGAAGTCATACCAATGTGTGAGGTAAGAAGCTCTTTGAAGATAGGGACTGTTGTGCATTTCAGGTTTGTATCACCAACTTTCTACACAGTTGCCAGGTTTATAGTAGGACCTCAATAAATAGTCACTTTATTAAGTAAATATTAGTTGTTGAAAACGGAAGTATTCCAGTCTTTAAAGTTCATTCAAAAATATGTTTCTGACATATTAAAGAAAAAGTCCGTTGGGTCTATGGCAGATTAGTGAAATGAAATGCTAACTATGGTAGTGAATGCAAACAAAGACTGTATGTATTCACAATGAATTAAGTGTTGCAGTGAAAAAAAATTGCCTTCTTTCCACAAAGTTGGGACCATCTGTTTGATCATAATTATTAAGGAAATAAAGTAATTTCTGAGGTTCTATTGATAAACTTTAAGATATTGCTAGACTATTGGGTTGTGTGCAAGAGGATGGTGAGTTCATAGTTTTTTCTTACTACATTGGCAATCTTGCTATGTTAATTGCATGTGAACAATGTGGTCAAATAAAATAATTAGAATGACATAAGGAAAATGGTGTGTTAGTGAAGTGTTAGTACAGACATGCTGTAGAGTTTAGTTAAAAGTCATAGCAAGAATTTCACCCATAAGTAGAGCCAGTGCAGATTTCTAAACCAAATCATAATATGTTCTATATGCTTAACACCTACAGACTATGAAATATACAGCTGACTTCATTTTAATTAGGTTTTTACTTCTAGGTCATCAACACACATGCACACACACACACACACACACACACACACACTTCTAGAATTCACATATATGGTGTATAGTAGTTTTGTCATCATTAGGCCATACAGAATAACTTCTCAGGTCTAGAGTTTTAAAAGATAAAATTTTACTAATCAAAAGAAGAATGAAGATATTCATACTGAATTCTTAGTTGCATTACATTGTAAACAGAAAACCATATTTATTCTTAGTGCAATTGAAAGTGTATATCATTTTGAGGCTCACATTTTTTTCTAGGAGTTCTCATTTCATATTCACTTTCAAAAAAAATTAGAATGAATTATGGTATACATATAGTGGAATATTACATGGCAATAACAAAGAATGAATTATGGAAGTGACCACAAGGATGAATCTCACAGATATTATATTTTGTCGAAAAATGAGGCACAAATGCCTATTTACCGTACATACAAAATAATTTTATTTAAGAACAGAAAAAAATAACTTTATAATGATAAAGTCAGAATAGTTATCTCTCCTGGGGATGCTGAGAGGAGTCAGGGCCTGGGTAGATATTAACAGGGATAGAACATGAGGGATACTTCTTGAGTGTTAGAAATGTTTTATGTCTGATCACATTGTACCTGTAAGACTAATGCACTTTATTCCATTATCCTCAATGGAAAAAATTTTCAAAAGTACTTACCACATAATAAATAAATATATATATATAATTTTTATTGGAGTATAGTTGATTTACAATGTTGTGCTAGTTTCAGGTGTACAGCAAAGTGAATCAGTTGTACATGTATTTATATACACTCTTTTTAAGATAATTTTTGATCCACCTCCTAGAGTAATGAAAATAAAAACAAAAATAAACAAATGGGACCTAATTAAACTTAAAAGCTTTTGCACAGCAAAGGAAACCATAAACAAAATGAAAAGACAACCCTCAGAATGGGAGCCACATACTAAATATTAGCCATATTAGCTTAATTGATTTTAAATTCAATGGAGAGGGAATACATTTAAACAGTTTACCTCTAAGATATAAAAAGTGGCTTCTGTCTATTCAAAACTATTTTTTAAAGATTTAAAATAATCTAACATTAATATATCACTTCTATAAACATTTGTGTAAAAGTTTTTAGATAAATAACACTTTGCTCCGAAATGTTTGTTATTTGATTTGATATGAGCAAGCTGCTCATGTATGCAAAAAGAAAACATTTGATATTGAATCAGATTGTAGTGCGTTAATCTGACAAACTTACATCAACTTAAAAAAAATGGATTGTTGATACACTCTGTACTCAAGTGTGATGTATACAGGAATACTATATGTAGTTATCCTGGATATGCATTATACAAACTTAAGTGATCCACTCAGCACGGTCCATGTGAGTTGTGCCTCCTATAGTTACTCATTGAAGCATTCTGAATATTTTATGCATAGAGCGTAATCACATTATTTCCCATCAAAATTTCATAATTAACAAAATTATCCAAACATGCTCTAATACTAAGCTCTAATGTCTTCTTCACATTAAAAATGACCTCCCATTTAAAAAATGTTATCTTGTATATGTGAAAAATCTTAGGAGTTGCATAGGATCAGTTCTTACAAAGAATTTTCATGTTATTAAAATCAAAACATAAAACTACAACCCTCATACTGGTTTCCTACACGTATTGCATTGAGATTGTGGACCTAAATGAACATGAACCCAATTCTACTAAATCTTAAGTGTTTCCTCAACATAATAAATACAGAAATAACTGTGGTTATTTTACGTTCATCTAGAATTAGATGTTATAGAGAACTGAGGCTGTATATCCGTACATACATTCAAATTTTAGATAAATGTAATGGACTCGCATTCAAGAAGGTTTATTGAGAATTAAGGAATTAAGAAATTCTTAGGAACACCTACAATGTGCAGTGAAATGTCCTATGTTAATTTGGAACATCAAAAATGCCAGTTATCTATAAATTAGTGAATAAACTCAATCACAGTTCAAAGGAAAATAATAAATGCAACAGGATAATAAAAGCTTTATTATGGAGATAGATATGGACTGAAGTTTGAATAAAGGAGATTATGTGAACTGGCAGACAGAAAATAAATGTGACCAATGACATTACCAAAGACAAGGAGGTTGAGGGGAGCAAGGCATACTGGAAAACAGTGTGAGTGTTTGTGTCAATAAGATCTGAAAAATAGGCATGACAAGGAAATAAATACAGATCCAGAAGGTCCTTGATTCTCAGCTAAAGAAATCTGACTATCCTGTAGGCAGTGCAGAACTATTGATTATGCAGTTCAAGGAGAACAGAATCAAAGTGAGGATTAAATCCAGAAAATACATGTGGAAATATCTAGAATAAGGTTCGATTGTTGGTGAGGATCAAGCAGTTAACTAATGACAGAAATCTTATTTTATGTATTATACTTGTTTTTTATATTGTATTTTAGATATTATACCAGTGATATTTGCATTCAAGAGGACAAAACTGGGAGTAATAAAAGTTCGCTAGAGTGACTTCCACTCCAGAAATGATCTTCCCTATTCTTTTAATACTTCAGATCACTTTATAAACCTTTTATTTTCTAACAAAAATTCATAGCCATATATTTCCCCATTGGGGATTTTATTTACCATGATTACTCACGAAGAGAAAGCTCTCCAGAAAACCAATGTATTTTCAAGGTAATTTCTCAAGCCATGTGGCAAATGTATTCAATTTGATATTGTCCATTATATTTGTGTGATCTCTATATAAAGTATGTTATTTCATCTAAATATATTTTTGTTCTCAAGTTTATTATTAACTAATGAAAATAGTAAATGGGTACAATTTCATTTTTGAGTCATATATTGGCTTAAAATTTTGGTGAGGAATTTAAAGCAGTGGTCTGGAAAAAGAGGTGGAAGCATTCAGAGCATAGGAGAGGAAGAAAGAAAGAATAACAAAAACATAGATAGGTGAATTGGGAATTTATATAGATAGAGGAAATCTTATTCAGCAATAAACTCAGCAATATGGGCCTAAGGGGGAAAAAGGGGAGAATATTAAAAGTAAACATTCATAAAATAGAATTAAAAGCACAAAATGACATGGAAAAAGTCAGCATTTTCTAAATCACTTAAAGTACATGTGCAAAATATATATTTTTGGAATGACATAAAATAGACGTTAAGTATATGTAACTCAGAATATGACACTGTTTTAGATTGAAATGATACATATTAAAGTAGTTCAAAACATCTTGGTTAGTACTAAAGGGAGAATAAAGATATTGACACTGTTATAAGTTTAAAATCAAGCCAACATTTTAAGAAGTACTGCTTTTCCTTTGAAACCTGTTCTTTTTCCTGGCTACACTTTGCCACCAACAGTATCAAGTTAACAGTGAAAAATCCAATGTGGGTTTAATTAGAAAGCAAAAATATCAATCATTCTTAGATACTATTCCACACTTCACTATGATATTTTCTGACATGGGCATTAAAATGAGCCTTCAGAAGAGTGAAACAAGGGAGTAAGTACAAGGTTTGCATGTAAAACAGAAGAAAAGCATTAACTAGATTCTAGTCATTGTCTAGTTATTTGAATATGTTAGTGAACTGTGGAAAAGGAGGACTGGATGTGAGGTGTTTCATAAGCAATCTGCACATCCACGTTAGAGCATCCATGTTTACAAACAGTCTGAAGAAACTGACTCGGATCTACTTGAGTTCCTGTGGATGTGAGGTGTGAGGAGTAGGTGCAGGTCTGCCTTCAGAATCTAAGACCTGGCGCTCAGTTCAGCCCACCTGGCCCTGTGACCCTTGATGATCGCACAGGGCCCCCCTTCAAATGCCTGATGACCCTCAGCTATCAGTTCATACTGGAGAGATAGACAATGAAAAGATAACTTGTAAATATGCTCACATGGAGAAATGTCATCTATTAGTTGGCTACTCTCTGGCCTTTCCTTGAAGTTCTCAAACTTTTTTAGATAGCATCTTAATAGATATAATTTGCAAAATATAACAACTTTTCTAATTTCTCTGAATATAGTCAAAGACTTTTGATTTTCTTTCAATTTTTAGATTATTTTCATTAATTATTGCTTCCTGTAGGGATGGACTTTTTTTTGTCGTTTTGGGTCCTTCCCTCTGTAGTTGATGGCTTTCCTAATTACCAGTCAATATTCAGTTGTTTATGCATATGTTAGATTAATGTACCAATTAGTTGGCTTGGGTTTCCTCTGTGGCTGGATGATAAGCTTCTTTCATGAGTGGTGAGGATGCCTGGAAACTTTTAAGTGCGTACACTGGAGCATGGGGGTGCTGGGCGGGAGTGGGGTGGCTTGCCCACTTTTAGGCTTCCCAAACTGGGAAAGCTGTTGGAAGTCCACTGTACGCCTGTGGTGTCCCCAGACATTAGAAAAAGAAGAGCTACATCAGGGAACACAGAGAATAAGCATGAACTGGGACTGTCCTGAGGAACACAGGATGTGTTCATGCTCTTCATGGAGAACACAAATCTTAAGATTACACAGAAGCTACAGTGATTCATGGCTCCCATTTGTGCCTTTTTGGTGTAAATACAAATGACTTGATTAGTTCAGAATTGTTATCAGGGAGCCACTGAGGACACAGACTCTCACTGTATTACTACTAAAGTATCCTAACACCAAATTCCATTCACAAGATCAACTCCTGGTCAAAGATAGTTGCTAGAACTCCCAACTATACAACTGCAATGTAGGCTAAAAGAAAGACAGACAGAAAGAGTAAGATATCTATTTTAGTTTAAGGATTTCTTTTTCATTCTCTCTCCCTAAACATACACACACACACACACACACACACACACACGTGCTAACATATACATGCATATAAAATGTGTATTATATGTGTGGATATATGTTTATAGTGTTTATGTAAAGAACTTCCACAAATTGGTTTCATATTTTTCTATTTTTGTTTTTCTAAAAATATTCTTTACTGAACACATACACTTATCCATGTATACAGGGGCAAAATTTTCTGTAAGACATATATGGAAAACAGAATTGCTGGGATTATACAGCTTGCTTCCCCCTAAATTGTACCAATTCATACTTCTGGCAAAAATAGATAATTATTATAAAATATTTTAATGTTTACAAAAAAATAGTATCTCAATTTTGTTTAAATTTGAATTTTGCTAATTACTAATTAGTTTCTTTTCATGTGTTAATTTTCCATTTGCATTAATTGTCTGTTATATTTTTTGCTCATTTTTCCATTAAATTGATGTCTGCTTGTCTAAATGACCTTAACAATAGATACAAATATTGTATAAGTTCAAGTTATGTTTTTCTATCAGCTTCAAACTAGTGCTAATATTTTCTATATTATGTCTACATCCCTTATTCCAAAATTATAAAATGAAGTTATTCTGTATTTTCTTTTTTTTTGCACTTAGCTCTTTAGTCTGTCTGAATTTCATTTTTACATGGTAAGTAACTTGAATTTAACTTTATCATTATTTTGTTTAAAATGCAGATCAGTTATGCTAAAACCTTTTATTTATTAAATTGTTAATCTTCCCTCAGTGGTTTGAAATACCTATTTTTAATTTTGTATTGTGGTACAGTTGATTTACAATTTTATATACATTTCAGGTGTACAACACAGTGATTCACAACTTTTAAAGGTTATACTCCATTTATAGTTATTATAAAATATAGGCTATGTTCCTTGTGCTGTACTATATCCTTGTAGCATTTTTATTTTTTACATAGTAGTTTGTACCTCTTAATCCTCTACCACTGTTTTACCCCTCCCCCTCCACCCCCCACTGGTAACAACTAGTTTGTTCTCTATATCTGTGAGTCTGTTTATTTTTTGTTATAGTCACTATTTTGTTATATTTTTTAGATTCCACTTACAAGTGATATCATACAGTATTTGTCTTTCTCTGCCTGACTTATTTCACTGAGTATAATATGCTCCAAGTACAATCAAGTTGTTGCAAATAGCAAAATTTCATTATTTTTTATGGCTGAGTAGTATTCCATTGTGTGTGTGTGTGTGTGTGTGTGTGTGTGTGTGTGTGTGTGTGTATACATACACACATCTTCTTTATCCATTCATCTGTTGATGCACATTTAGGTTGTTTCCATATCTTGGCTATTGTAAATAATGCTCCAGTAAACATAAGGGTGTATATATCTTTTTGAATTAATGTTTTTGTTTTCTTCTGATTCTTCAGATATACACCCAGGAGTGGAATAGCTGGATCTTATGGTAGTTATATTTTTAGTATTTTTGAGGAGCCTCCATACTGTTTTCCACAGTGGCTGCACCAATTTATATTCCCACCAACAGTGTATGAGGGTTACTTTTTCTCCACATCCTTGCTAGCATTTGTTATTTGTGGTCTTTTTTTGTTTGTTTGTTTATATGTAATTCACAAACTATATAATTCATCTATGTAAGGTATATAATTCAGTGTTTTTTAGTGTATTTACAGGATTATGCAACCATCTAATTTTAGAATATTTCAGCCTCCCTAAAAGAAACCCTGTACCATTAGCAGTCACTCTCCACCTCCCTCGACCCTTCCACCCAGAGCTCTAGGCAAAGACTAATCTACTTTCTGTCTCTATAGATTTGCCCATTCTGGACATTTTATATAAGTGGAATTGTACATTATATGGTCTCTTATGACTTAAGCATGATGTTTTAAAAGTTCATCATGTTGTAACACGTATTGGTACTTATTCCTGGTTATAGCTAAATGATATTCCTTTGGATGGATATACCACATTTTATTTATCCACCTTTCTGTTCATGGGCACTTAGGTTGTTTCTACTTTTTGGCCACTTATTATGAGTAATGCTACTATGAACATTTGTGTACGAGTTTTTGTGTGGATATATGTTCTCATTACTCTTGGGTAGATACCTAGGAGTAGAATTGCTAGGTCATATAGTAACTCTATGTTTAATATTTTGAGGAACTGCCAAATTGTTTTTCCAAAGTGGCTGTACCATTTTACATTCCTACCGGCAGTCTATGAGGGTTTCAGTTTCTCCTTGTCAACACTTGTTCTCATCTGTCATTTTGATTATAGCCATTGTAGTTGATGTGAAATGGTGTTTCTGCGGTTTTGATTGACATTTCCCTAATAACTGATGATGTTGAACATCTTTTCATGTGCTTTTTGCTATCTGTATACTTTCTTTGAAAAAATGTCTATTCAAATCTTTTGCGCATTTCTATATTGGGTTATTTGTCTTTTATTGCATTCTAAGAATTCTTTATATATTCTGGATACTAGTCCCTTATCAGATATATGATTTGTAAATATTTTCTCCCATTTTGTGGTCTTTTTATGATAGCCATTCTGACAGGTGTGAAGTGATATGTCATGGTTGTTTTGATTTGCATTTCTCTAATAATTAGTGACATTGAGCATCTTTTCATGTGCCTGCTGGCCATCTGTATGTTTTCTTTGGAAAAATGTCTAATCAGTTCTTCTGCCCATTTTTAAATTGGATTGCTTGTTTTTTTTTGGTATGGAGTTGTATGAGCTGTTTATATTGATACATTCTGAATGTTAATCCCTTATTGGTCATATAATTTGCAAATATATTCTCCCATTCGATAGGTTGCCTTTTTGTTTTGTTGATGGTTTCCTTTGCTATGCAAAAGCTTTTAAGTTTAATTAGGTCCCATTTGTTTATATTTGCTTTTGTTTCCTTTGCCGTAGGAGACAGATTTAAAAAATATTGCTACAATTTGTGTCAGAGTGTTCTGCCTATGTTTTCTTCTAGGAGTTTTATGGTTTCCAGTCTTACATTTAGGTCTTTAACCCATTTTGAGCCTATTTTTGTATATGGTATTAGAAAATGTTCTCATTTTATTCTTTTACATGTAACTGTCCAGTTTTCCCAGCACCACTTATTGAAGAGTTTATCTTTTCTCCATTGTATGTTCTTGTCTCCTTTTATTTATTTCCTAGAATCTTTCCTGTTTGTTTTATTAGCATGTTTGTTCCTATTTGTCAACCAGTTAGGCTGGTGTCTGTATGTTTGTAGATTACAGGGGTGTAGATCAACCATCAAATGGGGACTCTGAGACCTAAATGCAGAAGAACATATTTTTTCACAGCCATTTCCCAAACACTACTTTTATAGGTGGTTGAAACTTGAGATTGGAGGGATCTCTCGTTTTAGTCAGACTTATCTAACTAATATTCTGGCATCCTACAATTTTGTATACTTTCTAAGAAATGGAAAAGGAAAATAGTAGGGTGGGAGGGTTTGTCTTTCATTATCTCAGTTGGAGAAATGAAGAAATGTGGTGTTTTATTCATAGGCAAATTTTCCTGGCAAATCTTTTAAAAGTTAGTGGTATTTTATAGATTCTCTACCCACTCCACTCCCTCTATGTCAGCCACTCCCCATCAAAATAAAAAAATTGTCTTTGGTAGATAGAATTACTGGCCTCAATTCTTTATTCATTCCCTTAACCATGTAACTTTGCAGCCCCTCACACAAAAGGCAGAGTTTTCCACTGGCTGTGACTTGTTTTGGCCAATGAGATCAGGGGGCAGTTACCACGTGCCAGTTCTGCACTTGGGCCTTAAAAGATATCACTGCTCTCATCTCTGTGAGAAGAGCTTTCCCCAGGCAGTTGCTACCCCTCTACCTGAGGCCTGGAAGAATACATAGAGAGTCTGCAGCATGGAGCCAATTGCAACTGGGTCTACAGCATCAGGCAGAGCCACTTAGCTGAGCCCAGCCTAGCTGAGACAATATCCAGCTGACCTGCAGACCTGTGAGCAAGAATAAATGATTATTGTTTTAATCCACTAAATTTTGGAGTGAATTACTTGTTATGCAGTAACAAGTTATAGCCAACCGATAAAATGCCCTTAATCCCTTTATCTCCCCAATTCATATATTAATTCTCAGCTCAGTATGTTTAGGGGCAAATGGATATTTTTTCTAGTCTCTTCAAAGTGCTTCAAGAGCTGATTCTATGCATTGACTTCAGTAACAACACATTGCTAGTGACCAGCTCCTCTTCCTAATGAATATTGACTTTATGGAAGGGACTACATCTTCCAATCTCTATGTCCACAGCACCGAGCTTGTGCATGAGACAGTCCAGTCTTGTAATTAAGTCAAGCTTCTCCAACTTAATCACTGTGTAACTTTGGTGAACACATTAACCTCTCTGAATCTCAATTTCCCCATCTGTTGGGGAGAGAGTTAGTGGAGATAATGTGCATAAAACGCTTAGCACATAGTAAGTGTTAACAGCTGCTATTTATTTATGTTTGTGGAATAAATCAATGAATGCTGTTTTTTTCTTAATGTCAGTGACCTGGTACCCTTTATGAGGTACCTACCTCTTCTTGAGTCCATGAAGTTGAAAACCAGATACTGAGTTTGATTCGGTGGTTTACAGTATTAAGTAAGTTAACGTCACAGTCTCAGCAGGTTTCTGGTGTTGAATCTGGGAACTGGATTGGAAAAAGAGTGGGAATCTGAATATTGGAGTAGAGAAATTATGTTGGATTTGGATGAGTCTGAATATGTGGATTCCCTTACTGCTGTTGTAGAAGCAATATTTTTCCCCATCTACTGAGTCTATTCCTGCTTTGTATGAAGAGCATAGAATGCCAACTTTGATCATTTATCTTTCAAGGAGATGAAAGTTTTACCCATGATCTTTTCCTACCAACCCGCATATCCTCCAAGCCTATAATGAGGTTGCAGCACGTTTCAGGGACAAAGTCTGACTATGACATGGATTACATGTCAAAAAGATGTGAGGTTTTTTTTTTTTTAATTTACATTGGCAGAAATATAAATATTGCAGAATATGTTTTAGAATGAATTCCAAATCTGTTAAACCATGTTGGAAAGAACATAAGATTGGGGCAAATTTATCACTATGGGTACACCTATCAGATGATAATTTTTGAATTCAGTGTGCTAGCTTAAACAGCTGGAAATGGCTCCAACAATTTGCCACATTGATTTTCTAAAACTGGAAGAAAAATGTGACCTACATTAAGTAAAACTGAGATTCCAAAGATGTTTTGGTGTAACACAGGGAAAACAATTCAAAGAGTTAGTGAGATTGGTATGTTGGAGTTCTTACATCAAGTACAAAGTCTTATTTTAAATTTTTAAAATTTATTTTACATTTTGAAATGATATTTTATGCAGTTTGTACACATCGGATAGATGCTCTTTCATTTTTGATATTCATAAATAGACACAAGGGTTCTTTTAGTTTTATAGCTCTACTCCTCAGTACTTATCAACATTAAAATATATGGCTAACTCATGTGACAAAAAACAGTATCGAGGTTATACTCAGGTTGCAATAAAGAGGGAGATTTAAATGTTATCGGCTTTATTAGAATTCCAGATAGATGGTGTGACCGTTTATGTATATACATTTCTGTTTTTTAACATATATTCAGCAGAATAACCTTTTTCAGTCAAATTTCTGGATTTCACCTATTGAAATATAATCACAGAAGGGAGAAAATATAGATGTTCTGAACATAAAGGGTAATTTTAAACATTAATCTATTTCTCTGCAGAGCTCTTCAAGTATGGGTAAGTTATCTTGTAAACTTTATGAATGGGCTGTTTTCTAAGTGGTAGTAAGTGACAAAGACCATTTTTGTGTGATTTTCTCAATTTTCTATGAGAAATAAAAATTAAAAATCAAATAGCTTATTTAAAAAGTATGTTAAATCTGCCCAAAAAATAGATTAAATATTTAAGTGATTCCTAAATAAGCCACACAGGAGTACTAAGGCTCACTACGAGCACTGTTATAATGCAGACCCAGTGGACTCCTTCTCTCTGCTTCCCCTCTCCTAGCAGCAGCATCCAGGTATGCTTTTCATAATTGGGCTATACTCAAATCCATCTAAAAACTGTAGATTGCTTGCACCAAAATAGATCACGGTAATAGCACTATAACTTCTATGACACTAAATCTAAATATATTTTATCAGTTCTTATCTTACTTCACTTAGTGATCTTTTCAAAATGCAAATCTGATCATGTTACTTCCCTTTTAAGACACCTCTGGGTTATCTCATTGTCCTAGAGATGAACACCCTTAAAATGACAACCAAGGCATATAAAGACTACTCTCTAACTTTGGAGAATCATCTTGTTACCTTTCCCTCCTTGCTCTCTGCCCTTCAGAGAACTAACTTTTCTTCCCTCCGTGGAACACGCCACCTTCTTTCATATTGCAGGCCATTTGCATGTGTCATTCTATGTCTGACATTCTCTTTCTTTTCCTCACCTTCCTTTGCCTAGTTACTTCCTAATTTATCCTCATATTGTATCTCATGTGTTATTTGTAGTCATCAACATAGAACTCTGCTTTACAGCATTTAGGCCTTTTATAGTTATATATTTATTATCATATTTATTTAGACTATTTAATAATTACATATTGTATTAGTCAGGGTTCTCCAGAGAAATAGTAATAGAACCAGTATAATATATATATATATAAATATATATATATATATAAATATATATATATATATACACATATATATATATATAATATATATGGAACAGTTAAAGAGTAGTGTATATATATATATATATATATATATATATAGAAAGTGAATATGTATGTGTGTGTATAGAGAATGGAAGAGAAGATATATTTATTTTTTTAATTTATTATAAATAATTGGCTCAAAAGAATACGGAGGCTAAGTCCTAAGATTTGCAATATGCAAGGTGGAGATATAGGCAAGACAATGGCATAGGTCCAATCTAAAAGCAGGAAAAAATGATGTGGCGGCCCAAAGCAGTCAGTTAGGAGGAATTCACTCTTACTCACAGAAGGGTCAGCTGCTCAGTACTATGGTAATATTTTATCTATGGTACCAGTGGTATTCCTCTAATATATTTGGGATGATGGTTAGAGGAAGGGTCATGTTTGCATGGGAAGTCTGCAGAAGAAGACAGTCAGATGACAATGAGCAAAAGGGATAAAGAAGCCTCAGTTGGAAGAGCTCTTCCCAAGAGAACAGGCTATGACCACAGGTGGGTGATTCTAAATGGAAGTCAGGGGTGATCATTCAGATTGACCTCAACCTCTGCACCACTGACTCAACTGTGTGGATTTAGGAGAGCGGGTAGCAGAATCAAAACTGTATTAAAATATTTATAAAGCACTAGGACCATAAAGTTACTGCAGTGACTTAGAGCTGGAATATCCAATATTTGTGCCTGAATAGGGTGTGGCAGTCTGGTACCATTGCAAGGTCAATAGCTGCAATTATTTACAGTGCTTAGATATCATCATTGGCATTTTCAGCTTTACAATAGAAGACATCAGGGAGTATGAAACAGAATGGCTAACACTACCTGCAACCCTGTGTGAAATTGTGTCAGGGAATTTCTAATGTGTGTGGAATATTAGAGTGCTGGGAGGTCTCACAGTATTGAATGGAGTCAAAGCCAAAGAAATATTGCAATTCTGTGGTTCCAAGTTCCACTGAAACTCTCTCCCTCTATGGATTATAAAAGGTCACTGCAAACAGCTGCTATTAATTTACAATGTTTAATAAAATATAAATTGAAGTATAGTTATTTGGTCATAGAGAAATAGAAGACAAATATATTTTTCTTTATCATTGTATTCCTTCAAATTAAGAGAATATACTTATATAAAAATTTTGTGTATCATACGTCTTAACATGACAAAACATTTTTTAAACATGTTACACGCAATGATTGTTTGGAATGCAGATAGCTTCAAATTATATATACCATAAGAAGTATCAGAAGTATATATAGTGTCATAGCATTCTTTTTATATATTTATGGCTCTCCAAAGGTTTCCATGTGAAAGAAAACACTCTCAAACCATCTCTACCTCTTCACACATGGTTTACCCATTCATCATCACCAATATACTATAGGGTGTAACATGAGTCTGAAATATTTCCCAAAACCTACATTTTGACAAATTTGCCAGAAATATTTTTATCCCCAGTGATTAAAACTTTGATGAGGAAGAGAATTCCTCACCAATATCACCAGGCACACACAACACACACACGTGTGTGTGCATATGCACACTACCCCCATATGGACCAATGTCTACTGTGGTCATGTGCTCAACATTCTCTTTCTTTATGTGGCATATGCCATGCAGATTACATGGAAACTACCAAGGACATGCTGGTAATATCCATGTTTTCTGATCCTTTGGAAATTTTATCTTCTTTGTGGGTTAGGTAAACAAACCTATGAAGCCTAGGAGTCTATAACATTATTTTTTCTCAAATTCAAAGTAAGATGCTTTGAATACAGTATTTAGAAGTGATTTTTGTAAGTAAAACTTCAGTTTAAATACTGAATCTGAATTTTCTACATGTGTGACTATGAACAGCAAACATAGAAGCTTTTAAAGCCTTGATGTCTGTGTTCACAAATGTCTGGAGATAATTATACCAGCCTCACAAGATCCTTGGGAGGACTTAATGAAGTAATGTCTAGAAAGAGATTAACACAATGCCTGACTCATAGTAAGTGCTCAATAAATTATTAGTAGTAGTGGTATTGTAAATTTTGAATAAAGAAAACAAATGTTAAATCCAAAATCGCTTTACTATAACACCTAAAGAGAATAACAATTTTGAGCAGAGATTGTGGTTTTTTAAATGCTGCATCAGTAAAAGCATATTTTCAAAATGACTCATATTCTTTTTTCACTTCACTTTATTTCCTTCTCTTCCTTATTTCACTGTTACTGAAACTTAAGATTTGCCTTTAGCTTTATCATAATTCATTTAGTTTTTCCAACAAATTAATTCTTTTAGTAGTTAAGCCAACTAGCTCCTCTTAGAGTTTACTCAGCGCTTTTCCATATAAAAACATGTTACTCAATTATAAGTGTGGTTTGCTTGTTTTGGCTGAACTAATTGAGTGCACATTTTATAATGTTTACCTATCCATGAAATTTTACCTTCTGCAATGTGATATAATTATTAGATATAAAACATGGATTTATGACAAAATTTAATTAATACTTTTATGAATTTCATGAGCCTCTAATTCAAGAGTCTCATTTTTTTTTTCAGGTTAATTCAAGTATTGCTATCTAAAAATGAACCTATCTCCTTTATACAGCACTACATGAAGTGCATGCATTCCATAGATTTCCCACACAGATAATGCAACAAGAAATCACCCAGCACATTATAAGCAAAATTGCATTTAGAATTTATATATCATTAGCTTCCAGTCTAATGTTGGGGAACAATAGAAGCTTAGCCCTCCTGATGTTTAATTCTGATAAGAGAGGCCTGGAACCAAAACAAATTTGAACCTCACTTGGTAAATTGACTTTGCTTTGGGCTCATTCCATCCTGTCTTACCTGGTAAAATTTTAAAGTGTGTCCTATACAGTCTATTAAATTGACAGCTAAACCTGTGTTCCCATTTTCTCTTTCAGTGTACTGATTCTCAGTACCCCTTCTCTTCTAGATGCCTCCTTAATTCTCTGTTACTCTCCACTGCCCAATTCTTTTATGAAATTTATAATTTTACTTATTTTAGATCAATCCCAGAGCCAAAGAAGAAAGTTGGAATCTTGGTCCTTATATTTCTTGGCCACAGTACTTGCTATGTGAAAAGAAGAACAAAGCTGGAGGAATCATGCTCCCTGACTTCAGACTATATTAGAAAGTTACAGTAATCAAAACAGTATGGTACTGTGACAAAAACAGGCACATAGATCAATGGAACAGACTAGAGAGCCCAGAAATAAACTCACAGACTTATGGTCAATTAATCGATGACAAAGGAGGCAAGAATATACAACAGAGAAAAGACAGTCTCTTCAATAAGTGGTGCTGGGAAAACTAGACAGCTACATGTAGAAGAATGAAGATGGAACATTCTATACCATATACAAAAATAAACTCAAAATGGACTAGAGACCTAAATGTAAGACCAGATACCATAAAACCCCTAGAGGAAAACTAGGCAGAACACTCTTTGATGTAAATTGCAGCAATATTTTTTTTAGATCCATCTTCTAAAGCAAAGGAAACAAAAGCAAAAATAAACACATGGGCCCTAGTTAAACTTAAAAGCTTTTGCATAGCAAAGGAAACTATTGACAAAACCAAAAGACAACCTACTGAATGGGAGAAGATATTTGTAAATGATATGACCAATATTGGTTAATATCCAACATATATAAACAGCTCATACAGCTCAGCATCACAAAAAACAACCTGACTAAAAAATGGACAGAAGAACTGAATAGACATTTTTCCAAAGAGGAAATTCAAATGGCCAACAGGCAAATGAAAAGATGCTCAACATCCCTAATTATTAGTTTGACCCCTGGGGATGGGAAGGGGGGCACTGAGACAACATGGAGAGGAGCTCAGGGGAGCAGCGTAATGAATTTGTTTTCTTTAGTGAAGGAGGAATACAATCAAGCGTTTTGTATTCAGAATGTTGTGCAATATTTTGGAATGGAGTATTGGTGTGTTTAGAGATTTAGTTTAAAAACAAAACAAAAAGATTGACCAAATCTGTACAGTTTATATTGTTCCAGATTTTTTAAAATTTGTATTAAAAGCATGATATGTAAAAAAAAAAAAATGCTGGCCATGGATGTGGAGAAAGAGAACCCTCGTGCACTGTTGGTGAGAATGTACATTGGTAGAGCCACTGTGGTAAACAGTATGGAGGTTTCTCAAAAACCTAAAAATAGAACTACCATATGATTCAGCAATCCTGGGTATATATCCAACAGAAATAGAAATACTAATTTGAAAAAATACATGCATCCCAATGTTCATAGTAGCATTAGTTATAATTGCCAAGGTATGGAAGCAACCTAAGTGTCCATCAGCAGATAAATGGTTAAAGAAGATGTGAGATACACACACACACACACACAATGGAATACTACTCAGCCACAAAAAAGAATGAAATTTTGCCATTTCCAATAATATGGATGGACTTAGAGGGCATCATGATAACTGAAATAAGTCAGACAAGGACAAATAATGTATGATATCAGTTATATGTGGAAACTAAAAAATACAACAAACTAGTGAATAAAAGAAAAAACCTGACTCACAGATGTAGAGAACAAACTAGTGGATACCAGTGGGGAGAGGGAAGGGGAATGAACAACATAGGGGTAGGGGGAAAAAAGGTTATTATGGGATAATATGAAATCATGTGTGTGAAACTTTTGAAAATTAAAAAATTTATTGAAATTAGTTGATTGCCAATGTTGTGTTTCAGGTGTACAGCAAAGTGATTCAGTTATACATACATATATATCTATTTTTTTCATATTCTTTTCCCTTATAGGTTATTACAAAATATTGAGTATAGTACCCTGTGCTATACAGTAGTTCCTTGTTGGGTATCTCTTTTATATATAGTAGTGTGTATATGTTAATCCCAAACTCCTAATTTATCCCTCCCCACCCCCTTTCACCTTTGGTAACCATAAATTTGTTTTCTATATCTGTGGGTCTATTTTTTTTCAATAGAAAATTTTTAAGAAAGAATATTGAAAAAGATAATTTTCAAAGACAGTGGCTAAGACAAAAATAAAGATAAATTAAAAGCAAGATTAAAAGAACAAGATTAATAAAATCAAAATTCTTTAAAAATCTGTCAAAACCCATAGAACTCAACATCATAAAGAGTAAAACTTAATAATGCAAACTTAAAAAATTCACTTAGGAGGTTGGGGGATCCTAGGATAGTTATATTTACACTGGGATTGAACAACTTAGTAAATGTATGGCAAATGATGGAATTCAGATTTCTCACTGTGGCATAGGAGGTTATATTTCAGCAAAGGAAGGAGACTGGAATGATTCATGTGGTAATGGATTAGAGGTGTAGACATCAGTATGAACTCATGTTCAGCTTTATATAAATATAGCTGGTTACATACAGAAATATTTATAGAGATATGTATATACATGAGTGAGTATACACACATGTATTTCCTTGCTTTGTCAGAACTGAGAGGCCCTAAAACAAGAACTCAAAGCAGCAAAGAGCACACCTAGATTTTAATACCATTCTTCAATAAAAGAACCAGGACTCCTTGGAGAAATGGTTGTTTCTAGTTCTAGGGCAGGAAATACACAAGATGTGCCTAAAACATTTTGTAGTGCTGGAAAGTAAGGAAGCATTCAAAGCAAACAAACTCTATAATGATGGAGTTATGTCAAAGGGACACAAGATCCACCGAAAGAGCTTCCAGATGGCCAAAGATGGAATAGTTTGTGCAACAAAATAAGTAAAATATTATTGGATTATAGCTCAAAGTATAAAATAAATATTTA
Source organism: Balaenoptera physalus (assembly GCF_965194825.1). Classification (NCBI taxonomy): domain Eukaryota; kingdom Metazoa; phylum Chordata; class Mammalia; order Artiodactyla; family Balaenopteridae; genus Balaenoptera; species Balaenoptera physalus. The sequence goes on from NC_138884.1 coordinate 135,082,649, forward strand.
AATTCCAACTGATATAAATGATTGAATAAATAAATACACAGAGGATATGAGACAAATCTCCCAAGCCAAAGAATTTTAAATAATTTATGGAATTATTTCATCCTCAAGGAGGTGGAGTGTCATTACTCATTCTTTTTTTTTTTTTTAATTTATTTTATTTATTTATTTTTGGCTGGCATTGGGTCCTCGTTGCTATGCACGGGCTTTCTCTAGTTGCGGTGAGTAGGCTTCTCATTGCGGTGGCTTCTCCCATTGCGGAGCACGGGCTCTAGGCATGTGGGCCCCAGTAGTTGTGGCATGCAGGCTCAGTAGTTGTGGCTCGCAGGCTCAGCTGCTCTGCAGCATGTAGAATCTTCCCAGACCAGGGCTCGAACCAGTGTCCCCTGCATTGGCAGGCGGACTCTCAACCACTGTGCCACCAGGGAAGTCCCATTACTCATTCTTTAAGCTTGAGCTACACATAGTGACTTACTTCCAAAGATCACAGTATGGAAAAGGGCTACAAGAGTAACTATACAATAGAGAAAGCTGGCAAATACTACCTCTGCCAGTTTATCAGGATTAGTAATAATGGTAAGTCACATTGATAGTATGTACACTTGATATGATATGATGAAAATGGCATGTTAGTTTGTGGTCTTGCTTCTCCAAACTCATACCCCAATGAAATCATGAGAAAAACAACAGGCAAATCCCAATTGAGAGACATTCTACAAAATATCTGATCAATATTCCTTACTGCCAAAGTTATCAAAAACAAGAAGACCAGATGACTAAATGTAATATGAATCCTGGATGAGTTCTTAGGACATAAAAGGGATACTGGGTAAAAACTAAGGAAATCTGAATAAGTATGGACTTTAGTTAACAATACGAACCAATACTAGTTGACTGTGGCAAATATACCATACTAATATAAGATGCTAGAAATAGAGGAAACTACGTGTGGTGTATATGGGAACTCTCTGTACTATTTTTACAATGTTTCTAAAATAAAAACTTTAGTAATCTAAAATACCTTTAAGAAATCTGTTTTGACAGGCAGATTGTAAAAAAATCTACAAATTAATGGGACAATCAAGGATTTTTTCAACTCTATACCAAAATACTTGGCATTTTTAAGCAGGATTTCTACACTGTATATTTAGAGGCTGTTTCAGAGGTATTGAAATGTATGTTTAGAAGTTAGCATATGCTTTCTAGGGAGAATAAATTTATTGATTTATGTTCAAGTTAATAAAATTAAAATATAACTTCAATTTCTAAAGAACTTTGTGATTTACTGAGTGGTTTCATATAGTCTCTTCTTGTAAAGAGGGTAGAAAAGCTATTACTATTCATAACTTTATAATAAGAAAACTAAAGCTCAGATACATTAAATGGCATGTTAGTGCCATAACAGAGTTAGCACGTTGCAGAGTCAGAATCTAGGAATGGTCTCCTCTAATTCACTGACTTATTTTTCAACTTTGCCCTGAAAAAACATCTAATGAGGTTCTTTAGTCATTTGTAAGACAAGCACATATTAGAGTATTGGAATTTACTTCAGCTACCCTTAAAGAGAACAAGGTTAAGTGATGTTCAACTACAATTAAAGATAAAATATAACTACATTTTCTCTCTGCCTTCCTTCAACATTAGAGGCTATTTTTTATCGTAACTTAAAAAGTAAGAAATTTTCCAGAGATAGTTTTCATGCCAGGACTGTGGCTCGTGCTACAGCTACAGATGTCCAACCTAGGAACAGACTGACCCATGCTCAAAGACCTGTAAGCAATGATGAGAAGTCCAGGTACCCAGTCTTCTCACTATACCCAATGCGAAGATTTCAGACCTAATGATGGCATCTCTACTTCTCTTTGGTTCTGGTACTGATTACTGGCTACTAATATTTTGGCTTTTACTTCTTCCCTTTAAGCACAGGAATTATTTCAGGAATGGACATGCAAGAATTGAGCTGATGAAAGGCAATCCTCGAATTTCTAGGAGTAAAATACAAAGAGTTTTTCACACTGAAGTTGTTTCCCCTTCCCCCCCCCCAGTTTTATTGAGCGATAATTTATGTACTGTAAAACGTATTTTGCACTGTAAGTGTACAATTCAATGATTTTTTATAAAACTATCAAATTGTTCTAACATCTGTTAGAACATTTCCACCACCCCAAATAGTTACCTTGGACCTGTATGCAGTTAATCCCTTCTCTCTAGGTTATCCCTAGATTACCACTAATCTGCTTTCTAGATAAAATAAATTTGCCTTTTCTGGATATTTCACATTATTGGAATCAAGCAACTTGTGGTCTTTTGCATCTGGCTTCTTTTACCGATAAAATGTTTTTTGTTTGTTTGATTTTTGATATTCATTCGTGTTGTGGCATATATAAATAGTTTGTTTCCTTTTATTGATAAGTTGTTTTTCTATTGTGTGGAAATAGAACCTAGGGGCAGGATAGGAATTGATAAGTTGTTCTTCTATTGTGTGGATGTACCACATTTGTTTATCTATGCAGAATCTGATGAATATTTGGATTATTTCCTGGTTTAGCTACTGTGAACAATGCTGCTATGAACATTTATGTACAAATCTTTTGTGGACACATATATCAATACATATTTTTTTCTTGGTTAGACTCCTAGGAGCAAAATTACTGGGTCATATGGAAAACTCATGTTTAACATTTTAAGAAACTGCTGAATTATTTTCTAAAGTGGCTGTACCATTTAACATTATCCCCAGCAAGCTACAAAGGTTCCAGTTTCTCCACATCCTTGCCAACACTTGCTACTGTTTATGTTTATTATAGGTTTTCTAGTGTGTGTGAAGTATCTTATTTCTCTAATGGCTAAGAATTTTGAACAATGTTTCTTGTGCTTATTAGCTATTCTTATTTCTTCTTTAGTAAAATCTATCTTTAACTTGAATATTTTTAAAAAGACTATTTGTCTCATTATTGTACTAAGTATTGTTCATATTTTCTGAATTCAAATTCTTCATCAGATGTATAATTTGCAAATATTTTTCCAAGTCTATAGCTTGTCTTTTAATTTTGTTGATCATGTCTTTTAAAATGCAAAAGTTTTTAATTATGATGAAGTCACTTATATTTTTTCTCTTAAGGATCTTGTTTTTGGTACCATATCTAAGAGCACTTGACTGGCCAAATTTCATGAATATTTTCTCCTATGTTTTAATGTAAATTTATATTTTTACTCATAATTTAGGTCATAATATTAATTTTTCTGTATACTATGGGATAAGGGTCTAGATTCTCTTTTTATGAATGGATATCCAATTTTCCCAGCATCATTTGTTGAAAATAATATTTTTCCAATTGACTTGTCTTGAGTTTTTTTTGAAATCAACCATAAACGTAAGAATTTATTTCTGGACCCTCAATTCTGCTTCATAATTTCTGTTTCTATTCTTATGCCAGTAGCATACTGTTTTTTATTAGTGTGGATTCATAATAAGTTTTGAAATTGAAGAATAAGTCAGTTCTCCAACTTTGGTTATTGTAAGCCCTTTTCATTTCCATACAAATTTGAAGATCAGCTCTTATATTTCTACAAAATAAGCCTGCTAGAATTTTGGAAAGAATTGAAATGAATTAATAGATTGATTTAGAGGGAATTGTCGTCTTGAATATATCTTGCAGTTTATAAAATAGAGTGTATCTCCATTTATTTAGATCTTCTTTAATTTCTCTCTGAATTGTTTTATTGAATTCAGTGTAAAAATCTAAAACTTCTTTTGTTAAATGTATTCCTAAGTATTTTAATCCTCTATGATACTACTAGGAATTTTTTCTTAATTTCATTTTCAGATATTTTCTTGCTAGGATTTAGAATTACAAAAGTTTTTTTTAAACATCTTTATTGGAGTATAATTGCTTTACAATGGTGTGTTAGTTTCTGCTTTATAACAAAGTGAATCAGCTATACATATACATACATCCCCATATCTCCTCCCTCTTGCATCTCCCTCCCACCTTCCCTATCCCACCCCTCTAGGTGGTCACAAAGCACTGAGCTGATCTCCCTGTGCTATGCGGCTGCTTCCCACATAGCACAGCTATTTATTTTACATTTGGTAGTATATATAAGTCCATGTCACTCTCTCACTTCCTCCCAGCTTACCCTTCCCCATCCCCGTGTCCTCAAGTCCATTCTCTACATCTGCGTCTTTATTCCTGTTCTGCCCCTAGGTTCTTCATAACCTTTTTATTTTTTATTTTTTTTTAAGATTCCACATATTTGTGTTAGCAGACAGTATTTGTTTTTCTCTTTCTGACTTCCTTCACTCTGTATGACAGACTCTAGGTCCATCCACCTCACTACAAATAACTCAATTTCGTTTCTTTTTATGGCTGAGTAATATTCCATTGTATATATGTGCCACATCTTCTTTATCCATTCAACTGTCGATGGACACTTAGGTTCCTTCCATGTCCTGGCTATTGTAAATAGAGCTGCAGTGAACATTGTGGTACATGACTCTTTTTGAATTATGGTTTTCTCAGGGTATATGCCCAGTAGTGGGATTGCTGGGCCATATAGTAGTTCTATTTTTAGTGTTTTAAGGAACCTCCATATTGTTCTCCACAGTGGCTGTATCAATTTACATTCCCACCAACAGTGCAAGTGGGTTCCCTTTTCTCCACACCATCTCCAGCACTTATTGTTTGTAGATTTTTTGTTGATGGCCATTCTGACTGGTGTGAGGTGATACCTCATTGTAGTTTTGATTTGCATTTCTCTAATGATTAGTGATGTTGAGCATTCTTTCATGTGTTTGTTGGCTATCTGTATGTCTTCTTTGGAAAAATGTCTATTTAGGTCTTCTGCCCATTTTTGGATTGGGTTGTTTGTTTTTTTGATATTGAGCTGCATGAGCTGCTTGTAAATTTTTGAAATTAATCCTTTGTCAGTTGCTTCATTTGCAAATATTTTCTCCCATTCTGAAGGTTGTCTTTTCATCTTGTTTATGGTTTCCTTTGCTGTGCAAAAGCTTTTAAGTTTCATTAGGTCCCATTTGTTTATTTTTGAATATTGATTTTATATTCTGCAAGCTAGGTAGACTGATTTATTATTTCTAAGGTATTTTTGTGTATGTCTAAGATATTTGCGTGTGTGTGTGTGTGTGTATTCCTTGCATTATCTGCCTACTGGATCATGTGATTTGCAAAAAAAAAAAAAAAAAAAAGGTAGTCTTACTCTCTTCTTTCTAATTCTAATCTTTCTTTACCTCCTCTCCTGCTTCTTGCATGTGCATGCACCTTATTGTAGTGCCTAGAACTTCTAGTACTATGTTCAATAGAACGGGCAAAATGGACATCCTTGTTTTGTTCCATTTATTAAGGGATTGACAACCTTTTCCTTTTCATCATTACATATGGTTGTAGTTGTGGGTTTTGCATTGAGGAGGTTCTTTTCTAGTTAGAGTTTATGAGGGTTTTTATACATTGCTGAGTTTTGTCAAATCATTTTTCTATATCCATTGAGATAATCCTTTTTTGTAAACCTTTCTTTCTATTATTATGACACATTAATTGATTTACTACGTTAATTCCACAAAGGGGTCATTATGTAAATGTTTCTGAACTCAGTTTGAAAATTTTTACATTGATGTTCATGAAGAATATTAGCCTTTAGTTTACTTTCCTCATGATGTCTTTATCTGGCTTTGGTATATAGATAAGCATGACCTCATAGAATGAGTGTGGAAATGCTCCCTCCTTCTCTATTCCCTGAAAGAATTTCTGAAGTATTGGTATTATTTTTTCTTTAAATATTTGAGAGAATTCACCAGTATAACTGTCTAGGCCTGGCTTTTCCTTATGTATATAGTTTTAATTACTAACGTAATTTCTTTACTAGTTAATGACCTATTCATATTTTTATGTTCTTCTGGAATCAGGTTTGGTATTTTGTATCTTTCTAGAAATTTTTCCCCTATATTAAAGGGTACTGATGTACCCTCTCTCATTCTTGATTTTTGTAATTTGTATCATACATCTTTTTTTCTTGGTCAGTAAGACAAAATGTTTATCAGTTTTGTTCATCTTTCAAAAAGCCTATTTTGTTTCATTTATTTTTTCTATTGTTTTTCTGTTTTCTATTTCAGTAATTACTGCTCTAATCATAATAACTTTCTTTCTTCTGCTTGTTTTGGATTTACTCTTTGTCTCTAATTTTTTAATATGGATGCTTAGGTTGTATATGTGAGACATTTCTAATATAGGCATTTAAAGGTATTAATTTTCTTCTAAATATTGTATAAGTTGCATTCCATAGTTTTGAAATGCAGTATTTACATTTTTATTCATTTCAAAATATTGTTCACTTTAATTTGGAGAGGAATTGTTTGACTCATGAGTTGTTTAGTAGTATGCTCTTTAATTTCCAGATATTTGGGGATTTCCCAGATTTCTTTCTGATGTTGGTATTTGGTAAGAGACCATACTTTGTATGCCTCTAGTATGTAGTCTACTCTGAAGAATGTTTAATGTATGGTATTTTTTAGTTGTTACTAGTAGATAATGTTCTTACCGTACAGACTTCTTCTTCTAACTAATAAGTTGAGTTCCCCTTGGGTGTGTTATATGAATGTGTCCTACAATAGAATTGCCCTTATAGAAAAATGTACAACATTGTATATAAGCCGTTATATATAATATGAATTACTTGGTTATGTTTGTTTAACTAATTGTGTAATATTCTTATACCTTCTAAAGTATTAATTCTGTCCTTACCACTGTACCATGAAAATAATAGGTGTATAAAACACCTTGTCTCAATTTAATTGTAACTGTCTTATCTAATAATTTCCATGGTGTTAAAATAAAATACGTTACACATTACCCTTTCTAACACAATGAGACATTCTAAGCAACATATTTAATATATACTTTCTTCAGAGACCTCATAGGAAAATGCACACACTGTTGTGCTTGTGGTATATTCACTCATGACGTATGCCCTTGATGTATTAGTGGCAACTCAGCAAGTAGATTTCTGTTATCTAGGTTCATGAAGCAGAATGGTAAAAGTAATGAAGTGGCCTTAGTATTTCATGGACCAAACCAGAATGGGTGATTGCTTATCAGGGATGCCACGGTTGTTTCAACAATTCTCACAAATGTATACATATCAGCTCTTTAAATCCTTACATTTCTGGAAGCTAATGATTCCTGGAAAGGCATTTGTCCAGATGCATTAGTGCTTAATAAGAATGCCTACTCATGCTTAATTCTTATTAAGTCCTTGGGAGGATTGATTCCAGTTACAGAAACATTTTTATGGGGGTCAACAATTTTATTTCTCTTGTAACACAAATGATAATTAAAATATTGAGGGAAAACTTTGAGTGTTACTGCTTTCTTGATATCTAAAAACAAGGTTCTAGCATAAATTAACAGTAAAACATTCCTTTTTCTGTTGTTTTTTTTAATAGTTATTGACTATATTGCCCACACTGTACATTTCATACCCATGACTCATTTATTTTGCAACTGGAAGTTTGTACCTCTTAATCTACCTCACCTACTTCTTTCCTCCCCTCCCCTCTGGCAACCCCCTGTTTGTTCTCCGCATCTATAACTCTGTTTCTGTTTTGTTATGTTTGTTCATTTGTTTTGTGTTTTAGATTCCACGTATAAGTGAAATCATACAATATTTGTCTTTTTCTGTCTGACTTATTTCACTTAGCATAATATCCATCCAGTATTCACCCATGTTGTTGCAAGTGGCAAGATTTCATTCTTTTTATGCCTGAGTAATATTCCACTGGATATACATACCACATTTAAAGTTTTTAAAACTTTCCACTTTTGTTTAGATGCCATAGGTTTTTTAAGGGAACACCAACACTTACATAACTTTTTAAGCTTTTATTATATTTGGGTACTTTTCTGGTAAAGTCTCTGTTATAAGTACTTTAATCTGTTGGCAGCAGTTAAGTACAATAATCTCCTTAGTGTTCTCCACCCCTTGGAAATTAAAACATGGCTTCAAGTGTAATACTGTTGCTGTATATTTGTACTTGATGAAATTTTATGCACTTGAGGAATGTCTGAATAAATAACACATGACTTTCTCTGGCATTTATCCACCAATATTTTGACTAACAGAATATTTAAGAAAAATACCCATAGTAGGACCCAGGTTTTTATATTTTTATAAAGAAAAAATAAGTATACCACTTATTTTAAAGCCTTATTGATATGTAATTCACATACCCTACAATTCACTCAAAGTATACAATTCAGTAGTTTTTAGTATTTTCACAGAATTATGCAACTATTGCCACAATTTTAGAACATTTCATAACTCAAATAACTCTACATCCATTAACAATCATGTCTCATTTCCCTCAAAGGCCCCTATCCCTAAGAAATCGCTATTCTACTTTCTGTCACTTATTCTAGACATTTCATTTAATGTAATCATACAATACATAGTCATTTGTGACCAGATTCTTTGACTTAACATGTTTTCAGTCTTCATTTATATGTTGCAGAGTATATAAGTACTTCATTGATTTTAATTGCTGAATAATATTTCATTGTATGCAATGACATTTTATTTATCTATTCCTCAGCTGATTGACATTTGAGTGGTCATAACTTCTTGGCGATTTTTAGAAATAATGCTGCTATGAACATCTGTGCACAAGTTTCTGTGTGGACATATCTTTTTAATTTTCTTGGTTAAGTGCCTAGGAATGGAATTGCTGGATCACATGGTGATTCTATGTTTAGCATTATGAGGAATTCCAAAGTATCGTCCAAAGTGGCTTCACCATTTCATGTTCCTATCTGCAATGTATAACAGCTCCAATTTCTCTAATTCTCACAAACACTTGGTATTATCTGTCTTTGTGTTGTAGCCAAACAAGTGAGTGTGAAAATAGTGTCTCATGGTGGATTTGATTTGCATTTGCCAAGTGAGTAATGAATTTGTGCTTCCTTTCATGTACTTATTGAACATTTGTATATATTCTTTGGAGAAATGTCTGTTCCTATCTTTTGTACATTTAAAAATTGGGTTATTTGTTTTTCTATTATTGTATTATAAGATGGCTTTAAATAATATGGATACAAGTCCCTTATCAGATAAAAATTTTCCAAACATTCTCTTACATTCTGTAGATTGTCTTCACTTTCTTGTTGTCCTTTAAAGCACAAGTGTTTTTAGTTTTGTTGAATTCCAACTTACCTATTTTTATTTCCTTGGTTATGCTTTAGATGCTACATCTAACAAGCCTTTGCCTAACCCAAGGTCACAAAGATTTACTCTATGCTTCTCTTTTAACTGTTTCATAATTTCACTTTTTTTTTTTTTTTTATAATTTCACTTTTTATATGTTAGTCTAAGATCAATTTGGAGTTAATTTTTTATATTGAAGAATAGTTGATTTACAACAACATTATGTTAGTTTCAGATGTACAACAGAGTAATTCATATTATATATATATATATATATATATATTCTTTTTCAGATTCTTTTCCATCATAGGTTATTACAAGATATTGAATATAGTTCCCTGTGTTATACAGTAGGTCTTTGTTTTTTATCTATTTTATACATTGTAGTGTGTCTCTGTTAATCATTGGAGTTAATTTTTGTGTACACTGATAGAAAGAGAACTCAGTTCATTCTTTTGCATGTGGATATCCAGTTGTCCTAGAATCATTTGTTAAAAAGACTGATTAATCTTCCCACATTGAACTGTTTTGGCCAACTTGTTGAAAGTCAATTGTATATCACTTACTTTGTTTATAAACTCAAGTAGTAAATTTTCAACTGGACCTTATTGTTCTAATTTTAATTAAATATCCTTTTTTTAATTGAAGTATAGTTGATTTACAATGTTGTGTTCATTACTGCTGTACAGCAAAGTGATTCAGTTATACATACATATACATTCTTTATATTCTTTTCCATTATGGTTTATCATAAGATATTGAATATAGTTCTCTGTGCTATACAGTAGGACCTTGTTGTTTATCTGTTCTATATATAAAAGCTTACATCTGCTAACACCAACCTCCCACTCCATCCCTCCCCCAGCCCCCACCACCTTGGCAACCACCAGTCTGTTCTCTACGTCTGTGAGTCTGTTTCTGCTTCATAGATAGGTTCGTTTGTGTCATATTTTAGATTCCACATATAAATGATAGCATATGGTATTTGTCTTTCTCTTTCTGATTTACTTCATTTAGTATGATAATCTCTAGTTCCATCCGTGTTGCTGCAAATGGCATTATTTCATTATTTATGGCTGAGTAGTAGTATTCCATTGTATATATGTACCACATCTTCTTTATCCACTCATCTGCCAATGGACATTTAGGTTCTTTCCAAGTCTTGGCTATTGTGATTAGTGCCACTGTGAACATAGGGGTGCATGTGTCTTTTTGAATTATAGTTTTGTCTGGATATATGCCCAGGAGTGGGATTGATGGATCATATGTTAATTCTATTTTTAGTTTTCTGAGGAACCTCCATACTGTTCTCCATAGTGGCTGTATCAATTTACATTACCACCAAGAGTGTAGGAGAGTTCCCTTTTCTCCACACCCTCTCCAGCATTTGTTATATGTAGACATTTTAATGACGGCCATTCTGACTGGTGTGAGGTGGTACCTCATTGTAGTTTTGATTTGGATTTCTCCAAAAACTAGTGATGTTGAGCATCTTTTCATGTGCCTGTTGGCCATCTGTATGCGTTCTTTGGAGAAATGTCTATTTAAGTCTTCTGCCCAGTTTTCTATTGGGTTGTTTTTGTTACTGAGCTGTAAGAGCTGTTTGTATATTTTGGAAATTAACCCCTTCTTGGTCGCATCATTTGCAAATATTTTCTCCCCTTCTGTAGGTTGTCTTTTCATTTTGTTTATGGTTTCCTTTGCTGTACAAAAGCTTGTAAGTTTGATAAGGTCCCATTTGTTTATTTTTGCTTTTATTTCAATTGCCTTGGGAGACTGAAAACATTGGTATGATTTATGTCAGAGAATGCTTTCCCTATGATCTCTTCCAGGAGTTTTATGGTGTCATGTCTTATGTTTAAGTCTTTAAGCCATTTTGAGTTCATTTTTGTGTATGGTGAGAGGGTGTGTTCTAACTTCATTGATTTACATACAACTGTCCAACTTTCCCAACACCACTTGCTAAAGAGACAGTCTTTCTCCCACTGTATATTCTTGCCTCCTTTGTCGAAGATTGATTGATTGTAGGTGTGTGGGTTTATATCTGGGATCTCTGTTCTGTTCCATTGATACATATGTTTGTTTTTGTGCCAATACCATGCTGTTTTGATTACTGTAGCTTTGTAGTATTGTCTGAAGTCTGGGAGGGTTATGCCTCCTGCTTTGTTCTTTTTCTTCAGGATTACTTTGGCCATTCTGGGTATTTTATGGTTCCATATAAATTTTAGGATTATTCATTCTAGTTCTGTGAAAAATGTCATGGGTAATTCGATAAGGATCACACTCAATCTTAGATTGCTTTGGGTAGTATGGCCATTTTAACAATATTAATTCTTCCAATCCAAGAACATGGGATATCTTTCCATTTCTTTGAATCATTTTCAATTTCCTTTATTAATGTTTTATGGTCCTCATCATATAAGTCTTTCACCTCCTTGGTCAGGTTTATTCCTAAGTATTTTTTGATGTGATTTTAAAATGTATTTTTTTTTACATTCACTTTCTGATATTTCATTGTTAGTATAAAGAAATGCAACCAATTTCTGTATGTTAATCTTGTATCCTACTTTGCTGAATTTGTTTATCAGTTCTAGTTATTTTTGTGTGGACTCTTTAGGGTTTTCTACGTATACTATCATATCATGTGAATATAATGAAAAATTAACCTCTTCCCTTCCAATTTGGATACCTTTTATTTCTTTTTCTTGTCTGATTGCTGTGGCTAAGACTTCCAATAGTATGTTGAATAGAAGCGGTGAGAGTGGGAATCATCTTGTTCCAGATTTTAGTGAGAAGGCTTTCAGCTTTTCACCATTATTATGTTGGTTGTGGGTTTATCATAAATAGCTTTTATTATCTTGAGATATGTTCCCTCTATACCTACTTTGGTAAGAGTTTTTTAATCATGAATGGATGTTGAATTTTTCAAATGTTTTTTCTGCATCTATTGAGATGATCATGTGGTTTTTGTTTTTTATTTTGTTTATGTGGTGTATCACATTATTGATTTGCATATGTTGAACTATTCTTGTGAACGTGGGATGGATCCCACTTGCTCATGGTGTATGATCTTTTTTACGTGTTGTTGGATTTGGTTGGCTAACATATTTTTGAGAATTTTTCATCTATATTCATCAAAGATATTGGGCTGAAATTATCTTTTTTGGTAGTGTCTTTGTCTGGTTTTGGTCTCAGGGTGATGGTGGCTTCATAGAATGTCTTTGTGAGTGTTCCCTCCTCTTCAGTTTTTTGGAAGAGTTTGAGACGGATTGGTATAAGTTCTTCTTTGTATGTTTGGTAGAATTCACCTGTGAAGCCATATGGTCCTGGACTTTTGTTTGCAGGGAGTTTTTAAATTACAGATTCTATTTCACTTCTAGTGATAAGTTTGTTCAAATTATCTGTTTCTTCTTGATTCAGTTTTAGTGAGCTGTGTATTTCTAGAAACTTGTCCATTTCTTCTAGGATGTCAAATTTGTTGGCATATAATTGTTCATAGTATTCCCTTATGGTTTTTTGTATTTCTGCAGTATCAGTTGTTATGTATCCTTTTTCATTTCTTATTTTATTTGGGTTCTATCTCTTTTCTTCTTGGTGAGCCTGGCCAGAGGTTTGTCAATCCCGATTATCCTTTCAAAGAACCAGCTAATGGTTTTATTCATTTTTTTCTACTGTTTTTTTTTTTTTAATCTCTATTCTATTTATTTCCTCTCTGATATTTATTATTTCCTTCCTTCTGCTGACTTTAGGTTTTGTTCTTATTTTTCTAATTCTTTAAGTGGTAAGTTAGGTTGTTATTTTGAGATTTGTTTGTTTGTTTGTTTTTTGTGGAAGGCCTGTATCACTATGAACTTCCCTCAAAGAACTGCTTTTGCTGCATCCCAGAGATGTTGTATGGTTGTGTTTTCACTGTCATTTGTCTCAAGGTAGTTTTTAATTTCTTCTTTGATTTCATCGTTGACCCATTGGTTTTTTAGTAGCATGTTGTTTAGTCTCCACGTAATCATTTTTTCCTCATTTCTTTTTCTGTGGTTAGTTTCTAGTTTCATGCCATTGTGGTCAGAAATGATGCTCGAGAGAAATTCTATCCTCTTAAATTCATTGAGGCTTGTTTTTTGCCCTAGTATGTGGTCAATCCTAGAGAATGTTCCATGTGCGCTTGAAAAGATTGTGTATTTTTTTTTTTTTGGATGTAATATCCTGAAAATATCAATTAAGTCTAAACTGTTCTATTATATAATTTAAGATCTCTGTTGCCTTATTCATTCTCTGTCTAGAAGATCTGTCCATTGATGTGAGTGGGGTGTTAAAGTCTACTACTATTGTATTCCTGTCAATATCTCCCTTTATGTCTTTATTTATTTTATGTATTTGGGTGTTCCTATATTAGGGCATATTTGTTGACGAGTGTAAAATCCTCTTCTTGTATTGATCCTTTTATCATTATAAAGTGTCCTTATCTTTCTTTATGGCCTTTGTTTTAGTCTATTTTGTCTGATATGAATATTGTGACCCTTGTTTTCTTGTCATTTCTGTATACATGAAATATCTTTTTTCATCCCTTCACTTTCAATCTGTGTGTGTCCTTTGCCCTAAAGTGGGTCTCTTGTAGTCAGCAAATTGTAGGCTCTTGTTTTTTAATCCAATCTGCCACTCTGTCTTTTGATTGGAGCATTTAGTCCATTGACATTTAAGGTAATTATTGATATGTATTTATTGCCATTTTAAACCTTGTTTTCCCATTGATTTTATATTTCTTCTTTGTCCCTTTCTTTTTGTTTTTCCTTTTGTGATTTGATGGTTTTCTTTTATATTATACTTATTTTTTCTTTTGGTTTTTGTGAATCTATTGTATGTTTTTGAATTGTGGTTACCCTGTTTTTCAAGTATGTTAACCCCCTCCTTGCCTTAGATAGACAGCCACATAGGCTCAAACACATTCTAGGGGGGAAAAATCTACATTTTCTTACTCTCTTCTCCCACATTTTATGATTTTGATGTCCTCTTTTACATCTTTATGTTCTGCCTTTTGTTGTTCATTGTGGTTATCATCACTTCCGGAGGAATTTTTTGTTGTTGTTGTTTTTTTTTTTTTGATCTGTGTACTGGCTTATTTAAGCGATTTACTTTCCAATTGTGATTTTCTCTTTTCTATTTCTTCTTGCATCCTTTCTATTTAGAGATGACCTTTCAATATTTCTTTTAGGATAGGTTTAGTATTGCTGTATTCTTTTAGTTTTTGCTTGCCTGAGAAATTCTTTATCCCTCCTTCTATTCTAAATGATAATCTTGCTGGGTAGAGCATCCTAGGTTGCAGATTTTCCCCTTTCTGGACTTTGAATATATCTTGCCACTACCTTTTGGCCTGCAACATTTCTGTAGAGAAATCATCTGATAATCTTATGGGGGTTCTTCTGAATTAAACTATTTGTTTTTATCTTGCTGCCTTTAGAATCCTCTCTTAAACTTTTGCCATTTTTATTATAATGCCTTGGTATAGATCTGTTTGGGTTTAGATTGTTTGGGACCCTCTGTGTTTCCTGTAGCTGGATATCTGTTTCCTTCTTTAGGCTTGGGCAGTTTTCAGCCATAATTTCTTCAAATACATTTTCGATACTCTTTTCTCTTTCTTCCTCATCTGGAATCCCTATTCTGCGTAGATTGACAGGCTTTATATTATCCAATAGGTCACTTATATTGCCTCCTTTTTTTTTTTTTTTTTTTTTAATTTGGCTTTCTGTCTGCTGTCCTGATTGGGTGATTTCCATTACCCTATCTTCCAGGTCACTTATTCTTCTGCATTATTCATTCTGCTATTCATTGCCTTAATTTTTGTTGTTTTTTTTTCTTTTTTTTAATTTTTATTGGAGTATAGTTGCTTTAAAATGTTGTGTTAGCTTCTACTGCACAGCAAAATGAATCAACCATACATATACATATATCCCCTTCCTTTTGGATTTCCCTCCCACTTAGGACACCACAGTGCATTAAGTAGAGTTCCCTGTGCTATACAGTATGTTCCCATCAGTTCTCTATTTTATACATAGCATCAACAGTGTATATGTGTCAATCCCTATCTCCCAAATCCTTGCACCCCACCCCTTTCCCCCTTGGTATCCATACATTTGTTCTCTATGTCTGTGTCTCTATTTCTGCTTGGCAAATAAGGTCATCTATACCATTTTTCTGGATTCCACATATATGCATTAACACATGATATATGTTTTTCTCTTTCTGACTTACTTCACTCTGTATGTCACTCTCTAGGTCCATCCATGTCTCTACAAATGACCCAATTTTGTTCCTTTTTATGGCTGAGTAATATTCCATTGTATATATGTACCACATCTTCTTTATCCATTCCTCTGTTGATGGACATTTAAGTTGCTTCCATGTCTTGGCTATTGTAAATAGTGTTGCTATGAACATTGGGGTGCATGTATCTTTTCAAATTATGGTTTTCTCTGGGTATGTGCCCAGTAGTGGTATTGCTGGGTCATATGGTAGTTCTAATTTTAGTTTTCTAAGGAACCTCCATACTGTTTTCCATAGTGGCTGCATCAATTTACGTTCCCACCAACAGTATAAAAGGGTTCCCTTTTCTCCACAGACTCTCCAGCATTTATTGTTTGTAGATTTTTTGATAATGGCCATTCTGACCGCTGTGATGAAATACCTCATTGTAGTTTTGATTTGCATTTCTCTAATAATTAGTGATGTTGAGCATCTTTTCATATGTTTCCTGGCCATCTGTATATCTTCTTTGGAGAAATGTTTATTCATTGCCTTTAGCTCAGCTTTCGTCTCTGCAAATGAGTTTTCTAATTTTTCTTGGCTCCTCTTTATAGTTTCTAGTTGCTTTTTACAGTACTCTGCATTTCTGTTGATAGCCTTTCTTAATTCTTTCAGTATTTTCATTCTCTCCTTTCTGAAATCAGTACCTGTTAGACTCAAGAGATCTGTTTCATTGTTTGTTCTTTCAGGGGAATTCTCTTGGTCTTTTAACTGGTAGTGGTTCCTCTGCTTCTTCATTTTACGTATATTTCTTTTACTCTGTGAGTTTAGGAGAAACAATTATGTACTGTGGTCTTGGAAGGCTATTTATATGTGGGAGCATCCCTGTGTAGCTCATGTGGGTTTAATATGTTTGCTGCAAGGGCTGACTTTAGTATGGATGCCTGTTGCCTCTTTCCTCAGTGTGTATTGGTTGTTATCCCCTGGAAAGGGGGTGTGCACATGCGGTGGCTGGTACCCGGTCCTGGGGTTCTTGGTGGCGGCAGTGGTGGCTTGGGTGCACCCCTGGAGCATGTGATAGGAGCATAGCAGCTCACGACCACTCCTGGAGTCTGGGATGGTGGTGGCAGCAGCAGCTTGCGACCACTTCTGGCATCCAGGTGGGAGGCACCGTCTGCTTGTGACAATTCCTGAGGCCCAGGGGTCCAGGAGGTAGTTGGGAGGGGGTTGCAACTATTCCTGAGGTCCAGGAGGGAGGCAGAAAAGGCTTGCGACTGCCCCTGGAGCCTGTGTGGGCAGTGTCCTGCCCTCAGGGAGCACACACACAGGGAAAAAGGCTTACAGCCAGATCCAGCCCCTCCCCTCACACACCCCCAAAACAATGGCAAGTGGCCTCCAAGGTGGCACAGGCTTCCTCTACATATACCCTCAGTTGTGGATGCACTGGATTCCAGCCCCACTCCCAGGCTGTTTCTGCAAAGCCAACACCATTCTTATCTCCAAAGCCCAAGTTCCAGCATCCAGCCCCCGTGCGCACTGGTGGACACGTCTCAGGCTGGGGAGAGCAGGGTGGTGGCACTGACCATTTGTGCGGTCCTTCCTCCTCTCTGGTTGCCACACACCGGTTTCTGTGCTCTCCTCTGAAGCTCTGAAGCTCCCCTTCTATCCCGGCTGATCTCCCCGCCAGTAAGGGGGGCTTCCCAGAGTGCAGGAACATTTCCTCTTTCACAGCTCACTCCTAAGGGCACAGGTCCTGTCCCGATTACTTTCTCATTTTTTTTTTTCTTGTTTCTTTTTTCATACCTGGTTACATAGAGATTTTCTTGCCCTTTTAGCAGCCTGAAGTTTTCTGCCAGGGTTCAGTAGATATTCTGTAAGAATCGATCCACATGTAGATGTATTTTCTTTAACTTTTCATTTTATATTGGAGTATAGTTGATTAACAATGTTGTGTTAGTATCAGGTGTACAGCAAAGTGATTCAGTTATACATATACATGTATCTATTCTTTTTCAAATTCTTTTCCCATTTAGTCTGTTATATAACATTAAGCAGAGTTCCCTGTGCTATACAGTAGGTCCTTGTTGGTTATCCATTTTAAATATAGCAGTGTGTACATGTCAATCCCAAACTCCCTAACTATCCCTCCCCACCACCTTCCCCACTGGTAACCATAAGTTCATTCTCTAAACCTGTGAGTCTGCTTCTGTTTGGTAAATAAGTTCATTTGTATCAATTTTTTTAGATTCTGTATATAAGCAATATCATACCGTATTTCTCTTTCTTTGTCAGACTTACTTCACTCAGTATGATGGTCTCTAAGTCCATCCATGTTGCTGCAAATGGCATTATTTCATTCTTTTTAATGGCTGAGTAATATTCCAGGTGTATATATGTACCATATCTTCTTTATCCATTCCTCTGTTGTTAAACATTTAGGTTGCTTCCATGTCTTGGCTATGGCTATTGTAAACAGTGCTGCAATGAACACTGGGCTGTATGTATCCTTTTGGACCATGTTTTTCTCCAGATTTATGCTCAGGAATGGGGTTTCAATATTGTGTGGTAACTCTATTTTTAGTTTTTTAAGGATCCTTAATACTGTTCTCCACAGCGGCTGTACCAATTTACATTCCCACCAACAATGTAAAAGGGTTCCTTCCCTCCACACCCTCTCCAGCTTATATTGTTTGTGGATTTTTTGATGATAGCCATTCTGACTGGTGTGAGGTAATATCTCATTGTAGTTTTGATTTGCAATTCTCTAATAATTAGTGATGTTGAACATCTTTTCATGTGCCTCTTGGCCATCTGTATTTCTTCTTTGGAGAAATGCCTAGTTAGGTCTTCTGCCGATTTTTTTATTGCGTTGTTTGTTTTGATGATATTAAGCCCCATGAGTTGTGTGTAAATTTTGGAGACTAATCCCTTGTCAGTCACATCATTTGCAAATCTCTTCTCCCATTCTGTGGGTTGTCTTTTCATTTTGTTTATGGTTTCCTTTGCTGTGCAAAAGCTTTTGAACTTAATCAGGTCCTATTTTTTTATTTTTTTATTTTTATTTTTATTTATTTTTTTAAATTTATTTATTTATTTTATTTATGGCTGTGTTGGGTCTTCGTTTCTCTGCGAGGGCTTTCTCTAGTTGTGGCAAGCGGGGGCCACTCTTCATCGCGGTGCGCAGGCCTCTCACTATCGCGGCCTCTCTTGTTGCGGAGCACAGGCTCCAGACGCGCAGGCTCAGTAATTGTGGCTCACGGGCCCAGTTGCTCCGCGGCATATGGGATCCTCCCAGACCAGGGCTTGAACCCACGTCCCCTGCATTGGCAGGCAGATTCTCAACCACTGCGCCACCAGGGAAGCCCCCTATTTTTTTATTTTTGTTTTTATTTCCATTACTCTGAGAGACAGATTGAAAAATATATTTATGTCAGAGAGTGTTCTGCCTATGTTTTCCTCTAAAAGTTTTGTAGTGTCTGGTCTCACATTTAGAACTTTAATCAATTTGGAGTTTTTTGTGTGTATGGTGTTAAAGAATGTTCTAATTTCATTTTTTACATGTAGCTGTCCAGTTTGCCCAGCACCATTTATTAAAGAGACTGTCTTTCCTCCATTGTATGGTCTTGCCTCCTTTGTCATAGATTGATTGACCAGAGGTATGTGGACTTGCTTCTGGGCTTTCTATCCTGTTCCATTGATCTATATTTCTATTTTTGTACCAGTACCATACTGTCTTGATGACTATAGCTTTCTAGCATAGTCAGAAGTCGGGGAGCCTCATTGCTCCAGCTCAGTTTTTCTTTCTCAAGATTGCTTTGGCTATTTGGGGTCTTTTGTGTCTCCATACAAATTTTAACATCTTTTGTTCTAGTTCTGTGAAAAATGCCATTGGTAACTTGATAGGGATTGCATTCAATCTGTACATTGCCTTGGGTAGTATAGTCATGTTGATAATATTGATTCTTCCAGTCCAAGAACATGGTATATCTTTCCATCTGTTTGTGTCGTCTTCAGTTTCTTTCATCAGCATCTTATAATTTTCAGAGTACACGTCTTTTGTCTCCTTAGATAGGTTTATTCCTAGTTGTTTTATTCTTTTTGTTGTGATGGTAAATGGGATTGTTTCTTGAATTTCTCTGTCTGATCTTTTGTTGTTAGTGTATAGAAATACAACAGATTTCTGTGTATTAATTTTATAACCTGCAACTTTACCAGATTCATTGATGAGCTCTAGTAGTTTTGTGGTAGCATCTTTAGGATTTTCTATGTATAGTACCATGTCATCTGCAAACAGTGACAGTTTTCCTGCTTCTCCAATTTGGATTCTTTTACTTCTTTACTTCTCTGACTGCCGTAGCTAGGACTTCCAAAACTATGTTGAATAAAAGTAGTGAGAGTGGATATCCTTATCTTGTTCCTGACCTTAGAGGAAATGCTTTCAGCTTTTCACCATTGAGAATGATGTTAGCTGTATGTTTGTCATATATGGCCTTTATTATGTTGAGGAAGGTTCCCCGTATGCCGACTTTCTGGAGACTTTTTGTCATAAATGGGTATTGAATTTTGTCAAAATCTTTTCCTGCATCTATTGAGATGATCTTATGGTTTTTATTCTTCAATTTGTTGATGTGGTGTATCACGCTGATTGATTTGTAGATATTGAAAAATCCTTGCATCCCTGAGATAAATCCCACTTGATCATAGTGACTATCCTTTTAATGTCTTGATTGATACAGATTGCTAATATTTTGTTGAGGATTTTTACATCTATGTTCATCAGTAATGTTGGCCTGTAATTTTCTTCTTTTTTGGTATCTTTGTCTGGTTTTTGTATCAGGGTGATAGTGGCCTCACAGAATACATTTGCTACTTTTAATTCCTCTACAATTTTTTGGAACAGTTTCAGAAGGAAAGGTGTTAGCTGTTCTGTAAATGTTTGATAGAATTCACCCGTGAAGCCATCTGGTCCTGGACTTTTGTTTGTTGGGAGTTTTTTAAACACAGTTTCAATTTCACTACTTGTGATTGCTCATATTTTCTATTTCTTCCTGCTTCAGGTTCGGAGACTGTACCTTTCTAAGAATTTGTCCATTTCTTCCAGGTTGCCCATTTTATTGACATACAGCATACAATTGTTTGTACTAGTCTCTTATGATCCTTTGTATTTCTGTGTTGTCAGTTGTAACTTCTCCTTTTTCATTTCTAATTTCATTGATTTGAGTCCTCTCCCTTTTTTTCTTGATGAGTCTGGCTAAAGGTTCATCAATTTTGTTTATCTTCTCAAAGAACTAGCTTTTTGTTTCATTCATCTATTGTTTTCTTCATCTCTATATCATTTCTTTCTGTCTCCTTTTTATGATTTTTTTCCTTCTACTAACTTACTTTGGGTTTTTTTTTGTTCTTCTTTCTCTAGTTGCTTTGGGTTTAAGGTTAGCTTGTTTGAGATTGTTCTTGTTTCCTGATGTAAGTTTCTATTGCTATAAACTTCCCTTTTAGAACTGCTTTTGCTGCAGTTATATATACAGATATATACAGGTTATATATCTTTGTGCTTTCATTTTCATTTGTCTGTAGGTATTTTTTGATTTCCTCTTTGATTTTTTTCAGTGATCCATTGGTTGTTACATAGCGTATTTTTTAGACCCCCACGTGTTTGTGTTTTTTAGTTTTTTTCTTTTTATGTAATTTAAACTCATAAACTGTGGTTGGAAAATAGGCTTGATATAATTTCAATTTTTAAAAATTTACCAAGGTTCACTTTGTGGCCCAGCATGTAGTCAATCCTAGAGAATGTTCCAAGTGCACATGAAAAGAATGTGTATTCTGCTGCTTTTGGATGGAATGCTCTATAAATATCAACTAAGTCTATCTGTTCTAATATGTCATTTAAGGCCTATGTTTCCTTATTGATTTTCTGTCTGGATGATCTGTCCATTGATGAAAGTGGGGTTTTAAAGTCCCCCACTATTATTGTTTACTGTTGATTTCTCCTTTTATGGCTGTTAGTATTTGCCTTATGTATTGAGGTGCTCCTATGTTGGGTGTGTATATATTTACAATTGTTATATCTTCTTCTTGGATTGATCCCTTGATAATTATGTAGTGTCCTTCTTTGTCTCTTATAACATTCTTTATTTTAAAGTCTATTTTGTCTCATATGAGTATTGCTACTCCAGCTTTTTTTGATTTCCATTTGCATGGAATACCTTTTTCCATCCCCTCAGTTTCATTCTGTATGTGTACCTAGGTCTGAAGTGTTTCTCTTGTAAACAGCATATAAATATGAGTCTTGTTTTGCATCCATTCAGCCACTCTGTGTCTTTTGGTTGGGGCATTTCATACATTTACATTTATGGTAATTACTGATATGTATGTTCCTATTGCCATTTTCTTAGTTGTTTTGGGTTTGTTTTTGTAGGCCTTTCTTCTTGCCTTCCTCTCGTCTGCTCATCACCTATTGTGGTTTGATGACTGTCTTTAGTGGGTTGCTTCTTCTTTTTTGTGTGTGTATCATTTGTATTTTTGGGGTTTGCTCATGGGTCCAATGAGATATTGATATAGCAGTCTATATATGTACCAGGTTGTTTTAAGTTTCTGGTCTCTTTTCCACCTAGAGAAGTTCCTTTAGCATGTTTCTGGTCTCTTTTCCACCTAGAGAAGTTCCTTTAGCATTTGGTATAAAGCTGGCCTGGTGGTGCTCAATTCTCTTAGCTTTTGCTTGCCTGTAAATCTTTTGATTTCTCCATCCAATCTGAATGAGAACCTTGCTGGATGGAGTGTTCTTGGTTGTAGGTTCTTCCCTTTCATCACTTTAAATATAGCATGCCACTCCCTTCTGGTCTTCAGTGTTTCTGGTGAGAAATCAGCTGATAACCTTATGAGAGTTCCCTGTTACATTATTTGTTGTTTTTCCTTTGTTGCTTTTAGCATTTTTTCTTTGTCTTTGTCAATTTGATTACTATGTGTCTTGGTGTGTTCCTCCTTGGGTTTATCGTGCCTGGGACTCTCTGCATTTCCTGGACTTCTGTGATTGTTTCCTTTCCCATGTTAGGGAATTTTTCTTTCCACATCAGTGATTTCCACCATTCTGTATTCCAGGTCACTTATCCATTCTTCTGCCTCAGTTATTCTGATATCATTTTTTTCTAGTGTATTTTTTCATTTCAGTTATTGTATTGTTCATCTCTGTTTGTTTGTTCTTTAATTCTTCTAGGTTTTTGTTAAACATTTCTTGTATCTTCTTGACCTTTGCCTCCATTCTTTTTCTGCATTCCTGGAGCATCTTCGTTATCATTATTTTGAATTATTTTTTCCAGAAGGTTGCCTATAGTCACTTCACTTAGTTGTTTTTCTCGGGTTTTATCTTGTTCCTTCATCTCGGATATATTTCTCTGCCATTTCATTTTGTCTAAATTTCTGTGATTGTGTTTTCCATTTTGCAGGCTGCCAGACTGTAGTTCTTGCTTCTCCCTCACATAGATGTATTTTTGATGTATTTGTGGGAGAATGTAAGCTTCCTGTCCTACTATCCACTGTCTTGATCTGCTCTCTAAATACACTGTTAATATTTATTAAATGACTGATTAATAATAAATGTTTGATTTCTGGGCTTTCCAAGATGGCAGAGTAGGAGGAGGACAGGGAGTTCATCTCTCTGCACATACACATCAGGAATGCATCTACAAATGGAACAGTTCTCACAGAGCACCTGCTGAACACTAGCAGAGGACCTTGGACACCTAAATGGGCAAACAAGATCCCCACGTAACCAGGTAGGACAAAAGAAAGAAGAAGGAAAAAGGAAGAGGACAGGAAGCAGGACAGAACCTGCACCCCTGGCAGGGAACTGAAGGTGAGGAGAGGTTCCCATATCTGAGGAAGCCCCCCTCACCAGCGGGGACATCAGCTGGGACAGAAGGGATGCTTCAGGGGCTCAGAGGAGAGCCCACTAACTGGTCGGTGACAGGCAGGACAGAGTGAGACCTAAATAGATGGTCCCTGCCACAGTCATGCACACCCCAACCTGAGATGGGTGTGCGCCAGCACGCATGGGACCTGGGTGCTGGAACGTGGGTTTTGGAGAGCTGACCTGGGGAGGGGACTGCTGTTGGCTGTGAGGAGACAGCCTGAGGAGAAGGGAGTGAGGTGCTCCATGCTCTTGGAGGAAGCCTGCAGTGCCACAGAAGCGAAGCACCGTTGTTGAGTGATGCACAAGGGGTAGGGCCACCTTGCAGCCTCTCTCTCCTCATGTGCTATACCCTGCCTCCACAGGCATTAAGGACGGCTCCCAGCTGAGCTGGCTCATGAGCCCCAGCCATTGCCTCCTCTGCCCACCCCCTGCCTCGGTAACCCACTGGCCCTGATCACCACCTGACAGGCTCATGCATTCCATTAGCTACCCCAGCACCGTCCCACCTCGGTGGCCTGCTAGCCCAGATTGCCAACTCAGCTCCTTCCTGCCTGACAGGCTAGTGTGCTCCAGTAACCTCTGGAGTAGCCTGCAGTAGGAGGAACACATGCAGAGGTAGGGCTGAAACTACAGCTGAGCCCAGGGGCAGTGTGACTAAGGAAGAAGAGCTGAAATCTCTCCTTGTGACTGTGTGAACCATGGAGTTAGTTACACCTCTGCTGATGGCTTCCTAAGTTCAGCACCTGTGAAACATCTGAAAGGACAAGTGCTCCTGCAGCTGAGATGGGTCTGTCTTTAGCAGCTGTGGGCTTAGTGGGAATGTACACAAGTGGGTTGGGCCAGGATAGAGTCTGAGCTGCCTCCATATCTCCCACAGCGGGTCCAGGTGCATGACTACTGCAATCCTGGTACCTGACCTCAGTGGATCTGGGCGCCTCTACTCCAACTACTAGGGAGCAGACCCCACTCCTGACAGGGCACTGACAACTGCAGAGCAAAGGGGAGGCCCTGTTCAATATTCAGGAGAGGCTCTGGTCACAACAACACCATTCAAACCCCTTATCAAGGGGATAAAGGCACAAGCCTCTGGACCAATGTCACCCAACAGGAGACAGAAACCAGAAGCAAGAAGAACTATGATCCTGCAGCCTGTGAAAGAGAGACCACAAACACGGTAAGTCTGACAAAATGAGACAAGAAAGAAAAGTGTTGCAGACAAAGGAGCAAGATAAAAACCTACAAGAACAACTAAATGAAGAGGAGAAGGCAATCTACCTGAAAAAGAATTCAGAGTAATGATTGATTGATTGATAGTAAAGATGATCCAATTTCTTGGAAAAAGAATGAAAGCATGGATCAAGACAATACAAGAAATGTTTAAGACCTAGAAGACCTAAAGAACAAACAGAGAGAGATGAATGAGACAATGAAAAATACACTAGAAGGAATCAATAGAAGAATAATAACTAACTAAGGCAGAAGAATGGATAAGTGACCTGGAAGATGGGGGTGGAAATCACTGCCATGGAACAGAATAAAGAAAAAAGAATGAAAAGAAGTTAAGACAGTCTAAGAGACCTCTGGGACAACATTAAACACAACATTTGCAGTATAGGTGTCTCAGAAGAAGAAAAATAGAAAGGGCGTGAGAAAATATTTGAACAGATTATAGACAAAAGCTTCCTAACATGGGAAAGAGTCACACAATTCTAGGAAGTGCAGAGAGTCCCAGGCAGTATAAACCCAAGGAGTAACACACCAAGACAAATATTAATCAAATTGACAAAAATTAAAGATAAAAAAATATTAAAAGCAACAAGGGAAAAGCAACAACTAACATACAAGGGAATCCCCATAAGGTATTCAGCGGATTTTTCAAAAGAAGTGCTGAAGGGAATGGCATGATTATTTAAAGTGATTTAAGGGAAAAACCCTGAGAATACTCTACCCAGCAAGGCTATCATTCACATTTGACAGAGAAATCAAAAGATTGACAGGTAAGCAAAAGCTAAAAGAATTCAGCACCACCAAACCAGCTTTACAACTAATGCTAAAGGAACTTCTCTAGGTAGGGGAAATGGGAAATGCAAACTCCAAAACTACAATAGATACACACAAAAAAGGAAAAAGCAACACAAACACAACACTAAAGATGGTCATTAAACCACAAGAGAAGAGAACAAGAGAGGAAGGGAAGAAAAAAGACCTACAAAAACAAACCCCAAATAGTTAAGAAAATGGCCCTAAGAAAATACATATCAATAATTACCTTCTTAAGTGTAAATAGATTAAGTGCTCCAACCAAAAGAAATAGACTGGATGAATGGATACAAAAACAAGACCCATATATATGCTGTCTGTCTACAAGAGACCCACTTCAGACTTAGGGACACACAAAGACTGAAAGTGAGAGGATGGAAAATGATATTCCATGCAAATGGAAATCAAAAGAAATCTGAAGTAGCAACACTCATATCAGGCAAAACAGACTTTAGTAAACTAAAGACTGTTACAAGAGACAAGGAAGGACACTACATAATGATCAAGGGATCAAACCAAGAAGATATAACAATTGTAAATATATATGCCCCCAACATAGGAGCACCTCAATACATAAGGCAAATGGTAACAGCCATAAAAGGGGACATCAACAGTAACACAATAATAGTGGGGGACTTTAACACCCCACTTACACCAACGGACAGATCATTCAGATAGAAAATCAATAAGGAAACAGCAGCCTTAAATGGCACATTAGACCAGATAGACTTAATTAATATTTATAGGACATTCCACCTGAAAACAGCAGAATACACTTTCTTCTCTAGTGCACATGGAACATTCTCCAGAATAGATCACGTCTTGAGTCACAAATGAAGCCTATGAAAATTGAAATCATTTCAAGCATCTTTTCTGACCATAAAACAATGAGATTAGAAATCGATTACAGGAAAAAAAAAAACTGTAAAAAACACATACACATGGAGACTAAGAAATATGTTACTGAATAACCAATGGATCACTGAAGAAATCAAAGAGGAAATCAAAAAAATACCTAGACACAAATGAGAATGAAAACATGATGATCCAAAACCTATAGGACACAGCAAAAGTAGTTCTAAGAGGGAAGTTTATAGCAATAAAATCTTTCTTACATCAGGAAACAAGAACAATCTCAAACGAACTAAACTTACACCTAAAGCAACTAGAGAAAGAGGAAAAAACAATACCCAAAGTTAGAAGATGGAAAGAAATCATAAAGATCAGAGCAGAAATAAATGAAATAGAGATGAAGAAAACAATAGCAAAGATCAATGAAACTAAAAGCTGGTTCTTTGAGAAGATAAACAAAATTGATAAATCTTTAGCCAGACTCATCAAGAAAAAAAGGGAGAGGACTCAAATCAATAAAATTAGAAATGAAAAAGGAGAAGTTACAACTGACACCACAGAAATACAAAGTATCATGAGAGACTACTATAAGCAACTATACGCCAGTATAATGGACAACCTAGCAGAAATGAAGTTATTAGAAAGATACAACCTTTCAAGACTGAACCAGGAATAAGTGGAAAATGTGAATAGACCAATCACAAGTACTGAAATTGAAACTGTGATGAAAAAAATCTTCCAACAAACCAAAGTCCAGGACCAGATGGCTTCACAGGAGAATTCTATCAAACATTTAGAGAAGACTTAACACCTACCCTTCTGAAACTCTTCCAAAAAACTGCAGAGGTAGTAACACTCCCAAATGCACTCTGTGAGTCCACCATCACCCTAATACCAAAACCTGACAAAGATACCACAAAACCTGACAAAGATACCACAAAAAAGGAAAGTACAGGCCAATGTCACCGAGGAACATAGACGCAAAAATCCTCAACAAAATATGAGCATACCAAATCGAACAACACATTAAAAGGATCATACACCATGATCAAGTGGAATTTATCCAGGGATGCAATGATTTTTTCAACACCTGCAAATCAGTGTGATACACCACAGTAACAACCTGAAGAATAAAAACCATACGATCATCTCAATAGATGCAGGAAAAGCTTCTGACAAAATTCAACACTCTTTATAATAGAAAATCTCCAGAAACTGGACATACAGGATACCTACCTCAACATAATAAATGCTATATATGACAAACCAAGGCTAACATCATACTCAATGCTGAAAAGCTGAAAGCTTTTCCTCTAAGATCAGGAACAAAACAAGGATGTCCACTCTCACCACTATTATTCAACATAGTTTTGGAAATCCTAGCCATCAGAAGAGAAAAAGAAACAAAAGGAGTTCAAATTGAAGAAGTAAAACTGTCACTGTTTGCAAATGACATGATACTGTACATAAAATATCCTAAAGATGCTACCAGCAAACTACTAGAGCTCATCAATGAATTTGGTAAAATTGCAGATTACAAAGTTAATACATAGAAATCTCTTGCATTCCTATACACTAACAGGGAAAGATCAGAAATAGAAATCAAGGAAACAATCCAATTAACCATCTCATCAAACAGAATAAAATACCTGGGATAAACCTACATAAGGAGGCAAAAGACCTGTAATGAGAGAAATATAAGATATTGATGAAAGAAATAAAAGATGACACAAACAGTTGGAGATATATACCATGTTCTTGGATTGGAAGAATCAATATTGTGGGAATAACTATACTACCCAAAGCAATCTATAGATTCAATGCAATCCCTATCAAATTACCAATGGCATTTTTCATGGAACTAGAACAAAAAAATCTTAAAATTTGTATAGAAACACAAAGGATCCCAAATAGCCAAAGCAATCTTGATGAAGAAAAATAGAGCTGGTGGAGTCAGGCTCCCAGACATAAGACTATACTACAAAGCTACAGTAATCAAAACAGTATGGTATGGGCACAAAAACAGAAATATAGATCAATGGAATGGGATAGAAAGTCCAGAGATAAATCCACGCACCTATGGTCACCTAATGCATTGACAACAGAGGCAAGAATATATAATGGAGAAAAGACAGTCTTTTCAATAAGTGGTGCTGGGAAAACTGGATAGCTACATGTAAACGAATGAAATTAGAACACTCCCTAACACCACACACAAAAATAAACTCAAGTTGGATTAAAGACCTAAAAATAAGGACAGATAGTATAAAACTCTCAGAGGAAAACATTAGCAGAGCATGCTATGACATAAATCACAGCCAGATCTTTTTTGATCCACCTCCTAGAGTAATGAACATAAAAACAAAAATAAACAATTGGGACGTAATTAAAAACTTTTACACAGCAAAGGAAACAATAAACAAAATGAAAAGACAACCATCAGAATGGGAGAAAATATTTGCAAATGAGGCAACCAACAAGGGATTAAACTCCAAAATATACAAGCAGCTCATGCAGCTCAATACCAAAAAAAAAAAAAAAAAAAAAAAAAATCACACACACAAAATAAAAAACTAACAACCTAATCAAAAAAAGGACAGAAGATCTAAATATATATTTCTCCAAAGAAGACATACAGATGGCTAAAAAGCACATGAAAAGATGCTCAGCATCACTAATTATTAGAGAAACACAAATCAAAACCCCAATGAGGTATACCTCACACTGGTCAAAATAGCCATCATCAAAATGTCTACAGATAGTAAATGCTGGAGAGGGTGTGGAGAAAAGGGAATCCTCCTGCACTGTTGGTGGGAATGTAAATTGGTAGAGCCACTATGGAGAACAGTATGGAGGTTTCTTAAAAAACTAAAGATAGAGCTCCCATATGATCCAGCAATCCCATTCTTGGGCATGTATCCAGAGAAAACCATAATTCGAAAGGATACATGCACCCCAATGTTCACTGCAGCACTATTTACAATACCCAGGACATGGAAGCAACCTAAATGTCCATCAACAGAGGAACGGATTAAGAAGATGTAGTACATATATACAATGGAAAAGTACCCAGCCATAAAATAGAATGAAATAATGCCATTTGTAGCAACATGGATGGACCTAGAGATTGTCATACTGAGTGAAGTAAGTCAGACAGAGAAAGACAAATTTCATATGATATCACTTACATGTGGAATGTAAAAAAAGGGTACAAATGTACTTACCTACAAAACAGTAATAGAGTTACAGATGTAGAAAACACACTTATGGTTACCAGGGGATAAGAAGGAGGGACAAATTGGGAGGTTGGGATTGACATACACACTACTATATATAAAATAGATAACTAATAAGGACCTAGTGTATAGCAGAGGGAACTCTACTCAATACTCTGTAATGGCCTATATGGGAAAGAATCTAAAAAAGAGTGGATATATGTATAACTGATTCACTTTTCTGGACACCTGAAAATAACAGAACATTGTAATTCAACTATACTCAGATATAAATAAGTAAATATATAAATCCTACCCATTTTTCAAAAACAATAATATTTGATTTCTTCCCACTAAAATCTAGAACAAGACAGGGATGACCACTCTCACCTCTTCTATTCAACATAGCATTGGAAGTCCCTAGTCACAGCAATCAGACAAGAAAAAGAAATAAAACGTATCCAAATTGGAAGGGAAGATGTAAAATTTTCATTATATTTACGATATGATAGTATATATAGAAATCCCTAAAGAGTCCACACAAAAATGACTAGAACTGATAAACAGATTCAGCAAAGTAGGATACAAGATTAACATACAGAAATTGGTTGCATTTCTTTATACTAACAATGAAATATCAGAAAGTGAATGTAAAAAAAAATAATAATCCATTTTAAAATCACATCAAAAAATACTTAGGAATAAACCTGACCAAGGAGGTGAAAGACGTATATGATGAGGACCATAAAACATTAATAAAGGAAACAAAATGATTCAAAGAAATGGAACGATATCCCGTGCTCTTGGATTGGAAGAATTAATATTGTTATAATGGCCATACTACCCAAAGAATCTAAGATTGAATGTGATCCCTATCAAATTACCCATGACATTTTTCACAGAACTAGAATGAATAATCCTAAAATTTATATGGAACCGTAAAACACCCAGAATTGCCAAAGTAATCCTGAAGAAAAAGAACAAAGCAGGAGGCATAACCCTCCCAGACTTCAGACAATACTACAAAGCTACAGGAATCAAAACAGTGTGGTATTGGCACAAAAACAGACATATGTATCAATGGAACAGAATAGAGAGCCCAGATATAAACCCACACACCTACAATCAATTAATCTTTGACAAAGGAGGCAAGAATATACAATGGGAAAAAGACTGTCTCTGTAGCAAGTGGTGTTGGGAAAGTTAGACAGTTGCATGTAAATCAATGTAATTAGAACACACCCTCTCACCATACACAAAAATGAACTCAAAATGGCTTAAAGACTTAAACATAAGACACGACACCATAAAACTCCTGAAAGAGAGCATATGGAAAGCATTCTCTAACATAAATCATACCAATATTTTCTTAGGTCAGTCTCCCAAAGCAATAGAAATAAAAGCAAAAATAAGCATATAGGACCTAATCAAAATTGCCAGCTTTTGTACAGCAAAGGAAACCAGTAAATACAGCCTACAGAATGGGAGAAAATATTTGCGAACAATGTGAACAACAAGGGGTCAATTTCCAAAGTATACAAACAGCTCATACAACTCACTAACAAAAAAACAAAAAACCCAATAGAAAACTGGGCAGAAGACCTAAATAGACATTTCTCCTAAGAAGACATACAGATGACCAGTAGGCACATGATAAGATGCTCAACTTCACTAATTATTAGAGAGATACAAATATAAACTACAATGTGGTGAGGTACACCAATCAGAATGACCATAATTAAAATGTCTACAAATAACAAATGATGGAGAAGGTATGGAGAAAAGGGAGCCCTCCTACACTGTTGGTGGGAATGTTAATTGGTTCAACCTGTGGGGAACAATATGGAGGCTCCTCAAAAAACTAAAATTAGAATTAACACATGATCCTGCAATCCCACTCCTGGGCAAACATTCAGACAAAACTATAAAAAGATACATGCATCCCAATGTCAATTGCAGCATTATTTACAATAGCCAAGACATGGAAGCAACCTAAATGTCCATTGACAGATGGATGTGTAAAGAAGTTGTGGTACATACGTACAGTGGAATACTACTCAGCCTTAAAAAAAGAATGAAATAATGCCATTTGCAGCAACATGGATGGACCTAGACATTATCGTACTAAGTGAAGTAAGTCAGAAAAAGAAAGACAAATACCATATGATATCACTTAAATATGGAATCTAAAATATGATACAAATGAACCTATCTATGAAACAGAAAGGGCCTCACAGACACAGAGAATATACTTGTGGTTGCCAAGGTGAAGAGTGGGGTGGGGGAGGGATGCACAGGTAGTTTGGGATTAGTAGATGCAGACTATTGATATTATATATAGAATGGGTAAACAACGATGTCCTACTGTATAGCACAGGGAACTATTTTCAGTATCCTGTGATAATCCATAATGGAAAAGAATATGAAAAAGAATGTATATATATGTATAACTGAATTACTTTGTTGTACAGTATAAACTAACACATTGTAAGTCAACTATACTTCAATTCATTAATTATCTTATATCTTATATACTATTTTATTTGTTGATCTGCTATCTTAATGAATGCATAGTTTAATTTTGTGCCAAATTTTAAGTGGTAAAATATGCACCGTTATTGTCCTTGATATGTCAAGCATCGAAGCACTCTGAATTAAGGAATTGTAGAAGCCTTTTGCCCTAGCTTTTGATAAATATGACAAAAATGTAAATTACTACTATAAATACAAGGCACACCTCAATTGACCAAGTTCCTGCTTAAAATCCATATTATCAAAATAAATACCGTTTGGAAATATTAATATTTGTAGAAAATCATTACCATGTTTCCTGGTTACCTAACATGCTGAAAAACCCTACCTTTATTTGAATAATTCTTAAGTTCATGATGTCATTTGCTAAAACAGAAATTCACCCCTGTCCTTTACAGCTAGTACCCAGTTAGATAAGTCTACACACAACAAACAGACTTACCTGTTAGAGTCTTTAAGTCCTTAAGTGAGTAACTGAGAGAATTAAACACGGGACCTAATCGATTTGCCTGGTTATAGTGGCAGCAGGAGCATAGAGCATTAATGGGCATCAGAGTTTGCAAAGCCTCATGCCTTGCAGAGAAGGTATTCATGGGGATGCCATGGCTGCAACTTCCTCTAGAGCTTGACTGCTGAGCAACAGCAGGACAGTATTTTCCTCAGGCTCAATCTGTAATGTTTTATGGCATGTTTCCTGAAAGTTTACCCTTAAACCTGCTCTTTAGAAAGTTCAAAATTTCTGTAAACTTCTCGAGTATTCTCCAGTAAATTTCTTTTCTATTTAAAGATACAAAACAAATTTTTCTTGCTTTCACCTAACAATCTCATTGCTAAAATACCCTATATCATTCTGGAGTAGATTGATAATAATCACATAGGAAGTCATATTGTTTGTTTAGTAATAGAATTTAATTAAGAATAGAATATACTGAGGTTCACTGAGGTATAAAATGTTCTTCTGTGTTCACAGAATTTTTCAGGTATAACTGCAATATCAAATGCATCTAAACATTATTCTGTTTCTTCTTTTCTACTTCTTGCTACACAGGACCTACAGTATGAAATAGAAACTGAGGTCACAGATGGAAGTGGTAAAATAATTCCTCAGCCTATGAATATGATCTCATTGGCAGTTTAGACTCCTCTTTTCCTATACTATTTGAAACTCCAGCCAAACTTGAGAGCCAATTATATACAGAAATGTAATATCAAGTTTATTTTTAGGGCAATCAATGCACTTGAAGCCAAGTTTCGCAATGAGATTTTAACATGCCCTGAAGATTAACAGCAACTCTCAGGGTGAGGTGAAACGATTTAATGCTCTTGAAAGTTGTCAGTCAGAAGCTTTATAGGGTGTATATAAACATCTCCTTCCCATTTCATCCTTGGTTTCCATAATTCACTATTCTATTATTAAATTTTTATTGTTCTCTAAAGGGAAAGGGAAGTATATTATGAAGTAAAGGAATTAATATTTATAGAAGGCAACTGTATTAAAATCCTTACATTATCTCAGGTAATTTTTAAAAAAAATATTTGAGATAGGCATTATAACTAATTTCCAGATGATGAAACACACTGACTGAGGTTAAGCACTGTATCTACACAAATAGTAAAATGTATTGATGTATCCTTTCTCCCATTCACTAAGTCATTCAACAAATATTTATTCAGCACATGAAAGGAATAAAATAGTTTCAATTTGTACTATAAAAGCTATAATAAGATACTGTTTTTTGAATTATATTCTGCATATTATAATATTTTGAATTTATGTTTTCAGGGCTATGTTAACCAGGTATGGTTGGGACCTTTATTTTCATTTAGTTTGTTTCCAGTGTTGGTAATAACTGTCCCTAAATCTTGTTGTTATTTATAGTGTTAGAGACTTCTTAGACCATAAATGTCAGGAAGGCAAAGATTTTCTCTTTCTTATTCATCAATGAAAATCTCCTGAATTTAGGATGGTGCCTTGTCCGGTCCTCAATAATGATTTATTTGAATGAATGTATGAGATTACAGAAAAATGATACTTTTATTACAAACGTGAGAAAATAATAATAATTGGTTCATAACTTTTTCCAATTAATAAATAATTAAATTTACATCTGGTTAAATTTACACTGAGTTGGAAATCATTACAGTATTTTTCAGCTTAGAAGTTATCTCATAAAACATTGAGATTGTGTTATGTCAATCTGGTGCTGTCAATATGGGGTGGAGCATAAAATTAGAGGTATTAAATTAGAAAATAAAATAAAATAAAAATAAAATTCATTAAAATCTAAACACCCACCATTCAGAAATAACCACTGTTACTATTTAGAGTATAATCTTGCACATTTTTTGATACCTATTTTTATATCTACCCATGCATTTATTCATTTGTCTATCCTTGTGTACAACATTAGTAAACGCTGTATATTCCTAATACTGGTCATTAGGTTGTAAATATTGTTTGTTCCTTTTTGACTTATTTTGCTTTGCTTGCTATTGTAGAAGCACAGCAAATTTTCTATAGGAAAAGCTTTGCACACATCCATGTGAAGAAATTCCTAGATTTTAATTTGAGGATCCTGGAGTATGCCTATTTTTATGGTTTTGAAAAAATGAAAGTAGTTAATTACTCAAAAATACAGTACATTAGCATCATTTTCTTAACACTGAATATTGGCATGCCTTTTAATTCTTACCAAATTCGAAGATATCTTAATTTTTATGAGACCATTTGTGTAATATAATGCTTTAATGCTTTAGTCTCAGACAACTGGCTCTTTTTTTCCATCTTCTGTACCACATAACCCTTAGTTTCTCTACAACTCTGTTGACTAGTAGCACTCCAAATAAGACTATGAATGTTTCTTAATGTTGTGGATTTTTTATCCTGGCCGTTGATATGCTCTATTAATGATTTCATACTTCTTCAGTGTTCTTAGCAACCATTATGGCTGTAATTGCAATACAATATAAGTAATTGTTACAATCTTTATCTCTTTTGTGTTCTGTAACTTCATGATAGATAATTTTGGAGGAGCCTTGCATTCTTATAATAGCTGCTGGTCATAGACAATTCTACATTATAGTTTAAATTCTCTCATTCAACCAGTGTTTTTTGCATATGTTTTGGCAGAAGATTGATTTTAGGACTCACTAGCAGGCAACTTCACCATTCAACCTGACTTGTGGGAAAGAAGTAAATAGAATATGAAAAGTAAATTGCTGACATTGAATAAAAATTGAAAGTAAGAAATCAACTAATATTCAGTGTCATGATTCTCTTATATCAATGTTATATTATCTGTATTATTCTTACTAAGAAAAAAATCCCCACATCTTGCTGTAAATATAAAAATACAGTAATTTTGTCTGTGATCCCTCAATAAAGCAATTGCTTTTTTTCTTGTTTTAATGAAAACTGGGGTCATAGAATGAAAATAATTAGAGCTTATTTTTGCAAACACCAAATCTCAAGATGGATGAGTGCATATGGTTTTAACTAGAGACCTTATTGCTGCAATGCATGAACATTTCCTTATTCATAACCTCATTTATACAACAAATATTTCCTGAATGACTAATATATGTCAGGATCTGTGGTAGATGCTAGAGATAAATGATCAGTAAAACAGAGCCTACTCTTGCATTCCCTGTACATGTAATATAATTGGAATTATAGATATTTGAATGCAAATATGAGAGTGCTATACTGAAGGAATAGAGTCTAGAGGTGTCAAGTGTTTATGTCATAGTCTAGAAGAATCAATGAAGACTCTATTAAGGAAATAACATTTATGATCTTAATGATGAGAATTAGAAATTATTTATGTGACAAGAGTACAGAATTTCAAACTGAGAATATTAGAAATAAATTCCCAGAGCACAAGATGGCAGAGTATAGGGATGTGAGCTCACCTCTTCTTACGAAAACACCAAAATCACAGCTAACTGCTGAACAATGATTGACAAAAAACCAGTGTAACCTACCAAAAAAGATATCCTACATCCAAAGACAAAGAACAAGCCACAATGGGACAGCAGGAGGGGTGTAATTGTGATAAAATCAAATCCCATGCCCACCAGAAGGGCAACCCATAAACTGGAAAATAATTATATCACAGAAGTTCTCCCACAGGAGTGAAAGTTCTGAGCATCACATCAGGTTCCCCTGCCTGGGGGTCTGGCAATGGGAGGAGGAGCCCCCAGAGAATCTGGCTTTGAAGGCCAGCAGGGTTTGATCACAGGAATTCCACAGGAAACAACAGAAACTCCACTGTTGAAGGGCATATACAAGTTCTTGTGTGCACCAGGACCCAGGGAAAAAAGCAGTGACCTCATTAGGGCTTGGGCCAGACCTACCTGCTGGTATTGGAATCTCTGAAGAGGTGGGGTCAGCTGTGGCTCACTGTGGGGACAAAGACACTGGCAGTGGTACTTCTGGGGAGTACTCATTGGTGTGAGCCCTCCTGGAGGCTGCCATTTTCTCACCAAGACCTGGCTGCACCTAACAGCCAGTAGGCTCCAGTGCTAGGACACCTCATGCCAAACAACCAACAGGGCGGGAATACAGCCCCACCCATCAGCAGACAGGGTCCTTAAAATCTTCTTAAGCACACAACTATTTGCTAAACACACACCTTGACATGGTCCTGCCCACCAGAGGGACAAGACCCAGATCCACCCACCAGTGGGCAGGAACAAGTCCCTCCCATAAGGATGATTGAACAAGCCTCTTAGACAGCCTCATCCATGAGGGGGCAGACAGCAGAAGCAAGAACTACAACCCTGCAGCCTGTGGAATGGAAACAGCAATCACAGAAATTTAGACAAAATGAGACAGCAGAGGAATGAACAGATGAAGGAACAAGATAAATCTCCAGAAGAACAACATACTGAAGTGGAGATGGGCAAAATTCCCAAAAAAGAATTCAGAGTAATGAAAGTAAAGATGGTCCAAGATCTCAGAAAAAAGAATGGAGGCACAGATTAAGAAGATAAAAGAAATGTTTAACAAAGACCTAGAAGAACTAAAGAACAAACAAAAAGAGATGGAGAATAAAATAACTGAAATGAAAAATACACTAGAAGGAATCAATAGCAGAATAGCTGAGGCAGAAGAATGCATAAGTGAGCTGGAAGACAGAATGGTGAAATCACCATTGAGCAGAATAAAGAAAAAAAGAAATGAGGATAGTCTAAGACACCTCTGGGATGACATTAAACATACCAGCATTCACATTATAGGGGTCCTAGAAGGAGAAGAGAGAGAGAAAAGTCCTGAGAAAATATTTGAAGAGATAATAACTGAAAACTTCCCTAACATGGGAAAGGAAACAGTCATCCAAGTCCAGGAAGGACAGAGAGTCCCAGGGAGGATAAACCCAAGGAGGAACACACTAAGACACA
Source organism: Balaenoptera physalus (assembly GCF_965194825.1). Lineage (NCBI taxonomy): Eukaryota > Metazoa > Chordata > Mammalia > Artiodactyla > Balaenopteridae > Balaenoptera > Balaenoptera physalus. The sequence goes on from NC_138884.1 coordinate 135,120,041, forward strand.
TAGTAATCAAGTTGACAAAAATTAAAGACAAAGATAAAATATTAAAAGCAAAAAGGGAAAAGCAACAAATACCATACAAGGGAATTCCCATAAGATTATCAGCTGATTTCTCAGCAGAAACTCTGCAGGTCAGAAGGGAGTGGCATGATTATTTAAAGTGATGAAACGGAAGAACCTACAACTGAGAATACCATACCCAGCAAGGCTCTCATTCACATTTGATGAAGAAATCAAAAGATTTACAGATAAGAAAAGCTAAAAGAATTCAGCACCATCAGACCAGCTTTGCAACAAATGCTAAAGGAACTTCTCTAGGTGGAAAAGAAAGGGCCACAACTAGAAACCAGAAAAAGCTCACCAGAAAGGGCAAACATACAGTGATGGTAGGAAATCATCCACACACAAATATGATATCAAAACCAGCAATAGTGAGGAGAGTACAAATGCAGGATATTGGAAATACATTTAAAATTAAAAGCCCAGAAACTCAAAATAATCTTGTTTATATATTGACTGCTATATCAAAACCTCATGGTAATTGCAAACTGAAAATCTATAATAGATACACACACACAAAAGAAAAATAATCCAAACACAACACTAAAGTTAGTCAGCAAATCAAAAGAGAAGAGAACAAAAGAGGAAGGGAAGAAAAAAACCTACAAAAACAAATCCAAAACAATTAACAAAATGTCAATAAGAACATAAATATTGATAATTACCTTAAATGTAAACTGATTAAATGCTCCAAAAGGCACAGATTGACTGAATGGATACAAAAACAAGACCCATATATATGCTGTCTACAAGAGACCCACTTCAGATCTAGTGACACACACTGACTGAAAGTGAGAGGATGGAAAAAGTTATTCCATGAAAATGGAAATCAAAAGAAAGGTGGAGTAGCCATACTCATATCAGACAAAATAGACTTTAAAATAAAGACTGTTACAAGAGACAAAGAAGGACACTACATAATGATCAAGGGATCAATCCAAGAAGAAGATATAATATTTGTAAACATATAGGAACCCAACATAGGAGCACCTCAATATACAAGGCAAATACTAACAGTCATAAAAAGAGAAATCGACAGTAACACAATAATAGTGGGGGACTTTAACACCCCACTTTCATCAATGGACATATCATCCAGAAGAAAATCATTAAGGATACACAGGCCTGAAATAAAACACTAAACCAGATGAACTTAATTGATATTTATAGAGCATTCCATCCAAAAGCAGCAGAATACACATTCTTCTCAAGTGCACATGGAAAATTCCCCAGGATTGATCACATGCTAGATACAAAGTGAGTCTTGGTAAATTTAAGAAAATTGAAATCATATCAAGAAGGAACCTAATTAAACTCAAAAGCTTTTGCATGGCAAAGGAAACCATAAGCAAAATAAAAAGACAACCCACAGAATGGGAGAAAATATTTGCAAACCAAGCAACTGACAAGGGATTAATCTCCAAAATACACAAACACCTCATGCAGGTCAATGCCAAAAAACAAACAACCCAATCAAAAAATGAGTGGAAGACCTAAATAGACATTTCTCCAAAGAAGACATACAGATGTCCAAGAGGCACATGACAAGATGCTCAACATCGCTAATTATTAGAGAAATGCAAATCAAAACCACAGTGAGGTATCACCTCACACCGGTCAGAATGGCCATGATCAAAAAAGTCTGCAAACAATAAATGCTGTGGAGAGGATGTGGAGAAAAGGGAATCCTCCTACCCTGTTGGTGGGAATGTAAATTGGTACAGCCACTATGGAGAACAGTACGGTTGTTCCTTAAAAAACTAAAAATAGAGCTACCATATGATCTAGCAATCCCACTCCTGGGCATCTATCTGGTTTGAAAGGATACATGTACCCCAATGTTCATTGCAGCACTATTTACAATAGCCAAGATATTGAAGTGACCTAAATATCCACTGACAGATGAATGGGTAAAGAAAATGTGGCACGTATATACAATGGAATATTACTCAGCCATTAAAAAGAATGCCAGTTGAAGCAGCATAGATGGACCTGGGGATTACCATACTAAGTGAAGTAAGTCAGACAGAGAAAGGCAAATATCACATCATTTACATGCGGAATGTAAAAAAATGATACAAATGAAATTATTTACGAAACAGAAACAGACTTATAGACTTAGAAAACAAACATATAGTTACCAAATGGGAGAGGTGGGGGGAAGGGATAAATTGGGAGTTTGGGGACTGACATATACACACCGCTATATATAAAATAGATTACTAATAAGGACCTACTGTATAGCACAGGGAACTCTGCTCAGTATTCTGTAACAACCTAAATGGGAAATGAATTTGAAAAAGAATAGATACATGTGTATGTATAACTGAATCCCTTTGCTGTACATCTGAAACTAACACAACATTGTTAATCAACTATACTCCAATATAAAATAAAAATTAAAAAAGAAAAAGAAACACTATTAATCATTTAAAAAAAAAAAGAAGGAATGAATGCCCAGAGGTGAAAATTGTAGTGCATTGTAGGAACTTAAATGACGATTAATACATTGAGTAAGGGGTATTAAGGGAAGAAGATGAGCACAAGGAGAGATCAGCCAAGTCTAGGTCATCTGGACCTGGGTAAGACATGGGTAGGAGTTTTGATTTTATTCAAAGAGAATCAGGAAAAGTATTTTACATAGGGCACTTACATGAAAAGATGTGTTTATCTGAAAGAGGACTCAGGCTACTGTTGAGCATTAACTGAAGAAAAACACAGCTTGAGGTGAGGATACGAATTTGAAGCCTGTTTTTTAATTCAAAGGATACCAAATATTAGCATAGACTGAAGATATGATATCATCTTGGTTTATAGGGGAGGGGGTGAAGACAGAAATAGGTAAACAGATTTGAAAGAGATTTAGGATATACAGTTTTAAGGCATTATGTATGGATAAACTGGAGAAGAGAGAAGATCCATGGATGTCTCTGAAGACTGTGGGTGGGATTCTGGGTGTTTGGCTGTGCCATACTATGTGATCATAAATAAGGATCAACACATTGAGAGAAGAAAAATGAGCTTAAGATTACGCGTATTGAATTTAACCTTCCTATACGTTATAAAACAAAAGTATCCAGCTAGCAAAATAGATAAAATATCTGGAACTCAAGAGTGAACTCCACACGGAGAATATTATGGAGTTTCAACATACAGCTGGTAACTGGGACATAGAAGTCATTAATCTCACCCAGAGAGATGACAGGTTCTTGAACAGAATCATCAAGGAATCCAAAATAGGAGATGAAATTTTCAAACTCTAGTTTCTTCTGGGGCCAGTCGGATGGTATAAATTAATAAAACAGTCCAGATATAAAAAATAATAATAGCATAAAAAGATGATAAATGGCCACTGACATTGTGACTCAAGGTCAAGGGTCAAAGAAAGTGATGGAGGCTGTAGTGGCCTCAGAACAAATGCCTTTTAGGGAGTGCTTGTAGTTAACTCTAACCAATTTTTCTTATTACAAAATATATCAAGGAAAGCTCAAACTCTGGATGTTCATATGATTTTTAAATATTGACAACTAATTATTAAAAATATTGTGAGTACCAAGCAAAACACAATGGTGGACCAGATTCTACCTAGAGCCATCCCATTTTAAGGAATGAAATGAGAAAAAAACAGTACCAACAGAGGAGACTGGGAATGCATAAACAGAGAGATACAAATGCAGTGATTCTAAAGAGTTAACAGACTTCCTTATCCACAACCAAGTGGTGATAAGCTGTGGGATAACAGATCCTTGTGCTTGGAAACGGCTTCAAATATTAAACAGCCTGTATTGATATTATTCACAACATTGCCTTCCCTCTCCTACTGTTCATCTTCATCATGTAGGATTTATTATACTCCCTTGTGCATAAGTTGCAGTGCTAGTTGTTTAACTGGTAAATGGAATATCTAGTTTATCTTTTTCAGAAATATTTATCATTAATCATAGTTTAACATTTTTTGTACTTCCAACATATTGATTCAGGAATGTGTTCATACGAATTCTCTTTAAGATATTCTCTCTTTAAGATATTTTCTCTTTAAGATATTTTCTTCCATTTTTCTTTCCTTAAATAGCATGGCAATATATCCTTATTGGATAGTTTTCTTGATAAGATTTTGCAAATGCTCTAACTAGAACAGAATGTGATTGCCAGGATCTGTGTAGTTGGAATGACAGAAGCACATTTATTTTTTTGAGGGATTTATTGGATAGAAGTCAAACACTATATTGACTTGGCTCTAAAAAGATTTCCCTTATGCACCCTATAAGGTATTATACTTTCTTGGCAAATGTGAAGTGCTAACTCCTCTCTTGGGGTTGAGGCATATCCTGCCCAAGCAGAAGGATGAACATGATAATCTAACAGGTATTTTTCCATTCATGACTACTGTGATCTAAGTCCACCAGGCACTAGAACTTTTTAAAACATTTAAAAATAATTACACTTAAGATATATCCTATGAAATATATATTTGCTTTAACATTCACTGCAATATTCTGAGCAATTTCTTCCAGCTATATTGTGCTCTATTCTAATGTTTTCAGAAAGAAACTTGGGAAACCCAATATCTTATGTATTGTCAGGAGAATGTCAATTTTCTCTTAATTAATTCCAAAATTTACAAATGTCATCCAAATCTATAACTTTCCTTATAAAATTTGATAAAGTATGATGAAAAGACAAACCTGTGAATGCTTCATATTTTAAATTTCTACAATATATTGAGTCATTGAAATAAATCTGAGTATTTGAAACAAGTCTTTTATGAAATATCTGTCCAAATAAAATACATAATTTTGTGCAAAATTTTACTATATATGCACTTGAATTAAATATCAGCATAGATGAGTAACCATCTATGTTCACCTAGCAGCTAAGTAGCCTATTCCTTCACACTTAGGCATATAAACTTCATATTTGTATGATAGCAAAATTAATATTTATTATGCTTTATGGATATTTTGGTCTCCTGTAAATGAAAAAAGCTGGAGATACTGAAACCCCAAAAGGCAAGTTTTAAAGAATAGATCAAAAGCTCAGGGAAGAAACAGTGGAAAAGACAGTACATGTAATTTTTTTTTTTTTTTCTCTTTTCCTAAAGGTCTATTATGTGGTTACCACAAAGTGCATTTATGTTTAGCCTCTCTCTGTATCCACCTGATTTTTCCTTGACTCCTATTTATTTCTTATTATCTTTAATTTCTGGCTTATTACATTTTTAACCACTTCACTGAGGTAATACAGACATATAAAAACCTGTACATATTTAACATATATAACTTCATGAGTTTGAAAATAAGTATACACTCCTGAAACCATCACCACACCTATGCCATAAACATATCCATTCCCTCCAAAAGGTTTTTCCTGCATTATTTCTTTACTATTATGTGCCATTAACTGTGATAGGCTGTTTACTAGCAATCTTTTCAGTATTCACACCAAGCCTGAATGCCTCAGTGTATCACACATCGTTCTTCTTCACCACTCCCCATATTCAACAATCTCTAGGCCCTAAATACCTTTCATATGTCTTATAGATATCTCAGTTATCAAACCACGTCTATTAAAACCTGTCAAGTCTAGGCCACTATCATTTTTCACCAAGAAACTTCTAATTACTCTCCCTATATAGACTCTTATCTCATTAGAATGATGTTAAAAATGAATGTTTGTCATGCCATTTCAACAGCTTAAAACCCTCTACCTACTCTTACACAAAACCTATATATTTCCAAATATGTGTCAAATTCCCAAGTGATTTGCTCCTATCTGCCCTTCCAAATTTGCTTAGTGTCATTCTCTGGCCTCGTATCTAGAATTATTCAGTCCCTCAAGAATTCCAAATTCCATTCACCTGTAGGGCACTTTCACATGCCTCTCCATCTACATGGAGTGCTCTTTGCCTCACCCGTCCAGAATATTACTGCCACCACCACTTCCCATGTGTCCATCAGCTCTTCCTCTTTCTATGACAAGGTTTCTGCCCAGATTCCATTAGGTCCTCCAGTCTACACTTTGTAAAAACTCAATATTTCTTTCTAACAATTAATTGCATTTATATTTAAATATTTTATGTGTGGCTTTCCACTCTGGATTGTAAAACCCATGCATCCCTAGTGTTTACAGTGTTTGGCGTGTTAGAGAGTGAACAAACACTTGATAATGAATAAATGAAATAAAAAATACCCATATTTAAATCATTTGATTCATATTTTAGGATATGAGATTCCTAAATGACCTCGCTACATGTGACTCACAAAGGTACCTAGGATTAAAAGTAAAACATGATTTGATCTATACTTAGTATTTATGTGTTCCTCCTTAACTAGTATTATGTTAAAATGATTTATGAGATGAATTGAATCAATTTAACAACTTTTTTGTTACATTATTATTTGGTGCATTCAAGTAAAATGTATCAAATAAAGCATATCTAACTTAATTTTTATTTTTTTAAACTATAGACAAATCCAAATGGAAAAAATGGGCTTTTTAATACTCCAAAGGAAAGAGCAATACTGTGACTAGATTAGTTTTTATTATCAAGACATTGTTTTCTACTTATCTTCTGAATCTCAGGTCAAAATGTTTGTTTTGGAGTATTTAGAGGATATTTTTAAAAAGGAACAAATTCTTAAGGTGCTGTTAAATTTTCTGAATTTTTAAATTACAATTTAGAATACCTTGTTTTCATTTACTAACAGAAAAACGCCACAGTTGAATTTAAAAACATTTTTATTCATCCATCCATTACTTATTCTCCATTTTTTCTGTAATCCATGAAGTCCCCTGTGATGCCCATTTTTCTTGCTATACTTCAGTTTTCCAGGACCATAGGACTTTTTCAGAATATCCCTCCAAGTCTGTTTACCTTAGTGCAGTTAGAGAGGCAGTGCAGCATTATGGTCAATAGTACGACCTCTGGAGCCAGCCTGCCTGGATTGGAATCCTGACTTTGTCGCTTACTAACTATAGAAACGTTTCCTGAACATCAAAAATATGGAGCAATTAATTTGATGGCCTTTGGCTCAGAATGCAGATGCTTACAAGGTTGATACTATGCCTATAAGCCCTAAATAAATAATCTGCCAACCTCAACGTCAACCAACATTTCTGAGGGAAAATATCCCATGATCTGTTACCTCAACAATCTGAAGCATGCTGCTTACAACATCATTATTAGAATCTAAAGGTCATTTCTTTCAGGCATCTCCTTAAACACAGACAACAGTACACACACACACACACACACACATGCACACGCACTAATACAATAAGAGAATTTTGGATGATGCCAATATGCTGACAGAGTTATTTGGGGTGGTTTTTATCAATGTTTATATTCTATAATTTTCCCTTAATATAGAAAAAAGTTATTTAACTTTTGAATCTTAGATTTTCAAGTAGAAGGGAGTACGTTTATTATCTCAGTGTGTATAGACATTTTTCTTGTAACTTTATAGATGATGAATACAAATTAATAAATAAGTCACATTAGATTATACTAGCAATAATTGCCTTACTGAATTAATACCATGAATACACTTCTATTCATCTTTATTTCATTCTTATAACATGTTGTTTATATTAAATTATCTTAAATAATCACATTTCATTGATAACTAGAGAAAAGGGAAACTAATGTTTTTTTTCTTATTTAAGCAGTATAGTAAATTATTTGGAAAATACATAGCTACTAGAATATTTAAAATATCCAAATTATTTGGAGCAAAAAATATAATTTAATTATATATTTTCCTACAAAATTTGACTAGACTTATGTAGTCGAAAACTGACCTACCATTGTTTGGGAGCTTAAAGAAAATTTAGAATGTATTCCTTGGCTATCTGTGTGCTCTCCAACTTATACAGTCTACAAAAAATACAGCATAAAATATTACCAATGGCATAATGAAAGTCCAGTGTAAGAGAAATATCTTGGCTAGTGCACCACAGTCAAGGTCATTCTAGCTTCAGTGCAGAGAGGCATTCAATGCAGGTATATTTGACTCTGGCTGAAGACCAGTCAAAAATGATTAAACTCAAGAGGGTAAGGACCGTGTAAACATAGTCAAGAGGACTTTGGTTGTCTGATTAGAGAAAATCACTCTAATAACATGGAAGCTAAAGAAGAAACAAAATCCTTTGTCCTAAGAGCTGCATTACCATCCACGGGCTCTTCCCTTTCTCCCACAATGCAGTTGTTAAGGGCTTCTAGGATTAATATCACAAAACTATTTAGACTTCTAATGGACTTGAACTAAAGAAAAACACCCTCCAAAATTTAGCACTACAATTGGCTTCTTTAAGAAACAATGAGATTCTTCAAAAATGAGGAGTTCAGAAGCTAAACATTCCTATGGTTGGGGACGTTACAGATGGATTTATTGCAACCAAGTCTATCTCCCTGTATGTTTCATCTGCCTATCTTTATTCTCTTCTCCTAACTGGCTTCAGAAAATAGAGGAAATCAGTGCCACCACTCATCCACATGACAGACCTTTAAATATTTTAAGGCAATTCTTTAGTATCCCACTATGCTCAAATAGAGCAATATACATATTCCCATTCCCAAAGACCTCTTAATTTATTGGATAAAGGACAGTATAGAATTTGGCAAGTAAATGAAGGTTTCATCATCTTCACCACCAGTGTTCTAACACAGTGGTCCTCAGTCTTTTCTCAGTCAAGTTCAGAGCTCAGGCTGGGTCTGTTAGAATGACACTGAGATTTCCCAAGTCACGTACAATTCCAGATCAATACATCCTGTGTGATAAATGATCACCTGCTGACTTGAGTCACTTTTAACTAATTTTCTAAATGCCTTTTCTTTGGTATGGCTAAAAATCATGTGTCCAACTCCCCTTACTTTCTCAGTCTGGCAGACTCCTTGGAAAATCTGAATATTTCACAATGGAAGTCTGGTAAAATTTACTCTCCACCCAAACCAAACATTGGGAGCACTACCAGAAGAGTTTATGGTTCTTTCTGGAAAAGTAGGATTTGGGGGATAACTCTTCTCTAGTCTGTTGCACTGTTGTGACAAAGTCAACCACAACCGCTAAAACACAACATACTCCTTTTCTTTTGTGCCTAATTTTACCCTGAGTTACTTGGAGGAATCAACTTTCCCAGGTTGATTATTCTTGTTAATCAGCCCTTCTCTTGTTCCCTAGAAGTTATCTAATTCTCTTCCTTTCAAATGACCCAGCCATATTCTGTAGAGATTGCTTTTAGACACCTGGAACATTATTCAAATTGTGTCTCTATTCTGATATTCATGGATTACCAGCCTATTTGATTCACTGACACTAAAGGTTACAAAAATACCCTTTTGCAAATCATTAAACATGACATTTTCTTTTAATATTCTTTGATCATCTAAAGATGATGAAGCATGCTATCATCAAGGTACCAGCTTCTACTTTCACACAGGCATTAAAAAAATCATATATTTGTGTAGCCATGATATTCAATATGGTTTATTTTCTTGGTTAAGAATGAGAGCTAAGTTTCAATTAAACTGAATTTTTGAAGTCAATTCTTTTGTATCAGATCCTACACCAACAAGGATATGAAACATAAAGAGTCCATGCTAATTGCACTTTAAGGAAAGTACTATCATTATGGTTTTGTGCATAATTTCATATTTTCCTCTGAGATTGATTGAACACATATGTTGGCATTTGGAAATGGTGAACAGTTTCTAAAATTCTGAATGAATATATTTTGTGATATGAAAACACTTATCATACAGAATCAAAATTGTTCAGCTCTATTTGAATTATTCAGAATACTAAGTAGTCTCATGATTTTCATATGCTTATATTGAGATGTTTTCAATAATAGATTCATCTTTCTCAGCCTTCAAGGAATATTGATATTTCTTCCTTCAAATTGTGTTGAATGATTTAAAATAAGTAAATGACTTAGGAAAGTAGATTGCATATAATAAGCCCTATATAAGTGTTTATGATAAATATTAATTAAACATAAAGCAATCTTAATGTGATAATAAATTCCATTAAATTGTGAAGCATTTCTCATTGGAAATCAGTGTATTATATCTTCAATGTTATAAAAATTGATGGGTTCTGAATTCATGTGTATTTCATTCAGTTTTTATGTCAGTAAAATATACATGTAACATGTATGTTTAATTATTTTTATATTATAATATGTGAGAATCAAATTTCATCTTTGGGCAAAAATAGGAAGACTCTACCTGTTAAAACATAATTTTCTCTCTATGTAAATTGATATGATGAAAATATATTCATTTTGAAAGCAAAAATTATGCTTTCAAATTACCCTAAAAAAGTTAGGCTCAGAGTAGTAGTTCTATACACTTAAAAAAAAAAAAAAAAGAAAGAAAAACAAAGAATATGATATTCCCAGAGTTGACTGGAAATGTTGATGGGATTTTGCACAGGTTGTTATGCAAGCCTGGAATAACTGGAAGGCAGTAAAATTGTGACCAAAAAAAAAAATGGCTGTATTCCAAGATGAGCTATTTGCAGTGTTTTCTGTTGCCTCCTGGTGCAGATCTCCTAAGCTCAGCCTGCTGAGTTAGAGGGATGCAGAGGTCCTCTATGATGTGCCATACTATATAGGTTGTAATCAAAGCCAACATGTTGCTTAAATAATACAGATGATGAACAACTTCTGATTATTATATTTGGGGATATTATGTACATGTATCAATTACTATACATTTATTCTTATGGCTTTTTAAGATATATTTTAAAAAGATATCATTTTAAAGAGATATCAGAGAAAAAAGATTTTAAAGCATTTTAAAGATATCAGAGAAAAAAAGACCTTGAATTTATGTCAATTTTAAGAGAATTACTACTTTATTATTCCATTTTTTTTATTTGAAAAAGTGTAACTCAAGTTTGCTCACATTATGTGTAAGATATTAGTACTCTAAGGAATAAAAGTTGGTCTAAACCACTTAGTTTTAATGTTCTTTCATGGATATTCGATGATACAAAAAATAGTCACTATAATGAGGCTTATAGAAATGGAAGAAGATTTAGCTAATATATGATCCTCAAGACACTTCTCCCACATTCTGCTGCTTAAACAATCCCAGAAGGAAATCAAAACAGCTATTTAAAAATAACAACAAAAACATATGACCCAATTTTAAAATGGGCAAATACTTGAATAGACATTTCTTCAAAGATGATATGCAAATGGCCAAGAAGCATATGGAAAGATGCTTACCATCACTAGTCATGAGGGAAGTGAAAATCAAAATGACAATGAGATATCACCTCACATCCATCAGGATGGCTACCATTAAAAAACAAACAAAACAAAACAAAAAAACAGAAAATAGCAAGTGCTGGTGAGGATTTGGAGAAATTGGAACCCTTGTGCACTGTTGGGCCTAATGTAAAATGGTGCTACTCCTATGGAAGACAGCATGAAGGTTCCTCAGAAAAATAAAATTACTATATGATGCAGCAATTCCACTTCTGGGTATATATCCAAAAGAACTGAAAGGAGGATCTTGAAGAGATATTTGCACACCCATTTCACAGTAGCACTATTCACAGTAGCCAAGATATGGAAACAAACTAAATGGCCATTGATGGATGAATGGATAAATGAAACGTGGTACATACAGGCAGTGGAACATTATTCAGCTTTAAAAAGGAAGGAAATCCTGTCACATGCTAAAATATTTATGAATCTCAAGGAGATGATGCTATATTAAATAGACCAATCACAGATGAACAAACTCTGTATGACTGCACTTATATTAGATATCTAGAGGAGTTAAATTCATAGAAACAGAAACTATAATGGTGGTTGTCAGGGGCTTGGGGGGAAAAGGAAATGGGGAGTTGTTTAATAGGTAGAGAGCTTCAGTTTTGCAAGATGAAAACGTTCTGGAGATTGTCTGAACAACAATGTAAATATACTTAACACTACTGAAATGTATACTTAGAAATGGTTAAGATGGTATATTTTATATAGTTTTTTTTTTTTAACCACAATTTTAAGAAAAGATTAAGCAATACTTAGAACAATTTATAAAAATTATTTGCTTAGAAAGAGTCACTAGAAAGAAATGTCATCTTACTTCATTTTGTCCTCATTATTTCAGATGAGAAGCCAATCATTAAGTGCATCAATGTACAGCTATACCTATTGAGTTGATTTTCTCTTTCTGCTTTCAAGATTTTCTCTTTTTCTTTGGTTTCTTGGGGTAACTTCTTTTTTTAAATATTTATTTATTTATTTGGCTGTGCCAGGTCTTAGTTGCAGTACGCGGGATCGTTAGTTGTGGCATGTGGGATCTTTAACTGAGGCATGCGGGATCTTTTAGTTGCAGCATGCATGTGGGGTCTAGTTCCCTGACAAGGGATCGAACCCCGGGCCCCCTGCATTGGGAGCGCAGAGTCTTAGCCACTGGACACCAGGGAAGTCCCAGGAGTCACTTCTTTATCTGTTTAGCTTAGTAGTCAGTTGATGTTTAACAGAGGTTTTCCTCAAACTCCTTGAGTCCTTAAATATTTCATACCCTGCTAATAAGCCTGTGTGGATAGAAGAGTACACTCAAAGTTAAATATTTTTTACCAATTTGCCCTGGCTTTTATTTTACACTGGACCCCTTTCTATTTCTTTTGCACGTGTTCTCATATTCAGGGTTGGTTGGAATATATGGTTAGCATGGGCCCTCTCAGTGTCCACTTCACATGCACATAGCCTCAACTAAGTAATACATATACCACTACCACCACCGTAACCTCTGACTAGTAAGGCCATTTATTGTTCTCACACACTGCAAGGTCATTTTCACCAACAATGCCACTGCATGTTAGCATGATGCACATTTCTCCAAAATTTTTTTTTGATGTGTTAATGTAGGTTTATTTTGAAAATTTTTTTGAATTTTATTTAGTTTTTTATACAGCAGGCTCTTATTAGTTATCTATTTTATACATATTAGTGTATATATGTCATTTTATACATATTATTGTATATATGATATTTCTCCAAATTTATTTGCAGCTACATTTTTTTTTTTAGGTACACATTTCAAAATTTTATTTGAGTGTTTTTGTAGGATCAATATGATAAGTAAAAATTACCTTCAATATAAAATAATTATTTGACAAATAGCTTAGTCTATATATGGTAAGTCCAAAACAGTTTGTGAATCTGCAGGGATAAAACACGTTATGGATACAAATGCAAATCAATCCCCATAATTTGTTTTCATGATTTTCTTTTTTTTGTCCAGTTTTACTGTGGTATAATTGACATACATCACTGTATAAGTGAGATGACATTATTTAAACTGCTGAAGGAAATGAATTATCAACCAAGAATTCAACATCCAGCAAAACTATTCTTCAAAACTTAAGGTGAAATAAAGATATTCCAAGGTAAATAAAAATTATCTGTTGCTAGCAGACCTGACTTAAAAGGAACACTAAAGGAAATCCTTTGGACTGTAAGAAAGTCTTGGCAAATGAAAACATGAATTCATAAAAAAATGAAAAACATTAGAAATGGTAAATATATGGGTAAATATAAAAATACTATAGATACATAATATTTTTCTAATTTCTACTTTTACCACTTTAAAAATCTAAGGTTTTTCTCTCAATGAGAAATTGAGCAGTGTGTGGAGACATTTTTGGTTGTTAGGACTGGGGGCAGAAGTGCTATATAAATATTGGGTGGGCCAAAATGTTCACTTGTTTTTTTCCGTAAAATGGCTCTAGTAGCACTTAGTTGTCTTTAACTTTATTCAAAACAATTTTGTTAGATTGTATGTGCCGGCCGTCAGATCAGCATGCATTTAAAAGAAGACATCAAAATTAGTGAATTTTTGTGTAGCCATTTTAATAGTGAAGATGGAAGGAAAAAAAGCAACATTTTCAGCATATTATGCTTTATTATTTCAAGAAAGGTAAAAATGCAACTGAAACGCACAAAAAGAGTTGTGCAGTGTATGGAGAACGTGCTGTGACTGATCAAGTGTGTCAAAAGTGGTTTGTGAAGTTTCATGCTGGAGATTTCTCACTGGACGATGCTCCACAGTCGGGTAGACCAGTTGTAGTTGATAGCGATCAAATCGAAAAAATAATTGAGAATGGTCAACGTTATACCACGAGGGAGATAGCTGACATACTCAAAATATCCAAAGCAAGTTGAAAATCATTTGCACCAGCTTGGTTAAATGAAACGCTTTGATGTTTGGATTCCTCATAGGTTAAGCAAAAAAAAAAACTGCTTGGCCATATTTCCTCAAGCAATTCTCTACTGAAACATAATGAAAATGTTCCATTTTTAAAACAAATTGTGACGGGCAATGAAAAGTGGATACTGTACAATAATGTGGAACAGAAGAGATCGTGGGGCAAGTGAAACGAACCACCACCAACCACACCAAAGGCCGGTCTTCATCCAAAGAAGGTGATGTTGTGTATATGGTGGGATTGGAAAGGAGTCCTCCATTATGAGCTCCTTCCGGAAAACCAAACAATTAATTCCAACAAGTACTGCTCCCAATTAGACCAACTGAAAGCAGTACTCGATGAATAGTGTCCGGAATTAGTCAACAGAAAACACATAATCTTCCATCAGGATAACGCAAGACCGCATATTTCTTTGATGACCAGGCAAAAACTGTTACAGCTTGGCTGGGAAGTTCTGATTCATCCGCCGTATTCACCAGACATTGCACCTTTGGATTTCCATTTATTTCGGTCTTTACAAAATCCTCTTAATGGGAAAAATTTCAATTCCCTGGAAGACTGTAAAAGGTACCTGGAACAGTTCTTTGATTGAAAAGATAAAAAGTTTTGGGAAGATGGAATTTTGAAGTTGCCTGAAAAATGGCAGAAGGTTGTGGAGCAAAAGGATGAATACATTGTTCAGTAAAGTTCTTGGTGAAAATTAGAAATGCGTCTTTTATTTTTTCTTAAAAACACCAAAGGCACTCTTTGGCCCACCCTATATATACCTAGTGGATGGAGGATAGGAATGCTGCTTAACATCTTACGATGCACAAGACAGTCAGCCCACAACATGAGTTACCCAGTCCAAAATGTCAATAGTGCCACTTTGTAGAAACCCTGATCTAGGTTACCTTTCTGCGATTGATATGTGCAACCTTCAAAAACCTATTCACATGCTTTCCAGGAAGCCAATCCTGATACTATAAGAACCAGAGAATATTTGTCTCACTTTCTGCCACCATTTAGCTTGAAAATATGGCCAGTATTTAGTATATATCACACTTCATTGCAATTATTTGTATATATGTTTATATCTGCTCTAATATGAGCTCTTGAGAACAATAGTTTCCTAATCACATCTGTATCCCCAGCAACAAGCACATGACCTAATATAGAGTAAGCCTTCAATAAATATTTGTTAAATAAATAAATGGATGGAAAATGGAAAGATTAAAGGAAGGAAAGAAGGAAAGGAGTATATTCAATGACAATTAAAACAGAGATGTAGTCTTCTCTTAAGAAGATGAGGAAGAATAAGATTTTCAAAAATTTACTTTCTAAATGCTTCCACTAAATACAGATGACTATTTTGCCTACAATTTTTGTTTATTTCAATAATACTTATGAAACTATAACTCATACTGTAAAATTTAGCACAAAGGTAGCATGCAAATGAAAAGTAAGTTATTAAAAATTGACATATCTTATGGATAGCTGGTTGTTTTGTATAATACATAACTCATCTATAGGTACTATAAACTGCATCTTTTTTACAAAATCAAAGATGATATGTTGTGCAGGATATCATGTGCTTCTCCTTCAGATACATTCACCAGCTCTATAATATGCATTTATCAACCTGCCCTCGAATTACATAATTTGAATGAGTCTCATCTACTTCCTGCTGGGATGTTGACTGATACAACCATATAGATATAATTTCTAAGAATATGTTAGATATTATATATGATGTTGCAAAAATATTGAAACTTTATTTCCTTTATAGTATATACATGTCTAAACACTATAAACTCAGTGGAACCGGAGATATCTTTCAACTCAACCTTTTTTCTCTATTTCTAATGTCATTGCCCTATCTCAGACTTTAGTCATTTATTATGTATGTTATAATTATTTTCTAACCTCATTCTCCCTGCTCCTGGTGTTGCTCTCTCTTTCAATCTATAGTACAGAAAAGTTATCCAAAAATGCAAATCTGAGCAGATTCAATACTACTTAAAATCAGCAATGATTTATCACTACCAAGGTCTAATTTGGACTATATTTTTTGAACTGCTTAGGGTTTTAAAGCACCACCTTTCCAATTACTATAGGTAGCAGATAACTAGTCATTCTGGACAGCTAATAATTATCATACATCTTCAATTTTTGAAAAATTAATAGCTGTTTTAAGAAATAACTGAGCCTTGATTGGTATAAAATCTAAACTATGAGATGTGAAGAATAGAAGATATTTTTGAGACCCACTTGGTGGCTACAATGAGATCAGAGGTACGATTAAGAGAACGATTAAAATCACAAGACCTCATTTAAATTTTAAATATACTTTTCCCATATAATACCCTCCCCTTTTTTAGTAGTGTGTGAAAGCAGGCATTCAGACTTAAAGCTAATTTATATAACAGGTGCTCATTAAACACTGGAATATGTAATTGCACGCTCAACCTGTGGTCACCATACATATATGGAATGCATGATGCCAAATAAGTATCTCATCCTAGTTTTTAATATATACTATTTTTTTTAACTTTCTAATGAGAGATGAGTTTATTTTCAAATGTGAAATCTGGTCAATATTTCAATCCAAACCCAACATATTTTAACACACATATTGGAAAGGTTTACTATATCATGCAAGCTATAAAGTTGATTAGAATATCTTTACAATCCTATGAAGAAGATAAAGTACAGTTCAGAAAAGTTATATCTTTACATTAACCAACAAAAGTTTAGCAATTGTATTTCACTCTCATTACAGGGTTTAGGGGGAATCTCTGAAAAAACAGATTATAAAAATGTCTTCTGCAATTGTGATTTTTTCCTTCACTGTTCAAGTAAAATCATGTGTCATCCAGTTGCAAAATATTATTGGCAACATGTATACAAACCACTGCAAATTAAAAAAAAAATTGTACCCAGGCAGGCCTGACAAAGATTTTATAGACACTTCTAATCTAATCATTTTGCTTGTACTAGTAACTAATGTCATTATTTTCTGCTTCTATTCTTTTGCCAATGCGTAGAAAGAGTACATTCATACTGACAAACGCACACAACATGACAAACCAGGATAAATGGCATTTGAAAACCATTATAAAAGGACTTTCCTGAAGTCATTTCATTCAACAAAAATTAATTTAACTCTAAAAAACAAAGGCTAATTGTAAAGAAAATACATAATAAAATAGTACATTACAGAGTACATTAAGTTGAACTTCATTTGCCTTTTAATAGAATCACAGTACTTCTGTAAATAAGTATTTTAATTGGTCTGTTCTTTGGTGAAAACAGCTCTATTTCATAGTTATGTCATGTGAGGCTGCAACAAAGAGAAATCAGATAATCTAAAGAAAATTGGCTACTGGTTGCCTTTATTATCAGTACTGGGAATGGAGAAATCTTCATCAAAATAGCTCCTAAGTATTCTCTTTATTTTAAATTGCCCAGTGTGACAGACTGTCCAAGACTGCTTCTTCCTAAAACACACAGCTTTTTATTCTTCTTTTACAAAGAGTAGTTTTTTATGTAGGTACAGTAGCTTATGCTGGTGTTGATTCTTCAAAGTCAACTAATTTTAATGATAATATTACTATAATTTATATTAAATGACTATAATTTATACTAAATTTATAACATATAGTCAGAACAATATATTTTAAAATTGTTTAGGGAAGTGTAATAAATAATAATCATAAACATTTAAAAAATATAAATAAGAAAACAATGAGAATAAAAATCACTTCTGTCACTGAGATAAGTCCTTTCTCCGCTCTCTATCTCCCCCCCCCCCCCGCTTTCTACAGGCACACATACACACATATGCAGAGTAATCTACTTTTTTAAAACATTGCTCTGTGAACATTTTCCTTTAGCCATAAGTCTCCTTTATTGACAATATCATGTTGTATGAAAATTGCCATAATTTATTTAACTAAACTCTTCTTTTTAGATATTCATTTATTTTTCTTTTTTCTATGAACAATATTGCAGTAATGGTTCTTGTGGCTTTTGTGTGTGTGTGTGTGTGTAGCCAAAATAAGTACTTAGAAATTATACTTTTGACCTATAGCACTTTAAGAATGTCAATATGTACAGGACAGAATGTCCTCAGGAAAGTGGAACTATGTTTTTAATAACTCAAAATAATGTAGCTCCTCATGTGATGTCTTTCAAACATGGTACTAAATAAGGAAAAGAGAAGAAGACTGACAAACTTAAGTTATGACCTTACATTTTATTTAATTATAGTTGCATGTGGTGTAAGAAGTAACTTAAGAGTCCATTCTACAAAAAGTTCATTTACTCTATCATTTGCCCTTCCTAGCCCCCCACCAAAAAAAAAAAAAAAATCCCTCCCTGGCTTCCAAATTGTTTAGAGTATTAAAGGAAATTTCATACAATTGCCATAGATATACTGTTAAGCACTTAAAACTCTACATTATAATTCCATTAATCTCCTTTTATAGTATTTATATTGACAACATTTTCATTTTGTAGGACTTAAAAGTGAATGCAGCTGTCTATGGTCTTTCCTATGTATCAAGCATTGTTCTTTGTTCTTCATATTATTACTCTTTATCTCACAAAAAAACCAAAGAAGTAGATACAATTAGGTGAGCAAACTGAAGCTTTCACTGGAAGTTTTGGGATTAATTCCTGAGCTTTGTGCCAAGATTAGTCCTGCTATTGTTCTTCATATATTTTATATAAGGGTGCATTTCTGTGTGTTACTATTGAAATGAAAGTTACTAATACAGATATATGAGCAGGATGATCCAGCCTGATAAGTAGGATCATGGCCTGACAGTGAAATAAGCCAAAAGCTAAATATTATATCAGTCCAGAGTAATATGATTTAGAGAATTAGGGAAACTTCTAATTTTAAGATTGCCCTAATTGAAAATGGCCAATGGCAGAGCTGACTAGGAGATAGGGGCTGATGGAGGTTATGTGTATGAGTGGGTGGGTACATGTGGGTGTATGTATAAACAGCCTTTTCTTCAGTTCTATCACTGCCTATTGACTGGATGATGATTGGCTGTGCTGGTATTCACTCGGTTCTCCAAGTCACTAGTGAAACTGCAGGAAGTTACTGGATTGGGGACTGATAATCACATCCACTCTACTCCCCCACCTGGGTAGTTAAGTTGTGCTCTGTTTTGGATATTGAAAATTTTTAAATTGCCATATTTTAATTGAAAACATTTAAGGTGTATTTTACCGTCTTATTTATGTCCAAAGTTGAACCATAGCGCTTTTCCATAGGACCTATTAGTTTTCTGCCTCCCCAGATGTTTGTTTTCTTCCTTCCTTCCTCCCTGCCTTCCTTTTCTTCCTTCCTTCCTTTTCTTCTTTCTTTTTCTCTCCCTCTCCCGCTCTCTCCTTCCCTCTCTCCTTTCTTCCCTTTCCTTCCTACTTTTTAAATTTTTTCCTTTCCTTTCCTTTCCCCTTCCTTCTTTCCTTCCCTTCCTTCCTTCTTCCCTCCTTTCCTCCCTCCCGCCCTCCTTCCTTCACTCTTTCTTTCTACAATTGACCTACAACACTATGTTCACTATGTTACTTTCTGAGGCACAACATTGTGATTCAATATTTATATATATTACAAAATCGTTATCCTAATGAATCTAGTTACCATCTGTCATCATAGGAAATATTACATTATTATTGACTAGATTCCCCATGCTGTATATTTCATTCCTGTGACTCATTTATCTTGTAACTGGAAGTTTGTACATACATTTTCCTGACCTATTTTACTCATCCTCCCACTTCTCCCTCTGACAACCACCTGCTTGTCCTCTGTGTCTATGACTGTTTCTGTTGTGTTGTGTTTATTTATTTCTTTCATTGTTTAGATTCCACACATAAGTGAAATCATGTGGTACTTGTCTTTCTCTGTCTGACTTATTTCACTTAGCATAATACCCTCTAGTTTCATCCACATTGTCTCAAATGGCAAGATTTCATTTTTTTATGGTAGAGAAATGTTACATTGTACATATATATCACCTCTTCCTTACCTATTCATCTACTGATGGGCACTAACTTTGCTTCCAAATCTTGACTATTGTGAATAATGCTGCAATAAACATAAAGTGTGCATACATCTTTTCAAATTAGTGTTCTTGTTTTGGAAAAATACCCAGAAGTGGAATTTCTGGATCTTTTGGTAATTCTATGTTTTCTGTGGGTTTTTTTTTTTTTTTTTTTTGAGGCTCCTCCATACTGTTTTCCAAGTGACAGCACCAATTTACATTCCCATCAACAATGCACTAGGGAAGAGATCAGTTACTGGTGGTGAAGAAAAGGCAGGAGACATGGGGTCAGCTTTCCTGGGTGTGGATTCCACCTCTGCCACTTACAGAAATGTGGGACTTAGCAAGTAACACTCTCTAAGGCTCAGTTTTCACACCAGGAAATGGAAGTAGGGTTAAATAAATAAATGTTTAAATTAAAATTAAAATTAATCGAGGACCAGGAGAAGATGGTGGAAGAGTCAGGCGCGGAGATCACCTTCCTCCCCACAAATACAACAGAAATACATCTACACGTGGAACTGCTCCTACAGAACACCCACTGAATGCTGGCAGAAGACCTCAGACCTCCCAAATGGCAAGAAACTCCCCACGTACCTGTGTAGGGAAAAGAAAAGAGAAAAAACAGAGACAAAAGAATAGGGACAGGACCTGTGGGAGGGAGCTGTGAAGGAGGAAAGGTTTCCACATACTAGGAGCCCCTTCACGGGCAGAGACTGCGGGTGGTGGAGGGGGGAAGCTTCGGCGCCACGGAGGAGAACGCAGCCACAGGGGTGCGGAGGGCAAAGTGGAGAGACTCCCGCACGGAGGCTCGGCGCCGAGCAGCGCTCACCAGCCCGAGAGGCTTGTCTGCTCACCCGCCAGGGCGGGCGGGGCTGGGGGCTGGGAGCTGAGGCTCGGGCTTAGGTCGGATCCCAGGGAGAAGACTGGGGTTGGTGGCGTGAACACAGCCTGAAGGGGGCTAGTGCGCCACAGCTAGCCGGCAGGGAGTCCGGGAAAAAGTTTGGAGCTGCCGAAGAGGCAAGAGACTTTTTCATGCCTCTTTGTTTCCTGCTGCACAAGGAGAGGAGATTCAGAGCGCCGCCTAAACGAGCTCCAGAGACGGGCGCGAGCCACGGCTATCAGCGCGGACCCCAGAGATGGGCATGGGACGCTAAGGCTGCTGCCGCCGCCACCAAGAAGCCTGAGTGCGAGCACAGGTCACTCTCCACACCGCCCCTCCCGGGAGCCTGTGCAGCCCGCCACTGCCAGGGTCCCGTGATCTGGGGACAACTTCCCCGGGAGAACGCACGGCACGCCTCAGGCTGCTGCAACGTCACGACGCCTCTCCCGCTGCAGGCTCGCCCCGCCTCCTCTGTACCCCTCCCTCCCCCTGCCTGAGTGAGCCAGAGCCCCTGAAGCAGCTGCTCTTTTAACCCCGTCCTGTCTGAGTGAAGTACAGATGCCCTCAGGCGACCTTACATGCAGAAGCGGGTCCAAATCAAAAGCTGAACCCCGGGAGCTGTGCGAACAAAGAAGACAAAGGGAAATCTCTCCCAGCAGCTTCAGAAGCAGCGGATTAGAGCTCCACAATCAACTTGATGTACCTGCATCTGTGGAATAACTTAATAGACAACAAATCATCCCAAATTGAGGAGGTGGACTTTGGGAGCAGGATATATTATTTTTTCCCCTTTTCCTCTTTTTGTGAGTGTGTATGTGTATGCTTCTGTGTGAGATTTTGTCTGTATACCTTTGCTTTCACCATTTGTCCTAGGATTCTGTCTGTCCGTCTTTTTATATTTTTTTTCTTCTTTTTAATTAAAAAAATTTTTTTAATAATAATTATTTTTTATTTTAATAACTTTATTTTATTTTATCTTACTTTATTTGATTTGATTTGATCCTCTTTCTTTCTTTCTTTCTAGTTTTTCTCCCTTTTATTCTGAGCCGTGTGGATGAAAGGCTGTTGGTGCTCCAGCCAGGAGTCAGTGCTGTGCCTCTGAGGTGGGAGGGCCAACTTCAGGACACTGGTCCACAAGAGACCTCCCAGCTCCACGTAATATCAAATGGCAAAAATCTCCCAGAGATCTCCATCTCAACACCAAGACCCAGCTTCACTCAACGAGCAGCAAGCTACAGTGCTGGATACCCTATGCCAAACAACTAGCAAGACAGGAACACAGCCTCATCCATTAGCAGAGAGGCTGCCTAAAATCATAATAAGGCCACAGACACCCCAAAACACACCACCAGACGTGGACCTGCCCACCAGAAAGACAACATCCAGCCTCATCCAGCAGAACACAGGCACAAGTCCCCTCCACCAGGAAGCCTACACAACCCACTGAGCCAACCTTAGCCACTGGGGACAAACACCAAAAACAACGGGACCTATGAACCTGCAGCCTGCAAAAAGGAGACCCCAAACACAGTAAGTTAAGCAAAATGAGAAGACAGAAAAACACACAGCAGATGAAGGAGCAAGGTACAAACCCACCAGACCTAACAAATGAAGAGGAAATAGGCAGTCTACCTGAAAAAGAAGTCAGAATAATGACAGTAAAGATGATCCAAAATCTTGGAAATAGAATACAGAAAATGCAAGAAACATTTAACAAGGACCTAGAAGAACTAAAGGGAAAACAAGCAATGATGAACAACACAACAAATGATATTAAAAATAGCAGAATAACTGAGGCAGAAGAATGGATAAGTGACCTGGAAGATAAAATAGTGGAAATAACTACTGCAGAGCAGAATA
The DNA here is from genome assembly GCF_965194825.1 of Balaenoptera physalus. Taxonomy (NCBI): domain Eukaryota; kingdom Metazoa; phylum Chordata; class Mammalia; order Artiodactyla; family Balaenopteridae; genus Balaenoptera; species Balaenoptera physalus. The sequence continues at coordinate 135,143,107 of NC_138884.1, forward strand.
AATTAAAAAGCATGAAAAGAACTGAGGACAGTCTCAGAGACCTCTGGGACAACATTAAATGCACCAACATTTGAATTATAAGGGTCCCAGAAGAAGAAGAGAAAAAGAAAGGGACTGAGAAAATATTTGAAGAGATTATAGTTGAAAACTTCCCTAATATGGGAAAGGAAATAGTTAATCAAGTCCAAGAAGCACAGAGAGTCCCATACAGGATAAATCCAAGGAGAAACACGCCAAGACACATATTAATCAAACTATCAAAAATCAAATGCAAAGAAACCATATTAAAAGCAGCAAGGGAAAAACAACAAATAACACGCAAGGGAATCCCCATAAGGTTAACAGCTGATCTTTCAGCAGAAATTCTGCAAGCCAGAAGAGGGTGGCAGGACATAATTAAGGTGATGAAGGAGAAAAACCTACAACCAAGATTACTCTACCCAGCAAGGATCTCATTCAGATGTGATGGAGAAATTAAAACCTTTACAGACAAGCAAAAGCTGAGAGTTCAGAACCACCAAACCAGCTTTACAACAAAGGCTAAAGGAACTTCTCTAGGCAAGAAACACAAGAGAAGGAATAGACCTACAATAACAAACCCCAAACAATTAAGAAAATGGTAATAGGAACATACATACCAATAATTACCTTAAATTTAAATGGATTAAATGCTCCCACCAAAAGACACAAACTGGCTGAATGGATACAAAAACAAGACCTGTATATATGCTGTCTACAAGAGACCCACTTCAGAACTAGGGACACATACAGACTGAAAGTGAGGGAATGGAAAAAGATATTCCATGCAAATGGAAATCAAAGCTGGAGTAGCATTTCTCATATCAGACAAAATAGACTTTAAGATAAAGACTGTTACAAGAGACAAAGCAGGACACTACATAATGATCAAAGGATCGATCCAAGAAGAAGATATAACAATTGTAAATATTTATGCACCCAACATAGGAGCACCTCAATACAAAAGGCTAATACTAACAGCCATAAAAGGAGAAATTGACAATAACACAATCATAGTAGGGGACTTTAACACCCCACTTTCACCAATGGACAGATCATACAAAATGAAAATAAATAAGGAAGCACAAGCTTTAAATGATACATTAAACAAGATGAACTTAATTGATATTTATAGGACATTCCATCCAAAAACAACAGAATTCACATTTTTCTCAAGTGTTCATGGAATATTCTCCAGGATAGATCATATCTTGGGTCACAAATCAAGCCTTGGTAAATTTAAGAAAATTGAAATCGTATCAAGTATCTTTTCCAACCACAACGCTATGAGACTAGATATCAATTACAGGAAAAGATCTATAAAAAATACAAACACATGGAGGCTACACAATACACTACTGAATAATCAAGAGATCACTGAAGAAATCAAAGAGGAAATCAAAGAATACCTAGAAACAAATGACAATGAAAACACGACGACCCAAAACCTATGGGATGCAGCAAAAGCAGTTCTAAGAGGGAAGTTTATAGCAATACAATCCTACCTTAAGAAACAGGAAACATTTCAGATAAACAACCTAACCTTGCACCTAAAGCAATTAGAGAAAGAAGAACAAAAAAACCCCGAAGTTAGCAGAAGGAAAGAAATCATAAAGATCCGATCAGAAATAAATGAAAAAGAAATGAAGGGAATGATAACAAAGATCAATAAAACTAAAAGCTGGTTCTTTGAGAAGATAAACAAAATTGATAAACCATTAGCCAGACTCATCAAGAAAGAAAGGGAGAAGACTAAAATCAATAGAATTAGAAATGAAAAAGGAGAAGTAACAACTGACACTGCAGAAATACAAACGATCATGAGAGATTACTACAAGCAACTCTATGCCAATAAAATGGACAACCTGGAAGAAATGGACAAATTCTTAGAAATGCACAACCAGCCGAGACTGAACCAGGAAGAAATAGAAAATATGAACAGACCAATCACAAGCACTGAAATTGAAACTGTGATTAAAAATCTTCCAACAAACAAAAGTCCAGGACCAGATGGCTTCACAGGTGAATTCTATCAAACATTTAGAAAAGAGCTAACAACTATCCTTCTCAAAGTCTTCCAAAATATAGCAGAGGGAGGAGCACTCCCAAACTCATTCTACGAGGCCACCATCACCCTGATACCAAAACCAGACAAAGATATCACAAAGAAAGAAAATTACAGGCGAATATCACTGATGAACATAGATGCCAAAATCCTCAACAAAATACTAGCAAACAGAATCCAACAGCACATTAAAAGGATCATAAACCATGATCAAGTGGGGTTTATTCCAGGAATGCAAGGATTCTTCAATATATGCAAATAAATCAACATGATACACCATATTAACAAACTGAAGGAGAAAAACCATATGATCATCTCAATAGATGCAGAGAAAGCTTTTGACAAAATTCAACACCCATTTATGATAAAAACCCTGCAGAAAGTAGGCATAGAGGGAACTTTCCTCAACATAATAAAGGCCATATATGACAAAGCCACAGCCAACATTGTCCTCAATGGTGAAAAATTGAAACCATTTCCACTAAGATCAGGAACAAGACGAGGTTGCTCACTCTCACCACTATTATTCAACATAGTTTTGGAAGTGTTAGCCACAGCAATCAGAGAAGAAAAAGAAATAAAAGAAATCCAAATCAGAAAAGAAGAAGTAAAGCTGTCACTGTTTGCAGACGACATGATACTATACATAGAGAATCATAAGGATGCTACCAGAAAACTACTAGAGCTAATCAATGAATTTGGTAAAGTAGCAAGATACAAAATTAATGCACAGAAATCTCTTGCATTCCTATACACTAATAATGAAAAATCTGAAAGTGAAATTAAGAAAACACTCCCGTTTACCATTGCAACAAAAAGAATAAAATATCTAGGAATAAACCTACCTAAGGAGACAAAAGACCTGTATGCAGAAAATTATAAGACACTGATGAAAGAAATTAAAGATGATACAAATAGATGGAGAGATATACCATGTTCTTGGATTGGAAGAATCAACACTGTGAAAATGACTCTACTACCCAAAGCAATCTACAGATTAAATGCAATCCCTATCAAACTTCCACTGGCATTTTTCATAGAACTAGAACAAAAAATTTCACAATTTGCATGGAAACACAAAAGACCCCGAATAGCCAAAGCAATCTTGAGAAAGAAAAACGGACCTGGAGGAATCAGGTTCCCTGACTTCAGACTATACTACAAAGCTACAGTAATCAAGACACTATGGTACTGGCACAAAAACAAAAAAATATAGATCAATGGAACAGGATAGAAAGAAAGCCCAGAGGTAAACCCATGCACATATGGTCACCTTATCTTTGATAAAGGAGGCAAGAATATACAGTGGAGAAAAGACAGCCTCTTCAATAAGTGGTGCTGGGAAAACTGGACAGCTACATGTAAAAGAATGAAATTAGAACACTCCCTAACACCATACACAAAAATAAACTCAAAATGGATTAAAGACCTAAATTTAAGGCCAGACACTATAAAACTCTTAGAGGAAAACATAGGCAGAACACTCTATGACATAAATCACAGTAAGATCCTTTTTGACCCACCTCCTAGAGGAATGGAAATAAAAACAAAAATAAACAAATGGGACCTAATGAAACTTAAAAGCTTTTGCACAGCAAAGGAAACCATAAAGAAGATGAAAAGACAACCCTCAGGATGGGAGAAAATATTTGCAAATGAAGCAACTGACAAAAGATTAATCTCCAAGATTTACAGGCAGCTCATGCAGCTCAATAACAAAAAAACAAACAACCCAATCCAAAAATGGGCAGAAGACCTAAACACATTTCTCCAAAGAAGATATACAGATTGCCAACAAACACATGAAAGATTGCTCAACATCATTAATCATTAGAGAAATGCAAATCAAAACTACAATGAGATATCATCTCACACCAGTCAGAATGGCCATCATCAAAAAATCTACAAACAATAAATGCTGGAGAGGGTGTGGAGAAAAGGGAACACTCTTGCACTGTTGGTGGGAATGTAAATTGATACAGCCACTATGGAGAACAGTATGGAGGTTCCTTAAAAAACTAAAAATAGAACTACCATATGACCCAGCAATCCCACTACTGGGCATATACCCTGAGAAAACCATAATTCAAAAAGAGTCATGTACCAAAATGTTCATTGCAGCTCTATTTACAATAGCCAGGACATGGAAACAACCTAAGTGTCCATCGACAGATGAATGGATAAAGAAGATGTGGCACATATATACAATGGAATATTACTCAGCCAGAAAAAGAAATGAAATTGAGTTAGTTGTAGTGAGGTGGATGGACCTAGAGTCTGTCATACAGAGTGAAGTAAGTCAGATAGAGAAAAACAAATACTGTATGCTAACACATATATATGGAACCTAAGAAAAAAAAAATGGTCATGAAGAACCTAGTGGCAAGACGGGAATAAAGACACAGACCTACTAGAGAATGGACTTGAGGATATGGGGAGGGGGAAGGGTAAGATGTGACAAAGTGAGGGAGTGGCATGGACATATATATACACTACCAAACGTAAAATAGATAGCTAGTGGGAAGCAGCTGCATAGCACAGGGAGATCAGCTCGGTGCTTTGTGACCACCTAGAGGGGTGGGATATGGAGGGTGGGAGGGAGGGAGACGCAAGAGGGAAGAGATATGGGAACATATGTATATGTATAACTGATTCACTTTGTTATAAAGCAGAAACTAACACACCACTGTAAAGCAATTATACTCCAATAAAGATGTTAAAAATAAATAAATAAATAAATAAATAAATAAATAAATAAATAAATAAATAAAATTTTAAAAAAACAATGCACTAGGGTTTCCCTTTCTCCACATCCTTTCCAACCATTGTTATATGTTGTCTTTTTGATAATAACTATTCTGAAAGATGTGAGGTGATATCTCATCGTAGTTTTGATTTGTATTTCCCTAATACTTAGTGATGTAGAGCATCTATTCATTTGTCTATTTGCTATGTGTATGTCTTCTTTGGAAAAATGTCTATTCAGGTCCTCTGCCCATTTTTTATGTGGTTTTTTGGTTTTTGATGTTGAGTTATATCAGTCCTTTGTATATTTTTGATATTAACCCTTTAGCAGATATAGTGTTTTAAAATTTGTTCTCCTATTCAGAAGGGGGGCTTTTCATTTTGTTGATAGTTTCCATTGTGTGCAAAAGTCTTTTAGTTTGTGGGAACCCCCTGGTGGTCCAGTGGTCAGGACTCAGCACTTTCACTGCCATGGCCAGGGTTCAATCCCTGGTTGGGGAACTAATATCCCACAAGCCATGTGGCACAGCAACAAAACAAAGCAAAACAACACACACACACACACGCACACGAAGTCTTTTAGTTTGATGTAGTCCCCTTTAATTTTGCTTTTGTTTCACTTGCCTGAGGAGACATAATCCTCCAAATATTGCTATGACTGATGTCAAAGAGCCTACTGCTTACGTTTTCTCTTAGGAGTTTTATGGTTTCAGATCCTACATTTAAGTATTTAATCCATTTTGAGTTTAGTTTTGTACATGCTGTGAGAAAGTAGTCCAGTTTTCCCAACATCATTTATTAAATAGACTGTCTTTTCATGTATATTCTTTCCTCTTTTGTTGTATATTCATTGACCATGTAAGTGTGGATTCATTTATGAGCTCTTTGTTCCATTGATCTATGTGTCTGTTTTTGTGAAAGTATCACACCATTTTGATGACTGTAGCTTTGTAGGTTAGCTTGAAATCAGGGAATGTGACACTCCCAGCTTTGTCCTTTCTCAAGATTGTTTTGGCTATTCTGGGTCATTTGTGTTTACATACAAATTTTAGAATTATTTATTCTAGTTCGGTGAAAAATGCCATTGGTATTTTGATAGGGATTGCAGAACCTTGGATAGTATGGTTATTTTAACAATATTAAATCTTCCAATCCATGCCATATCATTCCATTGGTTTGTGTTGTCTTCAATTTCTTTCATCAATATTGTATAGTTTTCTAAGTATAGGTCTTTTGCCTCCTTAGAGTTAGTCTAGGATATTTTATTCTTTTAGATTCGATTGTAATGGCTTGCTTTCTTAATATCTCCTTCTGATAATCTGTTTTTAGTGTATAGAAAGACCACAGATTTTTCTATATTAAATTTGTATCTTTGAATGTACTTATTAGTTCTAATAGTTTTTTCGTGAATTCTTTAGGATTTTCTATGTATAGTATCATGTCATCTGCAAACAGTGACAGCTTTACTTCTTCCTTTCCAATTTGGATTCCTTTCAACTGTTTTTCTGCTCTGATTGCTGTGGCTAGGACTTCGAAGGCTATGTTGAATAAAAGTGGTGAGAGTGGGCATCCTTGTCTTTTCCTGATTTTAGAGAAAAAGCTTTTTGCTTTTCACAGTTGAGAATGATGCTGGCTGTGGGTTTTTCATATATGGTGTTTATTATATTGAGGTGTGTTTCCTCTATAACTTGTTTGTTGAGAGTTTTTATCATAAATAAAAGCTGAATTTTGTCAAAAGGTTTTTCTGTGTCTATTGAGATTATCATATTGATTTTATTCTTCAATTTGTTAATGTGGTGTATGACTTTGAGTGATTTCTGGATGTTAAGCCATTCTTGCATGCCTGAGATAAATTCCACTCAGTCATGGTGTATGATCCTTTTGATGTATTGTTGAATTCAGTTTGCTATAATTTTTTAAGGATTTTCGTATCTATGTTCATCAGTGATATTGGCTTTTAATTTTTTTTTTGCAGGTCTTTGTCTGGTTTTGATATCAGGTTGACGTTGGTCTCATGAAATAAGTTTGGAAACATTCTTTCCTTTCAAGTTTTTGGAATAGCTTGAGAAGGAGAGGTGCAAGCACTTCTTTTAATATTTGGTAGAATTCATCTGTTAAGCTGTCTGGTCCTGGACTTTTGTTGGATGGTAGATTTTTTTAAAATTACTGATTCAATTTCAATACTAGTGATTATCTGTTCAGATTTTCTATTTCTTCCTGATTCAGTCTTGGGAGATTGTACATTTATCCATTTTTTTCTACACTGTCCATTTTATTGGCATATAACGGTCTTAGTAATCTCTTATGATCCTTTGTATTTCTGTGGTATCAGTTGTAACTTCTTTTTCATTTCTGATTTTATTTATTTGGGTCCTCTTTCTATTTTTCTTAATGAGTCTGGCTAAAGGTTTATGTATTTGGGTTTATCTTTCCAAAGAACTAGTTTTTAGTTTCATTGATTCTTTTCTGTTGGTTTTTTTTTTGGTCTCTATTTCATCTCTTATATTTATGATTTCTTTCCTTCTACTAACTTCAGGTTTTATTTGTTCTTCTTTTACTAGTTCCTTAAGGTGGAAGGTTATGTTTTTCACTTGTCTGGATTTTCAAAGGCATTTAACATATTTTTTTTCATTCTTGAAACATGCATTTCTTATTCTAGTAGTTTTACAAAGTCCTGCTTATCTAGCAGTCAACATTTCAATTTTTCTAGTAAAGAAAATAAATAAGCATTGGCCTAGTTCAGATATACTGTTTTACTAAATCTGTGGGAGAGAGAAGTATGATAAATGTTCTTTTTATATGAGCCTTTATATAGTAATTTTATGTTTATTTTGATATTAAATGATACTGTTTCAAAAAGTTTTAAAATTGGAATTGAAATTGGAGGTACTGTATAGAAGGAGAAAAGATAAATGAATACATTTGTGTGGCATTTATATAACTTAGTTGATATCAGATTAGTCTACTTAAAGTTGATTTTTATAGAAACACAAAGAAATTGAATCAAGAGAAAAATTATGTACAGGTCCCCCTCTAATAGTGCAGATTTTCTCATGCATAAATAACAAAATTGTCATAGTATAAAATATGGGTAAAGCATATTAAATCTTAATTCACTTCTTTATAAAGTCTTATCCCTTGATATATTCAGAATAATCTGTGAGGGAGGCACCATGTGTTGAAGGAACAATGTTCTCCACCATCAATATGTTCCTCTTAATTATATGCATGTGTGATTCTCTATTAATCTTCCTCAATATGGATGAGTTCAACGGATGTCACTGAATTTTCCGTGTTCTTGGGAACACTTAGCTTAAAAAAATGCAGGAAGTGGATATTGGGAAAAGACTGAATAATAGTAGAAAAAAACTGAGGTGGAATAAATGGTGCTTTTTTTTTTTTATTACTTTTTTTAAGTTTTTTTTTTTTTTTTTTTTAATGTGGACCACCTTCAAAGTCCTCGCTGAATTTGCCACAACATTGCTTCTGCTTTATGCTTTCGTTTTTTGGCCCTGAGGCATGTGGGACCAGCTCCCCCACTAGGGATTGAACCCACACCCCCTACATGGGAAGGTGAAGTCTCAACCACTGGCCAACCAGGGAAGTCGCATAAATGGTGCTTTTAAATTTAACTTATAGATAGATCTGACCAAGAGACAAGGATTCATTCTCATCTAGTTGTACATAAGGTTATTACAGACAAATTAAAATCTGTAGGGTTGGTTCTGAAAAATAATTCTTTATTTATAGCAAATCCATAAATTGTTTCCAACCACAAAGATTTTTTCTATCTCAGAATTACGAATACTTTTGAATTTTAATGGAAATCAAACACTGTAAGACACATTAATTGTTCACCTAGCAAATCATTTATGTGCAATTACCATATTACAAATAGTACCATGTTCTGGAGATATGGGATGATTAGGAAATACACAGTTGCTGCCCCCATAGAGCTTTCCATTCTTCAGGGATAAAGATATTAAACAAATTAGACTAAAAAAATTATACTAAAGGAGCAACTGGTGTGCACAACAGGAGCACCTAAGCTTATCTAGAGGTTTTCTGGAAAATTTCTTTCATAATATTCAACATATCTTCATAATATTTAATTAAAACAAAAAGCATGAAAAACAATTAGCTAGGGAAATGGAGAAGTAGAAAGAAAAAGGAAAATGTGCAAAGGCATGAAAGCAAGAGAGGTTTGGTTTATTGATAATGTGGAAAAAAAAAACCTCAGCATCGCTCAGCATGGATGCTAAATAGAAAAGGATAAGTAAAGAAGCTGAAAAAAATGTCAGGAGCCAGGACATAAGGGACCACATAAACTTCATTAAGGTTTTAAAATACAACCTAGTTTAGAAATACCATACGAGCTACAAGATGGAGATAATGGGGTTACAATTGTGAAGGTACAAGAAAGGGAAATGAAGTTGCTCAGGTGAGGGATGATGATGCCTAACTAATGATGAGGATAGTGAGGAATGAATTGGATCAGAACTGTGTGTTGTAAGTAGAATGGTGAAAACATAATTGATTGAAAGTAGGAAGGATGTAAGGAGAATAAAAGAATGGTTTCCATGTTTTAGACTTGGGCTTTTGAGCCAATAATGGTGATATTCATAATGTAAAGAGCACTGGTGAGAAAAAGAGTCTGATGTTTTCAGTTTAGAACATGCTGATTTTGTGGTAACTGAGCCACATACCAAATAAGTATGTCTAGTGGACATATAGATCCAGAGTGTATAAGAAAGACACTAATCATATGTAGTAATTACAAATGGAGTAAAGTATTAGCTGATGGTGGGGTGGCCAGAAATGTATTCTTCAGAAGAAGATGGGGAGCTCTTTCAGTACACAATTCAGGATTGTATTATACCGCGGATGAGGTACAATTACACAACTGCCTTACTAGATAGTTTATAATTTGAAAGTTGCAAAGTTTTATCATCTCTGTATTACTCCTCACTCTACTACTCAAATCACTTCCTTGGTTGAGCAGTTCTAGGAACACTCTGTATATAAGCCTTTTTCCCACATGAAGTTAGATGCTGTAATCTGCTCCTTCCCTCTTTTGGGTTCAAGTCTACAGCATGGAGAATGCTTATTGAACTTACATTCTCGAAGTCTCAGTTCTCTGGTCTCAGGGCCAGAATTGTGTCAGATGATTTCTAAGTCCTTCCTAGCTCCATTTATATTGCTTTCTAGCAACACTTTATAATTTAATTATCATAACTAAAGGATATTATTTTCTTAAAGGTTTTAAATGTTCACTTAGAAAAATAATTTCCAACATTGATTTACTATTTTTTAAATTAAATTCTAACATTGATTTGGTCTCTTATTATAATAATTTTCAAAGTCATTATTTTAGTGGTATAATTTTATCTTTGAATATTATTTATACATATTTATATATATATAAATATTTTACAATTGCTTCTGTAATGATCTAGCCATTAAAATACACTATTTATTCAACATGAACCATGTATTTGGCTCATACTTCATCTTATTTAATCTTCTCATATCATTTAAGATATGCTTTATTTCTAATTTATAGACCCGTGTCTTTGGGCAAAGTCATGCATCTAAAATTCTATGATTTTTAAGAGTATATTTAAAATTCAATGATGCAGTAAATATAGGAATCACACATGTTCCATTATTGAATTATTTTGTAAAATATTTGTAAAATGTTCATGACTCTTTAATTGCTGCTTTAGGAATGCATATTTGGAAATCTCTTTGTAAATTATCTTTATATTTTAATTATATATTCTATTTTCTATTATGCTGTATTATCTCAGGGTTTTTTTGAGTTCTGAAGATGATTTTGATAATAAAATTTATTTTGGGACTGTTTCAAACACTGAGCTATATTTTGGGGGAATTAATATTTCCTGTGATATACTTGCACATCATTCAGTAGCCATTTGCATCAGTATATGATATTCTAAGAAGATGGCCAACAGACACATAAAAAAGATGCTCAACATCACTAATCAGAGAAATGTAAATTAAAACCACAGTAATATATCACCTCATACCTGTCAGAATGGCCATAATCAGAAAGAATACAAATAACAAATGTTGGAAAGGATGTGGAGAAAAGGGAACCCTAGTACACTATTGGTGGGAATGTAAATTGGTACAGTTGCCATGGAAAACAATATGGAGGTTCCTAAAAAAACTAAAAATAGAACTACCATATGATCCAGCAATTCTACTCCTGGTTATATACCCAAAGAAAATTAAAACAATAATTTGAAAGGATACATGCACCCCAATATTCATAGAAGCATTATTTACAATAACCAAGATATGGAAGCAACCTAAGTGTCCATGAACAGATGAATGGTTGAAGAAGTAGTGTGTGTATATATATACACACACACACACACACACACACACACACACACACACACACACACAGTGGAATATTACTCAGCCATAAAAAAGAAATACATACACAAAATAGAATATTACTCAGGTATAAAAAATGAAATTTTATATCTGCCATTTGTGACAACATGGATGAACCTAGAGGTTATTATGCTTAGTGAGATAAGTCAGATAGAGAAAGAATAATACTGCATGTTATCACATATATGGAATCTAAAAAATAAAATGAATGAATATAACAAAATAGAAACAGACTCACAGGCATAGAGAACAGACTGGTAGTTACAGTAGGGAGAAGCATGGGGGAGAGGCAGGATGGAGGTAGGACGTTGAGAGGTACAAACTGTTATGTATAAAATAGATGAGCAACAAGTATATATTGTATAGCACAGGAATTATAGCCATTATCTTGTAATAACTTTAAATGGAGTACAATCTATAAAAATACTGAATCACAGTCTTACTGAATACAGGATTGTTAATAATAAAAAAAAAAGGAAATATGTGTGTGTATGCATGTATATGAAGAGTTACTGTCCTTTTTAGTCTCTCATTTTCACTTTCTTCACCCATCAGCTCTAATGCTAGCTCAATAATAAGGAGGTAATTACAGGAAAAACCTCCATGAGAAAGCCTATCTCAAGGTTACATATCCTCTCAGGAAAAAGGAGCCATCCTTTCTGATGGTAAACTTGGAGAGTGTGTATTGTACAGCACAGGGAAATATAGCCATTATTTTGTAGTGACTTTAAATGGAGTATAATCTATAAAAATGTCAAATCTCTAGGTTGTACACCTGTAGCTAATATAATGGTGTGAATCAACAATAGTGCAATAAAAAATTGAAAAAAATAAAATTAAAAAGCCAAATATATATATGTCATTTTTAAACATTGATTTAATGTGAAAAGAGCTTTTACCAAAACTTTATATTCAATAGAAGATTAAATTATGTGTTAAAATGGATTCTGCAAGGAACTCAACAATTTTGTTATCTTAGAAAAAATAAAGGTTATAAATTTTTTAAATGTCCAACTAAGCTACATGTTTTGTTGTTGCTTCTTTGTTTTTAGTACAAAAAAAATAAGATTTTATATATAACCATATTCTGATGATATAAAAAGCTAACAGTTAATTTTATAATCACTTTATTATATTTTTGTGAATTAGAGTCATTATCAATAGAAATTAAGATTTTTCTTTGCTATGTGTATCTCCTTTCTCCATGAATTTTAAAAATCTATAACGATGTCTATCAAATTTTAAAATAATATAATAATTAAAATACTCAGTTAAGTTAGAGTGAGTAGCATAATGTAGATCAGAAAAGTAATTTCTTCATTTAACCTTGATTTATAATGAATAAGTCAAACTGGTTTATGTAGTGGCCTACTTTAGAAGTATCAAACAGATAGTGTTGACATTTAATCAATATCAAATCCTTTGAATTACTGTATTTCTACATATTTTTTACCTCTCATAACATTCTTAAAATTTAATCTGCATCATAATGTAATAAATACCTTCATATGTTATACATTTAACTTACTAGTTAATAATTTGAAATTTTGCAATTAGTTATCATATTGACATCATCCAGTATATACTCAGTGTTAAGTCAGTTAATTGATACACCTTGATATTTGGGAAAATTGAATGCTCATTAAAAACAAGAATTAATATTCACAGATCGTTTGTAATGTGCCTGGGTGCTTAATAAGTCCTCAGAACAAACCTATGATAGATAGATAGATAGATAGAGCTCTCCATTTTATAAATGAGGAACCAAAATTACCACAAGACTATTAATAAAGATTACCCTCTGATCCTTTGTTTGCTAAGAGGTTTATTGAAGCCTAAAAAACTTCATTCTCTCAAAGGCTAACACTTTATTGAATAATGTAAACTCATGGTACAAATTATAAGTTTTCCATTTAAAGGTCTTGTATTCTGAGAAGTTATAACTAGACTCTTGAAATATGGTGTTTCTTAGATAAGTAATCACTTTGACAAAAAGTAGGAGGAGATAGGAATATAGATTAGCAGTTTATCCATATTAAGGATAGGTTCCATTCAGACCCTACACTTTGAGTAAAAATGGATGCTCATAACGGAATTATTACAGATTTTAAACCAAGCTAATAGACTGTCAAACAAAATTAGTTCTATATTTTACCATTAAAAATATACCTTCCAAACAACCTGGAAGGCCAGGATTAATTTAAAGTTCTCAGGCTCCTCAGGTATCTGTGCTTGAATGTGTTGGCCAGGGGAGAGCTGAACCCCAGCTCCATGTCTTCAGCCCACAGCTTGCTCCCACTGTCTTCCAATCACTGGCCTTTTCTTATTCCTGGAGGGACCTCTTGCTCACAAGTGCGAACATCCCAGCTGTTACTTTTAGGCTCCATCAAACAGCTTCCTTATGGAGCCTCCCCTTGGCCATTCTTTGGGCTTAGAATTGTATACACTCCAGTGTGCTCTGCACTAAGGACAGACTCAAAGAAGAGGCCCACACAGGAACTGGGAACAAGGTCTGGGCATTTAGGCAAGGACTTTTAAGGTCCTGGATACCTAGAACATGGCCCAGAAGGGGAACCTGTGGACTTTGGTTGGTCATGACTTGTTGGCTTTAAAGACTCCTCCCAGGGCATGGCCTCTAGTATAAAGATGGTAATGTTTATACTATGTATTAAATGTAACCACATTTTCTTACCCTATTTGCTGATATTGACCATGAGTCCTAACTAACATAAATAAGTGATTGGACACATGGATCATCATCATCATCATCTTTCTAACAACCAATTCTCCTCACGAACATCAATTCACATATCTTGGAGAACTTGCTATCCTCTATTTTAACCATCACTATATAGTGGGGGCTGTTCTTTCTGCCACAGGTCTAAGGATGCACACATAATCCATCCTGACATAGGATTAGGTGAGGAGAATAGGTCTCTTTGAAGTAGAGAAACTTTAAGGTATGAGATGGGAGGGGGCTATCTGGAAAGCCATTATTTTCAACCCTCTGGATAAAAACCTAAGAAAATGTTGCCAGTATGCAGAAGAAAGCAGGGAAGGGAGACGGTAAGTTCCAAACAATGTCCCTGATCCTCTTAGGACTGAGCCAAGCCTCAACATGGTGCTTTTCTCCAAGGCATGGAGACCTTATAAAACAATCCACTCGGGCTGTTCAAGACCCTAAATTATCTGGACATTATCAAAAAAGTATGAGAACTGTAGAAATAGCCATCAGCTTATTAAAGAAAATCTCCCCTTTGTTTTATCTGAGAGTATCATTTATTTTGCACTCGTTTGAGAGCAGCTTGCTTCTCAATACTGTGACAGATTTTCAATCTGTAACCTGTGAGTGCAGGGGATCCCTGTGAGTACTAGAGGCCATATGGTGCTTCTTTGCAGTCATATGGAAACCCAGCTGGGCCACCTAAAGATTTATGATCAATTATCTATGCTCAAAGGCCATAAAGCCATTGAACAATGGCTCTTTCTGAGTTGCTATGTGAGGAAAATAAGCAGCTATTGTAGAGTTCCTTTGTCAACAGAAGAAGTTATTAACTCAAATTACACAAGTTTATACCTCAAATGGGCTCTTCAGCTGATAATAAATATTAAGTGCTTTGAAAGAAGTTTTAGTCTTCAAATAATAAACATATCCACAGACACAAACACACACAGAACACACACTTGCACCCACATACATAAACACTATCAAACTTTCTGGTATGATTTACATAAACTCTACCCTAGGACGTATGTATGAAAATAATGATTTTTAAATGGTTCCCTCCTATACTTTCATGATTATTTTATTCTAAGTGGGAACAGCCTGGAAAATATTTTATGAATTGAATTCTCATTTTTGAGTCTTGTTATCATCTAATTGTCTATTGTCCTCTCCAATTTGATGGCTAACAGCTCTGGGGAAAATACTGTGTTCTCTCAGGTTCTCCTTAATATAAAGATTACTCAGTTTATTGGTAATTTTTTCACATGTTTACTGTGCCCATTGGCATGTGCACATGTTTTATTTCCACATTGTTCCAGGAGGAATTTGAGAAAGAATCTTTATAACCTACTTTTACTAGTTTGAGTAAAAGTTTTATTTATTAGTACTTCATTTCCAATATTGGTATTCTGAAGAGAGTTGTCCCTTTATAAGAAGAATGAAAAATAGTTACTTCTAACTCTGTTGCTCAGAAGGGATGCACGTAGAATGATGGAAACACTTAAAATTAGACTGAGGCAGAATTAGAATTAGGGTCATTAATTTTCTAATCTTCTAATTCTTCAGGATGAAAATCTGGGATTAAAAAATAAACTTCATCTGTTACATTGCATCAAATGTCACATTTGAATTATTTACCTCCAAAGGTTCTATATATTAGAATAAACTCTGTGCTATAAACTGTATTTAAGTGTCTGATATTTTTATCATTATGAATTTAAGACATAGAGTGATTTAAGTTTACTGACATACTAATACACTGCATAAACCCCAGCTGATGGTTTTATATTGTAAATACAGCTTTTTTTGTTTTATTTTTATAATGAATCTCTACAAGCGTCCTTAATTATGATTAATCGTAAGAGCTCAAATGAACTACTATATGGACAGGATTTTTTGACAAAATCTTGAACAATTAATAATTATTTATGCCCTGCCCACTTCAACAAAAGAATCAGACTAATGTCTCAATATCACTACAGAGAAAATGAAAATCTATTTTATAAATAATTTAAAAGTCTATTTCTGTCAAAACAAGAATCAATAAACTTTGAATTTTGATAATTTCTTTTTTTAATTAATGGAAGTTTCTGGTGATATACTGCCGATGAACATATTCTGAGTTTATAAATTACATATTACTTTTTTCTAGACTATTGTTAATATCCAAAAAAACATTCAAATACAGCCAAAACAAATATTATTTTCACTAGTTTATAAAATTACTAAATTCAATATAAGAGTAGTTGTTTGTTTTCTATAAGTATCAAAAAGAGTGAGAGAACTTTTAAAAATGTGCACAAATGTTAAACATTAATACTAATATTAGTATGTTATCAAGGTTATAAAAGTATTAGAAAATTCAATGATGTTTTTCTATAGATAGTTACTTAACATTATTAATGAGTTTTCCAGTGTCTTTCCTCTTTACATAAGGAAAACATTTGTTTCTAAAAATTTACACTGAGCATGGATTTGACTCAGAAACAAACAAAAACAAGTGACACAAAACTCCAGAGGTTTCTCCACTGCACTATGATTTTTTGTTCTCTTTATTGTTTGTGGATTGTTATATTGGGGGAGATTGTTAATCAGTAAGAGAAGAAAGATGTGAACGGGTGATTTCCAGAAAATTACTGATACAACTATTAATCTATAAGGACATGTATGACCTTTATCTAATCCCCAGGCTTCCCTAAATACATCTGTTATTATCAAAAGAACTTCTTAGCTGTAGAAAGTCTGTATTATGTGGAATAAAAATGGCAGAATTCTTCTCAAAAAATATACAGTCAGTGTGACAAAACAGACTTAGTGAGTAAATAGTAAAGTTGTCCTCTAGACAAAATTTATCATCACATACCTATATGTACACAATAATATCAAATCCAAGGGGGAATTAGGAATGTTGATTAAGGTCTGTAAAATACTTTGAAATTAATTGTTATTTATGTCTTGTTTAATTAGAAAATATAATTTGTGTTTACTTTTAGATTTTCAGAGTACTAAAACTATTTTATGTATGCCTGTAAGCTTTAACTTGGAAAAGCTTTAGTGTTTATTCTAATTGCTATGTAGTCCTTGGCCTTTATTGCACTGCTAAATCAATTAAAGTTAAAAAATTAATTCAGATTTTGGGACATAGCAGTGTTATAAAAACAATGCCTAAAATTATAATGATTAAGGATGCACATTTTTAAAACTCCAAAATATAATTAGGAAAGATAAAAATGATATCCAAGGCTTACATATATTTACACTCCTTCAGTAAAATCAGAATAATGAGCTCCCTGTAGTCATTAAAAAATATGAGAGGCGATTTAATTGTTTTGGGGGCTCCCAACCTGATGCTTATCCTATAACTACAGCTCAGACAAAGCATATTTATCATGGACCACAAGAAGTGAACCTGTAAAATCTATAGAGTAAAATGATATAAATCACCAGGCAGTAAATAGTCACTGGACTCTGGACTTTTAGAATTCCCATTTCTTCAGTGAAGCAATATGAACTCTACAAGAATGGTAGAAGAAAAAATTAATGCTCTAGAATAGAGATGACAAACTGGTGGATTAAGAGAGTAAATATTCACTGGACTTATGGGGTTTAAAAAATTCTCATTTCTTTAATGAAGCAAATGAATTCTCTATATGGTTGAAATATATACAAGGATGATGTATCAAAGAGGTTGCACACCAGTGACCTGAGGGATTTAACTTAAAACTGTGTTGCGTTTACACTGAATTGAGTAGGTAGGCAGTGTTGTTTCCAAATTGAACTTCATTGGCAACATTTAAAAATCTTTAGTTTTCCTATAAAAATCCATTTTCTAATTTATGTTAAAATTGAAAGGCTCTGGTCACATGGTACCTCATTAACACACAGTGACGAGCCATTAAATCTGTGGAGCACCTGCATCTTAGGGTGCATGTTATCTTCTATCATACCTTTTACCTCTCCTTCTTTGAGTCATGAAGGTTAAATTTCACATGGAATTGCCTGAAAACCTTCCCTGCCTATCTACCAACTCAGTTTATTCCATATTCCGTACTATATTCACAGCAATTACCACTATTGAAAATATCTTCTTTGCTTACTTGTTAATGAATGGTCAAATTTTTATGAAACATAAACACTGAAGTGTAGGGATGTTGGCTGTCTACTTCCTTAGCATGTTCCCCAGGACCAAGAATAAAACCTGGTGTATAGAGGATTCTAAATAATAATTCTTAAGTGCACATGATGTGGCTGTTGTCCTTTCTGTGCATGATGGTCTGTTGTTTTGCTCAGGTTAAATAAAAAATATCAAATTCTCCTTGTGGTTAAAACTCCATCACAAGTAGGAAATACAAAATTTACAAAAGTTCTATGTATTATTATATTTGACTTGCTTCACATTTTTTTATCTTCTTTTTTAGAGTTTTTTAAAGAACCACTCCCACTTAAAGCACAATTATACCACTGCCCTTAATCAAATAATCTATTTCCTTTTGATTTATAAGTCTATATTTATAATATATCAATCTTTATAAACAATTGTCTGTTCAAATGATTTTTACATCCTTTAAACAGTAGTATTTTAAAATCATTACAGCCTTATCATACACTGTTTCACATTCATTATTCTTATGTAGAATTTTTTTTTATAGTACTACCTCTTTACCTTGTTAATTTTCCCAAGTGGAGTAAAAAATGACTGCCAGAAATGCAACACATTTACTTATTAGACTCAACTTGTTCTATTCACATTATCTCCAGCATTTCACATTATTACATTAATTTCATGAAATAGATCATATACCAGTTTGATGAACGTTATCAATTTTGTTTCATATATTTGTAGGCAAATATTTTAATAGATCTATGTTAATTCCTTTGTCTTTTCTAGCTTTTGATTCATGTGATTATTAATAATGGTATCTCTTGTTTTTCAACATAATTGCCCTATTCCAGAAATCAAGTATAATTTTAACTGTTGAGCTAAAGTAGTACCCATCCTCATTTTATGAAGATACCTTTGTCTTCTTAATATATTTTTGTGACTATTATAAGAAATTGATTAAAATGTTTCAGGGGAAGATAACCTATACTAATTTATGTGGAACAATTAAAAATGATAGATATTGGGATAAAGAGGTACATGTATGGCATATTTTGGGTAGGACGTTTAAACACAAGTAATTGTATTATTATATTAAGACATCTGGTTTCAATATATTATTTTAAATTATTGATGTCTTACTAAAATCAAAGTACAATAGAATAATTGAAATAAATCCATACGTTAAATTATTTGATGAATTGAAAAATAGCTCAAATAATCTAAGAAGTGTGTTTCTTTCTTACGTTTATTTTAAATTAATTATTTATTTAATTATAAATAATATACCAAATAAAAACTTGATAAAAGTCCAATTTCAATGTCCAATTCTGGCCAAGATGGACTTTCCCTCAGGATCTCACTACTACAACTAAAATAACATAATCATAAGAAGCATAACACAAACCTTGGACTGAAACAATCATAGGAAGACTCAGAAAGGTGGAAAGAAGAAAGTGACCTGCCTAGAGACCCCAGGACTTGAGGAAGAACTCATCACTGAGTTCCCTGGGTTTACTTACTATCTCTCATATAGCTCAGATAGGGTGCTGCAAAAGTCTCCAACCTGGAACTGACAACAGGCAAAGATGAAAGTTCCACAGAAAGCCTGGAAAATGGTGGTCTGGTAACACTCCACCCCAGACACATACCAGTGGACACTACCACCTCCATGATTTCAGTGATGGAGGAACAGGAAGAACTGATTGTCCATCTCCCTCCTAGTAGAAGCAGGGTAATACCAGCAGAGTCTAATGGTGAGGTAAACCTCTACTTACAAGGCAGCAAAGTGCATAACAATACAGTGTGGGGTGGGGCTTGTCATCACTATGTTTCATGGCTTCACTCCCCCCACAACTGTCGGTAGGACCTAGGCAGGAGTGGAGCCTCCATCCCTCCCTGCATTAATGAGAATGAATAAGACATTGTGAATTGAGGGTAGGTAACACTCCACTTTCTCACTAACTTT
This sequence comes from Balaenoptera physalus, assembly GCF_965194825.1. Lineage (NCBI taxonomy): Eukaryota > Metazoa > Chordata > Mammalia > Artiodactyla > Balaenopteridae > Balaenoptera > Balaenoptera physalus. The sequence continues at coordinate 135,163,154 of NC_138884.1, forward strand.
GTTGTCAGCAGGACCCAGTTGGGGACCTGAATGTTGACACATCCCCATCAGTAAGGAGACTGAATAAGGTGTTAGGAAGCAGGGTCAACTCTGATTCCTTCTACTGACTCCAGCATCTGTAGGTGCCAGTGGAGGTTTATAAATAAATCAACATATGTTTCTAAAAAGAAAAAAAAAAGGTCTAGTATTCCCCCCCAAAATAAGAAAAGATAAACAGAGGGACAAGAAACTAATAAAACAAACAGAAAACAAATGATAAAATGAAAAATTAAAACCATAAAATATCAATAATTACCTTAAATATAAATGTTTTAAATACACCAGTTGAAAGACAGAGATTGGCAGAATGTATTTTAAAAACTAGACCCAACTGTGTGCAATTTACAAGAAATTCACTACAGATTCAATGAGGAAGGTAAAATGCAAGTAGAAATATGGGGAAAGATACATCATGCAAACATTATTTTTTAAAAACAGGAGTGGATATAATATATCCAATAAAATAAACTTCAAAACAAAGATAATTCTTAGAGATGAAGAGGAATATTACTTAATGATATTAGAATCCATCGACCAAAAATACATAATGAACCTAAATGTTAATGCCCAAAACAACAAAGCTTTAAAATACATGAAGCAAAGACTGATAAGGCAGAATGGAGAAATAAATGTATGATTTTATTTGCTGATTTTAACCCCACTCAGCAACTGATAAAACTACTGGATAGAAAATCAGCAAAAAAGTAGAAAACTCAGCAACACACTCAACCAACACAAACTAATTGGCCGAGATAAATATCCAGCAACAACAGATTGCACATTCTTTTGTAGCACCCATTATACATTCACCATGATAGACCATATCTTGGGCCAAAAAACAAACTTCAACAAATCTAAAATAAATGAAATCATACAGAGTGTGTTATCTAACATACGAAAATCAAACTAAAATCAATAATGAAAGACAACAGAAAATTCTCTGAATAAGTGAAAATTAAGCAATATACTTCTAAAAATATCCATGAGACAAAGAGTAAGTCTAAAAGAAAATTTTAAATATTTAGAACCATAGGATTGACCAAAAATTAAAACACAAAATATCAAAGTATGTAGGACATAGCTAAAGCAGTGCTAAGAAGGAAACTTACAACACTAAATGCTTATATTAGAAGAGAGGAAAGAATCAAATTGAAAATTTAAGTTTTTACCTCAAGAACCAAGGAAAAAAAGTAAAGTAAACCCAAAGCAAGCAGAAGGAAGTAAATAATAAATATGAGAAGAGAGCCCAATGAATTTGAAAACAGGAAAACAAAGAAAAAATTATTGAAACAAAGAGATGAGTCTTTGAGAAAATAAAACTGATAAACCTCTAGTAAGACTAACAGTGATAAAAAGAGAGAAGACCACCAAAATTTAACCAAGATGACATGGGAAATCTGAGTCCTGTAAAGTTAAAGAAATTATATACATTACTAAAAAGATTCCCAAAATAAATCTTCAGACCCTTGTGGTTTTATTGCAGAATATTACCAAATATTCAAAGAATAATTAACACTAATTTTTAAAAAAAATTTTATTGGAGTATAGTTGCTTTATAACATTGTGTTAGTTTTTACCATACAGCAAAGTGAATCAGCTATATGTATACACATATCCCCTCTTTTTTGGATTTCCTTCCCATTTAGGTCACCCCAGAGCACTGAGTAGAGTTCCCTGTGCTATAGGTTCTCATTAGTTATCTATTTTATACATAGTATCAATAGTGTATATATGTCAGGCTTCCCTGGTGGTGCAGTGGTTAAGAATCCGCCTGCCAATGCAGGGGACGTGGATTTGAGCCCTGGCCCAGGAAGATCCCACATGCTGTGGAGCATCAAAGCCTGTGCACCACAACTACTGAGCCTGCGCTCTACAGCCTGCGAGCCACAACTACTGAGCCCGAGTGCCATGACTCCTGAAGCTCGCACACCTAGATCCCATGCTCTGCAGCAAGAGAAGCCACCGCAATGAGAAGCCTGTGCACCGCAATGAAGAGTAGCCCCCTTTCTCCGCAACTAGAGAAAGCCTGCGTTCAGCAATGAAGCCCCAACACAACCAAAAATAAATAAATTAAATAAATTATAAAAAACATAGTGTATATATGTCAATCCCCATCTCCCAATTCATCCCATTGCCCCCTCTCCCCTTGGTATCCATACGTTTGTTCTCTACATCTGTATCTCTATTTCTGCTTTGCAAATAAGATCATCTATACCATTTTTTTAGAGTCCACATATATGCCTTCATGTACAATATTTGTTTTTCTCTTTCTGACTTACTTCACTCTGTATGACAGTCTCTAGGTCCATCCAAATCTCTACAAATGACCCAGTTTCGTTCCTTTTTATGGCTGAGTAATATTCTACTGTATATATGTACCACATCTTCTTTATCCATTTTTATACAGTATATTCCAAAAAAAGAATAGGTAATAACTTCCAATTCATTTTAAGAGGTAAGTCTTTCCCTAATACCAAACTAGACAAAGAGCTGCAAAAGAATGATCACAGATCAAAATCTTCCATCACTTTAGATACAAAACCCTCAAGATAATATCTGCAAATTGGATATAGTAATACATAAAAAGAATTATAAGTCTCATAACACAATGAAACTTTTTCTGGGTATGCAAGTCTGGTTTAACATTCAAAGATCAATCAATATAATCTACTATATTAACAGATCTTTAAAAAAATCATATGATCACAGAAAAAAGCATTTGAAAAAAAATCCAGTGTCCACTGATAAAAGTTCTCAGCAAACTAGAAATATCATCAGAACTTGAAAAAGAGAATCTAAAAACAAACCACAAAGTTACAGCTAACATCTTATTTAATGCTGAAAGACTGAACGTTTTCTTTCTAAGATTAGGAAAAAGGCAAGAATGTCTGCTCTCATACTGCTATTCAATGCAATATGACAAAGTAAAGAATCAAAAGGCAGAAAAGTTGGAAAGGAAAAAAATAAAACTGTCTGTATTTGAAGATGACATGATTTTCTACATAAAAAATCTCAAGGAAGTTACAATAAACAAAATTCTAGAACAAATAATTGAGTCCAGCAAGGTAGCAGGTGCAGAATCACAAAAATCAATCGTGTCTATATACCAATAGCAAATATGTGATAACAAAAATTAAAGACACAATACTATTTACAATTGTTCCAAAGAAAACAGAATACCTAGGTAAAAGTCTAACGAAACAGGAATATGATTTGTGTGTTTAAAATTACTAAATGGTCATGAAAGAAATTTTAAAAGACCCAAGTAAATTGAGACACACATAATGCTCATGTATAAGAAGACTCAACATAGGAAAGATTCAATTCTCCTCACACTGAAATACAGGATTAATGCATTTCCTATATATATATATATATATTAAAAAAAGGACTGTTTTATGTAGACACAAACAAGCTTATTTCAAAATTTATACAGAAAGTAAGAGGCCCAATACATCTAAAACAATCTTGAAAAAGAAGAATAAAGAAGGGGAAATTACTCTTCCCAATATTAAATCTTACTACTAAATTCTTTTCCTTAGAAAAGAATTAAAAGATGCAACTGTAGATATCTCTTTTTCAAATATTTTACGTCTGTTACTGCAATGTTCTCTTCATGTTCTACCAATTTCCAGAAAGGGAATAGCCATATAAATTATTTTCCTTTCATTATTATTTCTCTGTATGTTGTATTTGTTCATATTTAAAGAGAAAAAACAAGCTTATGAAAAAAATTTACAGAAAACAATGGTATTGGTGTAACAATAGACAAACAGATCGATGGAACAGGATAGAGAACTCTAAAACTGACCACATTAATATCCCTAAATGATTTTTGACAGAGGTGTAAAAGTAATTCGATGGAGGAAAGATATCCTTTTCAACAAATGATGCTAGAGCTATTGGAAATTTATAGGGAAAAAAAAATCAACCTAAGTTTCACACATTATCATACAAAATTAACTTAAAATAGATAAGACAATATAATATGTAGAACTATAAAAACCTTTAGAAAAAAAGATTGGAGTAAAATTTTGAGCTCTAGGGCTAGACAGGAGTCTTAGACTTGACACCAAAGCATGTCCTATAAACATAAATACAGATAAACTGGACCTTATAAAAATTAAAAACTTATTCTACAAAAACCCATTGAAGAGGAAAATATAAGCTGCAGCCTAAGAGAAACTATTTATAAACCACCTATCTAATATAGAAATTGTATCTGGAATATATAAAGAACTCTCCAAACTCAACTTTAAAAAAATCCAATTTGGAAATGAATAAAAATTATGAGCAGATATTTCACAATCTCACACTCTTCTCTGACTTCAGAAAACTCTGACTTCTCTGTGCCCCTGAGAATTTATCACGATTATCGGAAAAGTCCTCTATACAATAATCCCCACTCTGAGTGTTCTCTCCACCTTCTTACCCACAGCAGGCTGATCAACATGATCCCACTGTTCACAGATTTGGGTGCATAAATCACAACTCTCTTAAGTGTGTATAGGATAGGTGTTCTTTCCCAAACTCTATTCCCATAAACCTGGAGATGGAGCATATATCCTCCAGGCTCCTCATTGCCGCCACTTGCATGCAGTTTTCTGTGTCTCTTAAAGCCTTCAACTCTCTGGAATTATAGGTCACTTCCTTTACAATGATTGAAGATTTTAACATTTGAATTCACCCCCTCTTCTTCCAAAATTTATGATTTCAGTATCAACATATCAGATCCTTTCAGTACCCTGGTCTTTTATGATCTTGACTTCTTTTCCTGTATGCCATCTCAGCTACTCATTTATATGATGAAATATGAAAAACTGTTATTTATAATGAGTGCAGCCACACCATTTTCTCTATTTAAATGCCCTACTCTCTGGACCACAGTCATATGTCAGTTCAATATTCTCCCTCTAACATCCCAATTCCAATAAATATTCAAATGTAATGGGACCTATAATTTATTAAACATTTTCATTCTCTTCCAAATTGAACTCACTTTTTTTAACTTAACCTTTAGAAGTTCTTCCTCGCATCCATCTTTGACCCTGGTGTGCTAGAACCAGCTCCTACTGCCTCCAGAGAGCCATCCCATCCTGCCTCACTTACAGTGGTGTCAAGCTGATAGCTTAAATATTTACACCACATAGTCTGTAAACATCTGCTAGTACACGACTTGCCTTCAAATCCCTTATGCTTATACTCATTCACATTTCCCTGACAACAATGTGTCCATGCATATGGATCTGGCGTTATCTTCTCTGCATCTTGATCTCTGCCTTTCTATCTCTCACTATATATACTTCATTTTTTTTATAAACCCGTCTCTACATTTCATAGTTATTTGTTCAATTATGTAAAGTCTACCTCCACCTATGAAAACATAACCTCCACAAAAGGAGGTATTTTTTTTTCAACTTTTCTCCCCTCTGCTGTATAAAAAATAATATAGACTAGTTCCTGGCATATTAATACAAATCTTGATATATTTTATTGAATTAATTATTGAATTAAATTATATCAAGACTTTTGAAACATTTTAAACTACCTATGTAATACGCACAATTCCTTATTTTGTAATATAATATTTGATTTGAAGAATATATATAATATATAATCATAAGGTATAATAATAACAATAAGCTCCTATTAAATATCCCCATTTTAAAGTACTACCAACCCAGTGTTTTTCTCATCTATTCCATTCCTTTGTTTCCCCTCTTTGGTAACAATTAAATTAAATAGATATTTGCTATTACTATAAATTTAAAAAGTGGTTTCATCATAAAAAGATACTGTTTGATTTTTAAGTTAGGTAGAAATGATATACCATGTGTAGTCTTCAAGAGCTAGCTTTTTTCATTCTCATATGTGTTTTAAAATTTAAGGTGTTGTATATAGTTGTCATTTATTTTCAATAAGTGCTTCATGCTTTCCTTAGCCACTTTAAAGTAGACTGTTATTTAATGCGTTTGCAGTTTTTGGTGTTGTGAAGAATACTGCTAAGAAAATTCTTGTAAATATTTCCTGGTACATATTTCCAAGATTTACTCTAGAGTAAACTAAGCCAACTATAGTTCCATTTTCTATCAGGAATAGATTGAAAAAAATATAAAAATAATGCATTAAAATAACTGTTCAAATATAAAATGCTTAAGAATAATAAGATGTTGAAAAAATCTACACTGAAAACTATAAAACTGCTGAGAGAAAATAAAGACTTAAATACATAGAACATATACTCACCTATTAGAAAACCCAGTACCATTAAAATATTAATTCTCTTTAAATTTATTTAAAAGTATAATACAATCTCAACCATGTTGAACTTTTTACCTCAAAAAACTCAATATTTTAATTTAAAAAAATAATGGAAGTATTATTTATATTGTTGGAGTATTGTCCAAATAAACATCACACTTATTTTTAGCATTACATGGAAAATTAAAAGCTTGATCTTATAGTAAATATTAATGACTCCAAAAATCTGGGAAGGATGTTCTATTTTTAAGAAACTTTCAGGTGATTGTGATGCATGTCAAATTTTGAGAAGAAAGAATCTTACCTCTGTACTCAGTCACTTTTCAGTTTTTTAAGACTAAGTTCTCAGTTTAATAATTGAATTCTCAATAGAATGTGGTCATTGAAATCCAATCAATACTACAAAAGCCACAGCTTTAAATTTTTGCATTTATGCACTTACAAGAACACGTCAAATTCTTCCCTTTCTTAATATCCTTCAAAAATATATCAGTGCTTAAGACTTTGCCTATAATCTTTACAAGTAATCATGACAATTACCTGTTAAAATGATGCTGAAAAAGGAAATATTTTTCAATACTTCCTAAGTAGCAATAATTTCACATGCATTGTGAAAGCTATAGAAATGAGAGATGTGTTTGAATTTTGTTGTTATACAAACTGAAAAGTGTCTGCTAGAATTGGCAAAGCACAATAAAGAGTTATTAACTTGACTGTTTTGTTCTAAAAGTCGCCATTGCCAATTTTTGAAGAAAAAAGCATAAAACCTAGCTAATGCACCTAATACTACACCACAGGGTATATTTTTCTCCAACCCATCTGGAAAGCAGCTAATGCCCTGAAACATGAGAATTGATAGCCCTTTTAATTTTTATCCTTGCCAGTGTAGGTCTTTAAAACATTTTATAACTTCTAAATCAGACATGTCAGTGTTTACATCAGAATACAAAATGGTAGCCATGATCAAAGCTCAAGAGTCTAATGGTCAACAAAATTTCTCATGCTGCATACAGCATACTGTCTTATGCTGTAATTTGTCAGGAGTAAAACAAAACATGAAATGAATTCTAATTCAGTATATCTTAATAGGATATCTACCTGGTGAATTCCCAATCCATATATATATAAAATATTATGTGTATCATGGAGCAAATGATTACTTAGAGCAGAAAACTCACTCTGGTTGTCTCAGAGGTCTTAAAAGCATATAATCTGTAGCACTATGTTTATCTATAAAATAGAATTCAAAGGTAATTAATATGTGGGAGACATTTATAACCAAAAGTTAAAAAAAAATTAGAATTAAAGTTTTCTTAGATGTCATCTTACAAATACGCACCTTTACAAAGCAGACATTCCCTCTACAGTATTCACTGCAACATATTACCTTGCATCACAAAGAGGGATAAACCAAAAACAGTAAGATGAACCTGAGTACTTCCCTAGAGAATTAATATCACTCAATTTTTAAGAAAATAAACTTTAAAAATTTTGCAACTCCTAAATATTTATACAAGCAATTTAGAGAAAAGTATATTATTGAGTACTAACAGAAGTCAGAAATAGTACTTTGGTATTATAATAGTGTTAAGGCAGGGATTAGGAATGATCCTCTCCTAAGTGTTCTTAAATAAGCAAGCACCATACCAAATGAAAAATAGTTATGACAAAAAGAGAATCCTGCTTTATTAATATGTTTTAAAATAAGATCTGTTTAGTTTCATCTCCTTGGATTTGGAATGTTCAGATGTGAAGAAAGAGACAGACAGACTGAGAAGCTTGGCTATACATGTGGACCCCATGCAAGCCAGAGGCAGACAGAAGAGGCTGAACAGTCTTGGAGGAGGACTCAGTCCCTTTTTATGTGAAATACAGAAGTGCAAGAACATTGCCATGGCAGCTGATCCAAAAGGTCTTGCCTGATGACCATGCCTATTTATACAATATGGACTATAAATGTCCGTACCTTTGATTATTCAAAATAGCAATTTCAGTTTTGGAAGGCCTGTAGAGGGTAGTTACAGTGGATTTGCAGAAGAGAAACATTAGCTGAAGGGACAGAGTCTGCTGTCTCATTAATGCCAAACCAGATCCTCATATGATGCATCCACTGACTTCACAAAATAGAACTGGAGAATTATTTTTCTCATATATTTTATGAGAAATATTTTAAAGTTTTAATGTTAAAATAAATGTGGATATATTTTCAACAAATATAAGATTTCACTAAATTTTAAAATAAAACATAGAAAATCAAATGTTTGTTTTATATTGGGCGGTAGCAAGTTTCATTCCCAGAAACCTCCGTATAGTATAAGCTTGAATCTCCATTACATTAGGGCTACCTTGGTAAAAATATTTCATAAGTCATAGGCTGTTAAGGGCAAAGCACTGGCTCTGAATTCGCTTTTTGAGCCCACATAACACTTACTGGATATGAGGCCTTAGCCACTGCTTAATAGTTCTTTGCTTCATTCTCCCTTTTCTGAGACAGAAATAATTAATACGTAACTAGAAAAATGCATGTAAATAGGGAGATACATAACAAGCTTTCAGATGGAGAATTGCCTTCATTACTATTACTATTAATAATAGTATTACTATTACTACCACTATTACTATTACTACTATTACCACTTCTAATTCTACCACTAGTAGTGGTCCTCCTTTCACTGGGCACCTGCTTGAATACCTCCAAGGAGGGTGGGTTCAATGCTATCTATAACAAGATCTGTGTTGTTAGATGGATCAAAGAGTTTGTAATGTTTTCCTTACTGTTATTAAACGAAAATCTGCCTCCCAATAATTTGTATCTACTTTACATTTTATTTTCTCTTTAAAGAAACAACTTCTCCTTACAATAACCCTTATTCAGATATCTGACATAAATGTCATATATCAAGTCTGTTTGCTCAGTTTTCTCAAACACTTTTCATCTGAAGTGGTTCGTATTATCTTTACTGTCTAGTTCTCTCTCATCCAAATATGGTTTGGTTCCTCAGTGTACTTTGTAAATGCAGTGTTCTAAATTGTATAAAGTGCTACTCATGCAGTCAGAACGACACAGGAAACATGAAATTCTTTTACATGTTAATTGGGAAACTTACTGTTAACTTTATATAGAATTGTGGTGTTGTATTTCCATTAAACTGACTGGCAGTGGTCCCCAAACTTTTTGGCACCAGAAACCATTTTCATGGAAGACAATTTTTCCACAGATCGGGGAGGGGGGGGGGGGATGGTTTTGGGATGATTCAAGCACATTATATTTATTGTGCGCTGTATTTCTATTATTATTACATTGTAATATATAATGAAATAATTATACAACTCACCATAATGCAGAATCAGTGGGAGCCCTGAGCTTGTTTTCACTTGCCACTCACTGATAGGGTTCTGATATGAGTCTGCAAGCGACTGAGTTATTATGGTCTGTGTGCAGTCACACCTCTCTGCTAATGATAATCTGTATTTGCAGCCACTCCCCAGCGCTAGCATCACCTCAGCTCCACCTCAGATCATCAGGCATTAGATTCTCATAAGGAGCACACAACCTAGATCCCTCGCACGCGCAGTTCACAGTAGGGTTCACGCTCCTCTGAGAATCTAATGCCACCGCTGACCTGACAGGAGGCGGAGCTCAGACGGTAATGCGAGGGATGGGGAGCAGCTGTAAATACAGACGAAGCTTCGCTCGCTTGCCCGCCGCTCACCTCCTGCTGTACAGCCTAACAGGCCACGGACAGATACCATGGGGACCCCAGCTGACTGATATTCTGATGACTTCCCCTTCTTGGCTCCTTTAATGAAATTAATCATCTAGTCTTTATGCTTTCACCTCTTATTTTTTTGAAAAGTGAGCATTCCTCTTCGTCTCTACAATATTTTAAATTATCTGTTTGTTTGACTGAATCTCTTATGGAACTTTAAGTCTTTGTGTACAGGGAAAATTACGTTCATCTTGATGTCTTCTGTGTTTATTGAATAAACATATAAGCAAAATACTAGATAGAGAATTCTAATTTTAAGTCCAAAATCTGGTGCTTCACTTTGAAATTCATATGCTTTGTAGTAAAATAGTCAGTCATAAAACCCTTTCCAAAATTTATTTAAAATGATGAAACAAGAAATAAAAAGCATCTACAACTTACTTCTGTAATATATATTCAATATGTAGAAATATGAGCATTTTGCTCTTTTAATGTGAAACATAAAATCATTTTAAAGGATCATTTAGATAATGCTCTATTGCTACAAGCACTAGTACAAATAATATTCTACACATATAAAAACACAGATTTCAATATGCCTTAAATAGTGCCACATTAAAAACAAATAAGTTTTTTTTCAAGAACAATTTTTCCTTCTAAATTTGTTAAAGAAATTTCTTTAACAGATTAGCTTTTTTTTTTAAAACAAATATAGTTGTCTTAATTTCCAGAGCAAACTTAAAAGTTACTGATGCAGAGAATTTTCCCTCTGTAAATGTCTGTAAAGAAATAATGATTTTATTAATAACCTAGAAATACGAGGTTTTTAAAAAACTGCATCATAGCATTTACAGATGGAAAAAAATTATACTTTCAAGAGTCATCTTTTGATGAAACCTTTAACTTGCTATTTGTTGGCACTTGTTTCAAGATAAATCACTTCTATTTCATGTCTATGTTTATCAAAGTAATTTCATAAAATTCATCCCATTTAGGATGCTTCTATCAGGTGCTAAGGGAAAAAATGAGAATATTATCTTCAGTAATCTTCGAGCCAGAAAATGCTCTAATGGCAGAGTTCCACCTTAAATTTTTTAGTTTTAGTAAGGAAATTAGTTTTTTTCGTGCTGAAGCTGTGACTATATAATGACAAAGCAACTATCTAATAAAATTAATTTGATTAAATCAGAAAATTTGACTTTTTAAAAATCAATATTTTTTTTTTTCTTAAAACAAACAACAACAACATGAAACAAAACCAAAAACTAAGCTCCCTTAATACAAAGTTCGAAATTTCTTCTACTTACCTTCTAGTCTACCAGGTACTTGAGTTTTATATTATACCATTATAAATCCCTTAATGACCTTAGGAACATTAACTCAAAACTAAACAATTGACTTTTTACATTTATTTTGCTTAATATTTATGTTTACCTTCATTTTTATCCTCCTGGGTTTGTTGTCTATTTTGATAAAATGAAAAAGTCAAATGAAACTGACATTTTAAAAAGTCGTGGACGGGCTTCCCTGGTGGCTCAGTGGTTGAGAATCTGCCTGCCAATGCAGGCGACACGGGTTCGAGCCCTGGTCTGGGAAGATCCCACATGCCGCGGAGCAACTGGGCCCGTGAGCCACAACTACTGAGCCTGCGCGTCTGGAGCTTGTGCTCCGCAGCAAGAGAGGCCGCGGTGGTGAGAGGCCCGCGCACCGCGATGAAGAGTGGCCCCCGCTTGCCGCAACTAGAGAAAGCCCTCGCACAGAAACGAAGACACAACACAGCCATAAATAAATTAATTAATTAATTAAAGGAAAAAAAAAAAAAAAAAGTCGTGGAAGACATCTCCAAATACTTCTAAGTGCTGAATTTTAGCACCGATGGTTTGCTGGACCTTTGAAATATCTTCTTTGATCTATGTAAGAGCAATACTGGCTTAGAAAGACTTTTAGCATATAGTCCTATTCTTTTCCCCAAATTTATTTTCAATCACAATTTAAACAAAATGAAAATGTAGAGAACATTAGGATTTATATGTTCTGAACCTTGAGATGTATAGCACTCTGGATGAAATCTATATAAGCTTTTTTAAGATGTGACTTTAAATATTAATCATGTGAACACAAGCTTTTACTGGGGTTCTGTATTGAGGCAGCTATTTGTTCATCTTTTCTATTCAAAGAAATATTTTTCTTATAAAATTTTAAACACTGCTAAAAATTAAATCTTCATTATTCAAGAAATTAGAAGTAATAAAATCCTCTTCTCACTGTCATATAGTTTATATCTTCATAGCAGTGGATTATTCTCTAACTAAAAATACTTTATACCATTTTATAAGAGGATGGGGTTCCTTTGCACCTACAAAGTGTCTATCCATTTTGCAACCCTCCATGAAGACTTTATCTGAACATTTCGATGACACACAATATTTTCTCCCCCTTCTCAACTCATTTTGCAATTATAATCCGCATATCTTTTGAATCATAGACCTGCTGATCTTATTTCATAGCTATTATACAAAAATTTCATATGCTTTGCCACCCCCTTTCCCTTCCACTATGAAACTGGAAGCTTCTCAAGGCCATAGGCCATGTGGTAAATTTCTTCATATGTTGTCACAGTACCATTACTGAACAAAGCACAGAACCAGTGATTAAAAAATACTTTATGTTTTGTGTAATTATTCTATTCCTACAACAAACTTCATTTGGTTATAACATTGAAAAATACCTTCTGAATTAACTTACGATTTTGATGAGTGTTTATTAAAACTAATTTTATGTCAGAAGAACAAGTGTGTGGGGTAAACAGTATTTAGTCTCTAATAAGGATTGGCTTAAGTGATCGTAGCTCTGACAAACATCATGCTGCCAGTCTAAGAGAAAACAGCTGGCACACAACCAACAAATAAAAATTCTCAGTATTTTTTCCAAGGGTAAACCTAGGGTGAATTAAAGCTCTGAAGTCTACTAAAACAAGAATAACTAAAATATGTAAATTGTACTTTTTTCTTCCTGTCAACTAAATAGGCATGGTTTCATAAGCATGATTTAATCCAAAAAGCAGATGTACATTTTCCCAATGATACTAAATGGAGCCAACTGGCTTGCAGAGTACTTATTTTCCCCCTGTGGTTATTGGAAGTGACAGGTTGAAAGAAGTAAGAATTATAATTTCAGGACATGGCAGTAGATGCAAAGAACTGAGTTCCAATCCTTTAGAGGAAATAGAAAAAAAAAAATAGAGAAAGAATAAAAGAAGGACATATAAGGGAAGAGTATTGGCATTGAAAGCAATGATGTCAACCAGAAATTACATTATGAAATAAGCAGTGACAATACTAAAAAGCAAGTATTGTAAGTCCCTAAATAGCTCTTCAACATGTACCTAAAGGGCTCTTATCTATTAATCAATTTCTATTCAACAAATTTGTTAGATGTTTGCTATCATTTAACTATCCTCCTATGACTATCTAAATCCTTTCCTCAAAGAACCCAAGTGATATCACATTTTTCTGGTATGGTGGCCTGGGAAGTTATACTTGCTGAATCTGTAGACTTTTCTGGATAGGCCTATAGATTGTAGCTGTCAGACGGCTTCTTATTCATTTCTGTATTTGTACCATATAGCTTAGTGCTTACTATACCATAACTACTCTTTGGCATTTTTATATACAGACATGTATATTCAAATGGGTCAAGTATATAATTTTGTAGTCAAAAAAATCTAATCTCATTCTGAGTCCAACACTGATATGTATTAGCTAGCTGTATGGTATAATAAAAGTGGCATAAAGTTTAAGCTCTTTGGTTTTTGAGTTTTTAAAAGATTTAAATTAAATCTATGTAAAGCACTTCACTCTATACCCAGCATATAGTAGACATTCAATAAATGGAATTGATTGTTATTAATAACAAACTTAAGGGCATTACGGAATTTGATCTTACAGTGAAGAAAACACATGAAATTCCCATTCTCTTCTGAGTGACAAAAAAGGGTTTTAAAAGTCCTGGTATATTGGGCCTTCAGGTTTGCTTTTGCTTCCCAAGTCCAAAGTCCCTAATTAGAGCCACACTGTGACAAGCTAGCTGAGTCCTTAATAGAGTTTTCTGCCTTGATTGGTGAAAGAGCTAAACTCTTCCTTACAAAGTTTGAATTATCAGTGAGAGTCTTACACACTTTCAGTTCACATCAACAACTAGCTTTCACCCAGAATGAGGTACTTCAATTAAGTTATTCAGGATACCCATACGGAAAACTAGAATTTGAGCATATATTCAAGACCTTATTACTGCAGGCAATAGACGGGGAAGAAGCTGAAATGTTTCAGAAATACATCTATCCTACGTATTGTATTATATATCAGGAATTCAACAGCGCTTAATAAGAAACAGGGTATTTTTTTGGTGTACTTTGGATTTCATTATGTAGCTAAATCTAGTGTGGGTTGTATAATTGCATTTAAGTGTGGGTGCCAGGAATCCCATGTTTTTTGTACCTCATAAGATGTACAAATGCACCAGGAAAAGAAAGCCAAAATATGAGAGCCTTATATATGCACTACAGGATTTCAAAAGGCTCAACAATAACAATGATAACAAAAACAACAATAATAAGAGCAACTAAAATGTTGAGTGCTTACCACTATGTGCCAGGCACTGTTCTGTGTTCTTTACCTATGTTAACTCATCTAGCATCGCGGGAACTCTGTGAGTTAAGTCTTGTTGTTATCTGTGTAAGTCAGGGTTCTCCAGAGAAACAGAACGTACACACACACACACACACACACACACACACACACACAAGACCAAGAAGTCCCACAATTTGCCTTCTGCAAGCTGCAGAACCAGGACAGCTAGTTGCGTAACTCAACTGACTTACACAGTTCAAAGGCATGAGAAAGGGGTTGGGGGTAGATGTTGTAAGTCCCTGTCTGAGTTGGAAACCCCAAGAAACAGGAGGGCCAGAGTTCAAGGACAGGAGACAATGGATGCCTCAGCTCAAGCAGAGAGAATGAATTAGCCCTTCTTCCACCTTTTTGTTCTATTCAGGCTCTCAGTAGATTGGATTATGCCCACTTGCCTTGGTGAGGGAGAGCTTTACTCAGTCTACTACTTCAAAGGCTAATCTCTCCTGAAGATACCCTCACAGACACATCCAGAAACAATGTCTACCAGTTACCTGGGCATCCCTTAGCCCAGTCATGTTGACACATGAAATTAACCGTCACATAATCTAAATTTTACATATGGATAAATTGCGGATTAGAGAGGTTAAATAATTTCTCCAACGTTAACCCTTAGTAAGTAAATAAATTTAAAAATATTTTACAAATTTTAATATATCTTGAGGGATAGGGATAGATAATTTGTCTAGTCTCAGGAGAAAAGCTCTGCTTCTGCTGCAATACACTGTATATTTATTTGTACTTATTTCATAGTTCATATTACACTTTTAATAGTTAATATCTGATATTTCTAGAGTATTTTCTTATTATTAGATTTTTCTTATATTTGAACTACATGTTATTTCATAATAACCACAAAATTTCTTTAACCTTCTCTTAATTATCTAACTTTAAGAGAGAGAAGAACTGGTGGCTTCCAGTGGCCTCTAAGTCATTCAGGAAATGCAGATTTCTGGAGAGAAATACAACACAGCACATCATTTATGGAGACTGACAGACAAGACTCCTCTAAGAAACTGCTGACTGAGCTATGACTTAAGATCCCTGAAGCAGCTGCCTCAACCTGGTCCACTGCCTGTCTCCACAAGGAGGGACCAGATTACTTCTCTTTACCAGGAGTTTTCTGGTCTCTACATTTCTCAGAATATAGACTCAGCTATTCACAGAACCCAGTGAGAGAAAATTATTATCCTAGCTCTAGAATCCATATTTTCTTTCCCATGATCAATTTCTTCCCGTAATGACTGACACTGAAAAAGTCAACTCTGTTGAGGAAATCCCAAATTCTACATATAGGTATAGGGTCTGCCCAATGCCTCAACCAAAGAATCACACAGTTATCATACATGGACCTCTGCTTACAATATTGCTTTTACATAAATAAAATAAAATGCAGGAAAAACCAATTATGTTCAAATAAAGGAACTTTTAAATGATGCTTTAAATTAACAGATATAGCTCTGGGTATAATTAAAACCATAATTCCAAAGGAGTTACAGGGTAAACAATATTTCAGGATTTTTACAAATATTTTAACAAAATTTTAATTTAACAAATTTGCAACAAATTTCATTTAGAAAAAGAGTTAAAGAAATTTCTATTGGGACAAACTCACAGGTACTGCTAATAGTTCCGAAGTCAGTGAAAACAGAGATAAATTTATTTTACCCATAATTGTTCAACTTTCCCTTAGCCTTTCATCTGCAAACTCTTTGATAGTGCGTTCATTCTAGATTATTAACTCTAGTGTAGAGGCAAATAAGAGGATTTAAGAGGGGACTTCATAAAAGGGGCCTGACGATACTGTTGATATTGAGACAAAAAGTCAAGAATAGCAAAGTTTGCTTTAAATAATTTGAATGAGGTAAATGAACTCAGCATCTCAAAACCCCAAGGAAGACTACTATTCACACATAAATATATTTTAGAAGAGATAGAAATCAAACAAAAATGAGATTTGGTTAATTGTGGCATGACTTGGGACATTATATACACTTGAAATTGAAACTCCATTGGAGGAAAAACTCAGATCCACATGGAAATTTAGTAAAAAAATTCGGAAAACAAAAAATTGTTTGATGCAAACCAATTATTTTAAAATGTATAGGCCCCAGAAGAGGGAGATTGAGTTAATCTTTTGATCCTCAAAATACAGTGTGAACCTAACTAACATCTGGGTAACATAAACAATGTGGTGATGAACATCTTTGTATAAAACCCTGTGTACATCTGTGTATGATTCTTGGGATATATTGCTAAAAGCAGAATTTTTAGTTCAAAGGATATAAAATATAGAGGAGTGAATAGCATTGTGATCATAAATGCCCCTGTTAAAGAAATAAAGACACATTTCAGACACCTGCCTGCAGGTTACCCTCTCCACTAAACCTTCCAAAGTTTGCCACTGGACCAGCTTTGCTGGTTTCATCCCTAAAGCAGTCATATCTGTTAACATAGCCACTCCACCTGCTTCTTAAAGAGGTAAAACCTAGCTGGGACTGAAAAACTGAAAATCAGCTGACACTGAAAATGAAACAAGTAACCTCACTATTAACACTGTAAGAGCAGACACTTACAATACTAGCTGCAAAGTTAATAGGAAACATTGTTTTCCCCAAGGTCACCCAGCAGCTATAAAATGACAGAACAACAGCCTCTAAGTAACTATGGATTTTTTTTTTTTTTTGTACAATGATGTTCCCAGACCCACTTTGCTATACCCACATAACTAACACCAGGGATATCCAAGTGCTAAACTATTCTCACTTCATGGCAGCAACCGATCCCTACTTAATATCCCATTTCCTAATCTGACCACAGAAACACAACTGATATATGCTGCCCTTAGTTTCCTCCTCAGAATCCCTTGGAGGGAACCCAAATCTTTCAAAAGATGCTTCCCTCCTTCCTTTTGTTCAGTGGCATTCTGTGGTTCCCCTGGGGCGCCCTGCTTCATTGAAGAGAGTCAAAAAATATGATTTTGTCAGACTACAGTACTGTGCTTAGCGGGTCTTTGGCATTAGCAGTTCACTCACATTATAATTTGTCATCAAGCACATCCATGCTTTCCACTAACTCAGACAACCACTGCCACGCTGTGTAGTTCCCTCCCACAATAGACCCCTCTCCATTCTATCACTGCTTCATCTACTTTTCACTCTCCAATATTGAGCCCTTGCTCCCCCTTATCTCTGACGCCTGTGACTACATTAGATTATTGAAGGGCTGCTTGGCAAAGCCATTGCCTCTACCCTCTGATATCATGTGGCTCTTTGGTTTTTTCTGCTATAAACTACTCTGAAATGCCTACGTGACATCTAATCTTAACCATCTCACAGGCACATAAAATTTAGTATGTCAGAACGTAAAGTCTTGGCTTTCCACCTGGAACATAATGTTTTTTCAGTCGTTGTCTTTTTAGCTCCACTCTATACAACTGGTTAAACTAAATACTTGATGTTCTACCTCTCTTCACGAATTCCAATCCATCAACAAGTTCTGCCAACTCTAATTCAACAAGATAGACCTTGAAGCATCCTCTGCCTCCAGCTTTACTGCTATACCAAACTTGTCCAAGACATTATTATCTCTTACATGCTCTTCCCTGATAAGTTCTTAACTGTGCTTCCAACTTATTTTGGTTATTTTGTGTACAGATTTTTAATTAAAATATATATTTATATAATTATATTTAATTACATAAATTATAAATCTTTTTTATGTTTTAATTAGCATCTCTTTGCTAGGTACTTTGGTAGACACTGAAATACAGGATGAGGCTGTACACCCTCCCGGCCCCCAGGACTGTGGAGAAATAGACAAGCAAATCAAGGATTAGGGTCTGAGAAGTATGAGAAGACAAAGGAAATGACAGGAAAGTGTGGGAATGTATGTGAAAATATAATAAGAATATTCATAAGGATACTTGCCATGAAGCTAATGAAGCTCAAGCTGAAGGACCTCTCGCGTACATGAGCCCAATTCAAAGCCCCAAGAGGGGATTCTAGAAATGTGTTTTCATGGTCATATGTTTTTGTGAAATGTGCAAAAGTAAGATATTTTAACCGCAATTGTAAAGACCACTGTCTTTTTCCACTCAGACCTCCCTCTGACACACATCCTTTCATCTAAGGTAGCATTTCAGTGGCCACAGTCATTTTGAGGGATCTGGTAAAAGGAAGTTGAGTTGGAAATACATTTAGTTTTGGCTTAGTGGGATATATTTTTGTGGTTCACAGTTATTTCAGTGTATACTTATATTCTTGCAAGCCATCGTCCAGCAGTAATGACTGCAAAGAATGTATTTCCCCTTTACCATGCCAATCCGCCCATCACCCAGATATAAAAGACAGGACTATAGGTTGTAATACATATGTCATGAAATTTAACAACTTAAATTTAAAAGAAACTAATAAAAGCTTTACCAAATTTGGTATGGATTATAAAAACTTTCTTGACATTATGAATAACAAATTGTGAAGAATGGAACTTTTCAAAATGCCAATGATAATAATTTTAAAAGAAATTCTTAATTATTTTTCTATTCTCATTACTGAAATTTGTATTATAAGATTATTGTCATATGAAGAGGCAATCAAAGAGGTGAAACCTGATTGTTTTAAAAAAGTATCATAGACTCCTGACAGCTAATACAATTATTTTTATTATTTTTATCAATATTGTGATATTCATAGTATTTGATAACCTTTATTTTTTTTATTGCAAATAACTGTGATTACACCTAAAAAGACAAGTAATGGAAGAGGGGGCAAGGGGTACAAACTGTCATTATTTTACTTAGTTTTTAGTATGACAAAACTTAAATAGAATGTAATATCGTTCTAAGGAATCACAATTTGATTTTTTTTTTTTTGCTCCTTTTAGGTCTGCCCGTTTAATTATTGAAATTAATATTTGAGTTTCTATTATATTCACCAATGATAAAAATTGCCTCTCTGAAGTATCTGATATCTGAAATTTATCAGAATTGCCTATCACCTGCACAAAAGAGGCACTTTTAAAGACAGCCTCCCCAAATCCAGATGGGAGAGTTTGTCCCTAAACTATGTGCAATAATTACAATCAAAACTGAATGAACCAAGACCACCAAAGGAGCACCATAGAAGGTGTTGCAAGAATTGAAAATTCAAAATTATTGCTTTATGTTTGTTATAATAATTTCCATTAATATTTATCTTATATTTGAGTCTTGTTTCAAATCATAATTTCCTATAAACTTAAAAACTATTTAAATAATAGTGAAAACAACTCTGCCTGGAAAAGCTCTTCCCAATTTTAAACTCATATTATAAAAAGTTAATGTTTCGTACAACTTCCAGATTCTGATCAAGCAGGGGAAAATGTTCTAATGCTGAAAGAATTTAGGGCTGAATGGGTTGGCTGAATGCAAATTAAGAGAAAAAACAGTATATTCAATGCCTTCAGTTTTAGTTTGAAAGTAATGGAAATGACAAACACAAATCTCTGTGGATTTTCTTGTTACACTTTCTGTCAGTTGCTTAATAAGAGCCTCTCCCATGATGCTAATTTTGCCTTTAAAGAAGTGTTAAATATTATTTAATTTCCAATATGTTGCTATGGTAAAGAAGGTTTTGCTGTCTGCTCTTTGAAGATAGTTAAGCTGAAAGTGTTGTGTAGCCTTCTGATTATTCTTGATTTTATTTTAAAGTCGGCAGCTGGGAAGAAAATCTTCCTAAAGGAAGTATGATATATGACTTGGTCAGGAACCAAAACACTTTGAAGTGGCTCCTGAGCCAGTGAAAGAAACCATCTGCCTGTGAAATATCTGTGAATGAAGTCTGACAGTAAATATCAGAGAAGTGAGCGTTACATGGCAACAGACTGCCACACACAGTTACAATACATGCTGAAATTTCCTTCTATATGCACATTCATATGGACATCTAATTTTACTGATGAATAGTAATGATTGCTTGGCAGATATAACCCATCATCAAATGCTTTTTGGCATCTGAGTTGGGATGTCTGTTATTTAACCTCGTTAGAATGATTTAATGGGACTGGACCAGAGGGAATGTGGAGAAATTGAGCCTGCTAGACCAGATTACTGAAGGAATTGTCCAGGTCAAAAGCATCTCAAGCAGTCCATTCCTTTTGATCAATAGGTTGCTTTACCTAATTCAACCCCTACATCTGATGATGATCAGGAATGCTTCTTCATTTCTGGTTTCTTTAATTAGATTAGAATTCCTTAGCACTATATTTGGGGGAAAATTCATAAGCCATTTCCAGAGATAAACCCTATTAATGTTTATAAAATATCTCCTAGTTTTTATCTATGTAAATATATATATGACATAATATAATATGATACAATATAAGTTTATACAATATGCTTTTCTGTAGGTGTATTTTACTTAAATAAAAAGGCAAAAAATATGTGTGGAACAAATATTTGTAACTTTTCATATAAGATGACTTAATATTATATAGTATATATTTCACTATCATTGTAAATATGTTTAAAAATATTATTTAACTATTTCTTTCTTTTACAGTTATTCAATATTATAATATTTTATCAGATAGACTACTGCATAATTGTCATAATTTGAAAAATAATTTGACCACTTTTTCAATTATTTCTTTAGGTTACTAGAAATGTAATTATGAATAAATTGGTACTTGTTACCAATTTTTGAATAAAATTAAATTTCTAATAGAAATAGATGGAGTATTATTAATTTATATCCTCATTGTCACCAATCATAATTGTATTTTAAATTTCTGCCAAATTATAAGGAAAGTATTCATTGACATTTTAATTTCCTTACTATAAATATCAGTGTGGTTGGATAATCTTGGTTCTTTTAATTTATTTGTGAGTATTAAGTCCTTATATATAAATATATGCGTCATATTATGATATGCAATATGATACATATATAATTTACTCAAGATAGTTTATTTTCTGGGTAATTTTTTTTTCTGTTTTATCAGTGTACCTTTAAATATTTGTGATGGTAATACATTCTTTGCCTATTGTAGTTATATATTTTAATATTTGGTAGTGCAAATATTCCCTCAATATTCTCTTACAAAATTATCTTGGCTAATTTTGTCTATTAATTTTTCAAGATTTCTTTAAAATTAAATTTTATTTTGTAAACATAAAACTTCATTTGTTAATGGACAGTTGGGCTATTTCCAGTTTTGGGCTATTATTTAAGCTGCTATAAATACTCATGTACAGCTTTTTGTGTGAATATAAATTTTAATTTCTTAGGGATAAACGCCTAGGAGTGCAAATATTGGTCATATGATGGTTGCATGTTTAGGTGTTTTTGTTTTTTTTTGGCCGCACCTGGAGGCATGTGGGATCTAGTTCCCCAACCAGGGATCAAACCCGTGACCCCTGCATTGGAAGTGCGGAGTCTTAATCACTGGACTACCAGGGAAGTCCGTATGTTTAGGTTTTATAAAGAAACTGTCAAGGATTCTTCCAGAGTGATTTAATATTTTACATTCCCACCAGCAATATATGAGTAGTATATTTTGTCTGCATCCTCACCAGAATTTGGAGTTGGCACTATTTTCAAACTAAACTATTCTTTAGGTGTGTAGTGATATCTCATTGTGGTTTTCATTTGCATTTCTCTAATAGCTAATGCGTTGAACATCTTTTCACATGCTTATTTCCCATATGCATATCCTCTTCAGTGAAAGCTTCCCTCACGTTTTTGTCCATTTTCTAATCAGATTGCTAGTTTGCTTTAATGGATTGGAATTTTGTTAGGTGTTTGCATATTCTACATAGTAGTCCTTTGTCAGATACGTGATTTGCAAATATTTTCTTCCAGTCTGAAGCTCATTTTTTCAACCTCTTAGAGTCTTTCATAGATCAAAAATGTTTAATTTTGATGAAGTCCAATGTATCAGTTTTTCCTTTTATAAATCATGCTTATGGTGTGAAGTCAAAGAACTCTGCCTAGTCCAAAATCGCAAAGCATAATGTTTTTCTCCTTTAAAAATTATGATTTTTTTGTTTTACATTTGAGGCTGTGGTCAATTTAAAGTTAATTCTTGTATAAGGTGTGAGTCATAAGTCCAAGTTTTTAATTTAATTTAATTTTTTGCCATTTACTCTATGCCATTTGCTTAAGAAACAATATTTCCTCCATCAAATTGTTTTTACACATTTTTCAAAAATCAGGTAGGAATATTGGTATAAATTTTTTGGGTCTCCGTTCTGTTCCATCGATCTGTATATATGTCGCTCTGCCAATACCACACAGTCTTGATTATTGTAACTATTTAATAAATCTTGAGTATATAATAATTAGGTAGACTGGTTCCTCCTGTTTCTGTCTTTTTTCAAAATTCTTTAGTCATCCTAATTCCTTTTCATTTCCATACAAGTTTTAGAATGCTCTTGTCTGTATCGACAAAAAATCTTACTGGAAGGTTGATAGGAATTGTGTTAAATATATGTCAATTTGAGGAGAAATGATATCTTTACTCTGTTGAATCTTCCAATCCATTACACAGTTTGTTTCTGCATTTGTTTTGCTATTTAATTTCTTTCCTCAACATTTTGTTGTTTTCAGCGTACAGATTCTATATAAATTTTGTTTGATTTGCAGCTGGGTCTTTTTTGACTGATTGTTAATGGTATTTTTTTCAAATTTTTCATGTCCATGTGTTCATTGTTAATATACAGAAAGATTTTATTTTTGTAGGTTTATATTATATCCTGAAACATTGCTAAATTCACTTATTTGGTCTAGAAGTTTTTCTTTTTTTGAAAATGTGTTGGGATTATCTATGAAAACAATCGTGTTTTCTGCAAATGGGGACAGTTTCATTTCTTCCTTTACAAACTGTATGCCTTTTATTTCCCTTTCTTCTTTAGCCTAGAACTTCCAGCTCTATGTTGATGTTGAGTGGTGAGAGTGGGTGAACTTGCCTGGTTTCATCTCAAAGTAAAAGCATCCTTTTTTAACCATTAAATATAATGCTAGCTGTTGGTTTTCTATAGATGGTCTTTACTAAGTTAAGAAAGTTTCTATTCTTTCTTTTTCTAGGATAGAGTTTTTGTCATGAGGGTGTTAATTATTTCTGGCATTGATTGATATGGTGATGTGATTTTTCTTTGTTAGCCTGTTGATAAATTACATTGATTTTTGTTTGTTGAACCAATCTTGCATACCTGAAATCAAACCCACTTGATCACTGTCTTTTTAAATATTGCTGAGTTCTGTTTGGTAATATTTTGTTATGTAGTTTTGCATATATATTGATGATATGTTGTCTTTAGTTTTAATTTTTGTGTGTGTCTGACTTTTTCTCGGTTTTGTATAGGGTAACATAAAATGCATAAGATAAACTGGAAAACGTACCATCCTTTTCTCTTTTCTAAAAGAGATTATGTAGAATTGGTGTTAATTCTTTAGAAGTTTGGTAGAATCATCCAGTGAAACCATCTGGGCTTTGAGATATATCTTTGCAGAGTTTTTTCCTGTTGTTAATAGTACTGATTCAATTTCCTATCAGTATAGGACTTTTCAAATTCTCTGTTTCACACAGGTGAATTGTGGTAGTTAGTACTTTTTGAGGAATTGGTCAATTTCATCCAGGTTTTTAACTTTTTGTATGTAGAATTGTTAGAATCTTCCCTTATTAACATCCAATATCATCAAAGTTTGTAGTGATGCCCCTGGATGCTAATAGTTTGTGTCTTCTCTTTTTCTTTTTTGTTAGTATTGCTAGAAGTTTGTCAAATTTATTGATCTTTTCACAGAACCAGCCCTTAGGTTCAGTGATTTTCACCAAAGTATTTTTTTTCCTGTTTTCAATTCGATCGATTTTTGCTCTTGTTTTTATTATTTCTTTCTTCTGCTTCTTTTTGATTTATTTTGCTATTGTTTTTCTAGGCTCTAGAAAGAGGAACTTACTTTTTTTACTTGAGACTTTTTCAGTTCTCTAGTGTATGTATTTAGTGTTGAAAATTTTGTTCTAGACACTGCTTTATCTGTGTTCCACAATGTTGATACACCGTGTTTTAATTGTTGTTCATTTTAATATACTTTTATTTCCCTTGAGACTTTGTCTTTGGCACATGGATTATTTAGAAGCATGTGCTTACTGACCAAGTATTTAGAAATTTTTCTGTTAATATTACTGCTTTCTAGTTTGATTACATTTTCTGTTGGAGAATATATTCTATGTGTTTTCCATTCTTTTAAACTTGTTGATGTTTGTTTTATGGTATAAGTTCCATGGGTACTTAAAAAGAATGTGTATTCTGCTATTGGAGAGTATGCCAATTAGATCCTGTTGGGTGATGGTACTGTTGAGTTCTTCTATATCCTTGCTGATTTCATATAGTTCTATCAATTGTTGAAAAAGGGCTTTGAAGTCCAGTTATAATTGTGGATTTCCCCATATCTCCTTTTTGTTCTGTCAAATTTTTTACATATTTTGCTGTTCTGTTGTTTAGTGCATTCACACTTATGATTGCTATGTCTTCTTATATTGGATATTTTATTATTATGTAATGTCTCTGCTTATTTTTTTGCTCTAATATCTACTTCATCTAATATTAATATAACCACTCCTACTTTTTAAAAACTATTATCTGCATGACAAGTGTTTTTTATCCTTTTACTTTCTACCAGATTGTATAGTTATATTTGAAGTAAATTTCTTGTAGACAGCATATAGTTGATTCATGATTTTTTAATCCACTCTGTCAATCTGTCTCTTTATTATTGTCTTTAGACTATTTATACTTAATGTAACTTTTAATATGTTAGGACTTTAGGTTGCTATTTTTGGTTTGTTCCCTCTAATTTTAATTTCTCTGCCTTCATGTTGGTATTTGAACATTTTTTATAATACTATTCTGATTTGTTTGTAGTGTTTTTGAGTGTATCTCTTTGTACAGCTTTCATGGTTGCTCTAGTAGTTTGCATATATATATATATAACACAGTCTAACAGTATTATCAGTTCCAGCGAAGTGTAAAAATTTCATCTTCCTATATGTTCTTTTATTTTTCTTATTATAACATAATTTTCTTAAATAGTTTCTCTATATAAATTAGAATCACTAAAACATTGTTATATATTTTCTGCTCCAACCATGAAATATAATTTTGAAAACTCAAGGAGAGAAGGAAACAGTATTTTATTTACTTCCCATTTTTGCTTACTATGTTTTTACTTCTTTTCTGATATTCCTACATTCCTTCTTTTATTTTTCCCTCTCTGTTTAGACAACTTCCTTTATCCATTCTTTCAGTGTAGTCCTGTCATTGGCAATTCCTCAAGTATCATTATGCTTAAATCACGATCTGCCAGAAAACACTAAAATAAAATGAGCAAAGTTGCTCATGCAGTATATAAAATGGAATCTAAGATTTTAATTCAACTGGAGTCATCAAAAAAACATAATGATTATTTTGCATGGCTATTCATGCATTTACATTAATACTCTGGGTGATATCGTTGCTTTAAAACAGATAAGAAAGTCTCTTGCCTATTGTTATGTCAAAAACTAAGCCAAAGAGACATTAAACTAACAATGTTTAACTTCAGGCCACACTTTGAATGAGACATTTTTCTAAACATTTTAATTTCATTCAAATCCTTATGACAACAAATGAGGTAGATACTTTATTATTCCTATTGGTGGTACCAAGGTCACATGGCTGCCAAACTGAGGGGCTTGGGTCAAATCCTTGCAATCTGATCCCAGAACCAATGCTCTTATCTAATGTACTACACTGTCTTTTTAAACCCTAGAAAGATATCAAATAGAAATAACAGATGTCCTTCTATTTTTGTTTTTGTTGATAATAAAATTAAGAATAAAGTAATTTGTTTAAGTTAACTTGATAGCAATAAGCTAAAGAGTCTCCTTTCTAGGTGAACTGTGGAAATTTCAGCCTGGCTCTGTGTGTGTGTGTGTGTGTGTGTGTGTATGTGTGTGTGTGTGTGTATGTGTGTGTGTGTGTGTGTGTGTGTGTGTGTGTTATGCGTGACTGCTTGTAATAAGTTAAACCAAAGTTCTACAATGCAATAAAATGTGATAAAGACGAGGAAAAAGAGAATAAAGGATTTAATCTAGTATGATCAGAGTTCTTTGGAGATCTTCCAAGATGTATTATATTTACGCAAATACAATTATAAGATTTCTATGTGTAGTCTTAAAATCCTGTTATATCTTATTTGTTGTTGTCATGTATCAGATATTTTATCATATAACTAAAGAATTCTGTCTCTATGATAAAAGCAAGTATTCAGTATATTCACAGGATGAACTATATTTTATTATGATATTCTAACCTTCCTTATATTAATATATTAATATCATGTGCCTACCATGCAAGTCATACTGTGCTGACACAAAGAGGTTCTTGAGCTTTCTAAGACAACCAGCTAGTTCTGACAAAATATACTGCCTGTAATTTTCCCAGTGGTCATCTTTCATAATTCCATAGGAAAATCTAGTCATAGAAATGCATCTTCTATCTCTATAGACATTGTTCATATCCTATCAAATCAAATCAAAATCTTTTTCACAATCTGTCAGTTGTAAAACTATGCTACTTTTTAAAAAGTTTTTGTTTTGAAAGCTCCTATGTCAGTTATTCAACTGGTCAAATATCCTGCCTACTTGATTTTCTCCACTTGAAAACATTCTACCAAAAATTGACAATGAAAGTTATTCATTCTTGGTATGTTCCTATATTATGTACATTCTCTTCATCTTAGTCTTCTATCTTTCCAAAGAAGCATGATTTTCAATATTTATATGTCATATTACTTTATTGTTGAGACAAAGTCAAATGAAGTATGAAATAAATATAATGAAATTTTATGTAACAAACATGCAAAATAATCCCTATTCATTATATCAGCTACTTTTCATTGAATTTAATTGTTATAAATTACATAAATTATTAAATCAGTTGTGTAATCTTAAATTCCAAGTATTGCTACTCAATATTTCTTTCCTAGATTCCAAAATTGCTGTGAAATACTTCAACATTAGGTAAAACCTATGCCACTAAGAATTTGTTGCATGCTGCATATACCATATTTTCTATCTCAGTACTTCACTATTTCTAACCTTGTTTCACAGAGGAATCGAGGTAGCTTAAAGAATACACACACACAAAATGATGGCACATAGAAAGAAACAAAAATTTTACACCAAAACCAAAATACTGGCCCTGAAATAAAATCCATTTCAAAAAATGTAGATGAAGGGCTCCATATAATTGCTATAGTTCAACTTTACAGTAAATTCTGAATTTCTTGGAAACCTATATGAAATATACTCTACTATACAGGGTTTTCATAGGAGAGCACTGAGTGAACAGCAGCAACTGTACAGCAACTTGGAAGAATGAATTGAACATCACTACATTTTACAGTTTAGAGATCTTCAATATAAAACATACTGCAACAACATCAGCACTCAGCACACTAAAAAGATTATTCACGAGGTTATCAAGAGATAAAGTTATTCCTAAGCGAGTAATTCTCCTTGGAGCATTTTTAAAGTTGTGGAGGTGAGAGAGGCATTATTGGTGTTTTGTAGAAAGAGGCTAGGGATGGCAAACATGCTCCAACGTGTATAACAGTCTTGCACAATTAAGAATTATCTAGAAATCTACCTGAGTTACAAATGCCCTGGTAGACATTCACCTGGATGGGACCATATATTTATAAGTATTTGAGCTTAGAAACGAACCCTATTTTAAATAAAAATACGAAGTATTTCCTTCACAATTTATTATGCCTAGAAGGTAACTACTGGTAAATCAATAGAAAAATTTATTTGTTTGGTTTGGAAATGTATCAAGAACTATTTTTCTATTTTGGGAAAATCACATCACCATGTCAAAAGTACTTGAATTGCCAACTTCAAATTTGCACCAGTCTGCTTCTGTACCTGCCCATTTTCCCTGGTTCCTGGCTCAGTGAGTAGGTAAGGGTATGTTTTCTTCATTATACTTTCCAGTGTAGTTGTGCCACACATTTTTACATTAAAATATATTACTTTATTATGAATTACTTCCTTGTTTAGTCTTTATATTATCATTAGGGTTTTATATAGGGTTTGTTGGGGTTTTTTTAATTTGAAGTTATATATGAGAATAAAGTTATGCTATCTACTAAATTCAGTACAGTGTCTATTACAAAATATTTTATGTGAAAGGTGAAAAGGAGGCTTTTGTTCTGGTGAGCTTGAGAATCACTAGGTTAAGATAACTCAGGCATATTATTTATTTTTATGATGTTAAGCTGAACACAAGTGCAGAATATAAAATAAATAGCTATGTAAATCCTTAAAATGATTTCGCCGAAGTATAACATCTTTCAATTCTTAATAAGATTTAGAAAATTAATAATTGAAACAAATATTTTCTAATAAGTCTAGATAAGTCTAGATAAGTCTAATAAGTCTAGAAAGTTTTAATGTTCTTTCTCGATATTGAGAAAAGATTTATCTGATTCAATAAAATTAGATTCAGTTCTATGAGGGAAAATAATCAAAATCACTGGAAAATGACAAATTTTAATATATGATAATATGGTTAACAGAATGGAAATGTGCAGCTTAATTGAGATATTAACCACTGAAGAAGACTGAGTAAAAGAAATCATACAATTTGATTTAAATTACTTATTTTTTTCTCTAAAATTTCCTTTACCCAGAACCCATGTTTTCTCCATAAGATTACGTGGTACACTAGAAATAAAATGACAAATAAAGAATCATGGATAAGAGTTAAATATATTTAAGAGAGGTAAGTTTCAATTCTGAAATTTTCAGTTCTTTTTATCCTACATAAATTTAAATCTTAAGAATTTATATCATAATTTTCTAGGAAATGATCTTATTCAATTTCTCATTTATAAGAAAACCATTTTTAATTATAAGAATTGTCACAAATGCAATGTATCTTCAATGTTCACTCATAACAACACCTGTCACAAGTTTAATTAAACCTGAAAATAAATGTGCCATGTTTTCTTTTTCAATTTTTTTTCTCAACTGTGGGCAAATATGGAGTTGTCCATATCCAATTTTAAAATTGGAATGTTTGGTTAGAAAATGAAAGGAAGTATAAATCTTTGACATGGGCATGCACAGATATTTTCAGTAAGTGTATTGACATAATAATGACAATGAAACTTTCTTTAGGAGGAAGGTTTCCTGTGCTGCTATATATATAGTGATTATATTTAGATACTAGGGTAAAAGCAGGTACCCAGCAGGGTTTTCCAACAATTGAGCCTTGGAAAAATAACTGGGTTGACTGTTCAACCCAGTCAAATATTGGCAAAGGCAGAGAAGGCAAATACATATAGTATTCAATCATATATCAAATGCTTTTTATTTTTTAAGTAAAAAATGACTCCATTTCTGGATCAAAGAATCAACCAACAACTTTTTTATGTAAAAGTTTATGCAAAATTTTTAACCTAAAATTGGAAATCCCATTTAACCTCCTTTCTCTAACTTCTCTTCCCCTTTTCCAGAAAAAAGAAATAAACTCATTTTTTACTTTTGTTTTATATCTTCCTGGCTTATTCACTACACATAAAGCCACACACCCCTCACACACGTGCACACATGCATTAACACATTTATATACAAGGAAATGATACTATATGCGTTATTGTGAATAGCATTTTGTAATGTAAATTTAAAATCATACTCTGAAAATTCTCATATCGTCACAGAATATGTGTTGATTATATCTAATTAATAATTATTATTAATAATAATATATCTAATTAAATTAATTAATAATAAACTAAAATAACATGGTTCAGTGTTTCCAAAAACAACATCATTAGTTTATACAAAATGATGTAATTTAGAATTCCCACAAGAAAACAGTAGGTGACACAATCTTGAAGCTCTCTTAAGGATGGGAATAGTTTGTGGATCTACTAGCCAGAGTTGAATGACATCTTAATACATGAGGAAGTGGGTAGAAGGGCATTGCTTTAGTAGTTAAGCCAAATTAGTCCTACATTAGTAACTAATCTGAATCTGCCCTAAAGAAGCTGTAAGACGAGTCTTAAAACAAGCAAATTGATTCCAAGTAATTTCAGTGTATATCAAAACAACCTCAACCACATTAAAGGGATACAACAAAATTCAGTGGTCAACAATGTAAAATCACAATGTTTGGCAATTGGTGAAAAATTATCAGGCAAGAAGGAAGCAGGAAAATACGACCTAGAGAAATATAAAAATAACTTAGGTGATGACATTAGCAGACAGGGACATTAAACCAGCTCATATACACAGACTATGTATGTTCAGTGAGGTAGAGGAAAATTTTTATTATGATGAGAAAAAATGTAAAAAAGACCTTAGTACACATTTCAAATTATAAAACATAATTTCTGAAATAAAAAGGATGAAAAGAATGAATAGCATATTTGAAACTACAGGACATATTTCAGTAAAATAGAAGAGAGAACACTAAAAATAAAACCAACAAATAGTCAAAAGACTAAAAACAGTGTAATCCCCAGATACCTGTGGGCAATATTGATCATTCTAACTCTTGTTTATTTGGAATCCCTAAGAGGAGAAGAGAGAGGGCAGAAAATTTACTTAAATTCATGACCAAAAAATAACTTCAAATTAAATGAAAATTATAATCTCATAGATCCAATATTTCATTAAACACCAATAACAAAAAAATTAATCAAAATTAAAGATTTGAACATAAGACCTGAAACCATAAAACCCTTAGAAGGAAACACAGGTGGCAAGCTTCATGACATAGGTCTTGGGAATGTTTTTTTGAATCTGACACCAAAAGCAAAAGCAACAAAAACAAAAATAAATATGCAAAATGACATCATACTAAAAAATCTGCACAGCAAAGGAACAAAATTTAAAGGCCACCTACTGAATGGGAAAAATATTTTCAAATCATATATCTGATAAGGGGCTAATGTCCAAAATATATATGGAACTCATACAAAATAGCAAAAGAAACTAAACAATCCAATTAAAAAATGGGCAGAATATCTGAATAGACAGTTTTCCAAAAAGATATACAGATGGGTAACAGACACATGAAAAGATGCTCAATATCACTAATCATCAGGGAAACATAAATCAAAACAACAATGAGATATCACCTCGTATCTGTTAGAATGACTATTATCAAAAAGATAAGAAATAACAAGTGCTGAGAATGTGGAAAAAAGGGAACCCTGTGCACTGTTGGTGGGAAAGTAAATTGGTGTAGCCAATATAGAAAACAGGATGGAGTTTCCTCAAATAAATTAAGAATAGGATTACCATATGATCCACTGATTCTACTTTTGAGTATTTATCTGAAAAAAAAGAACACACTAACCAGAAAAGACACATGCACCGCTATGTTCATTTCAACATTACTAACAATAGTCAAGATATGAAAACAACCTAAGTGTCCATCAATAGATGAATTGATAAAGAATTCATGAATGTTGTAGGCGAGAGAAATGTCACATCTGGGAACCCACTTGAGTCCTTGGGATAGACCACCAAGTGAGGGTCCTTGGCTTCGAGCAGGAAAGAATTCAAGAGGGAGTCAAAGTGAAAGCAGGTTTATTCAGAGAGATACACAATCCACAGGGAGAATGTGGACCTCCTCAGAAAGTGAGAGCAGCCCCAAGGCATGGGGCTGTTGGTTTTCATGGGCTGAGAAATTTCATATGCTAATTAGTGGGAAGAATATTCTTGCTGTTTGGGGGAAAGGTGGGGATTTTTAGGAATTAGGACATTGCCCACTTTTTGGCCTTTTATGGTCCACGTGGGAACTGTCATGGTGGAAGGGGGAGTGATTTTTAGTATTATAATGAGGGTATAATGAGCTAAAGGTCAATGACCAGACTACTCTCAAGACCACATTGATTTCAGCAGGTTCCGGTCGGTTTTTATTGCATCCTAACAGCTGTTCCCCTTCTTCATTTATCTAGCAGTTGTGTCCTGCCCCTTTCCCTTCTGTCTTAAAAGCATGTTCTGATAGTTGGTTTCATGTGTCAACTTGACCATGCCAGCTATTTGGTCAAATGTCATACCATGTGTGTCTGTGAGGGTGTTTTGGATGAGATTAACAGTTGAATCAGTAGACAAAGTAAAGCAGATTTTCCTCCCTACTGTGGGTGGTGCTAATTCAGTTAATTGCAAGTCTAAATAGAATAAAAAGATTAAGAGGAAAACTCTTTGGCTTGACTTGTTGAGATGGGACATTGGTCTTTTGCCCTTGAGTGGAACATACGTCATCAGCTCTCTCAGTTCTCAAGCCCTCAGTCTCAACTGGAAATTACACTATTGGCTTTCCTGGTTCTAAGGCCTTCAGACTCAGACTGGAACCAGCTCTCCTGGTTCTCAGATTTTTGAACAAAAACTGGCACTTACACCGTTGGCTGCCCTTGGGTGTCTAGCTTGCGGACTTCACATCTTGGGATTTATCAGCCTCCATAGTCATATGATACAATTCCTTACAATAAATATTTCTATCATCTATCTATCTATCTATCTATCTATCTATCTATCTATCTATCTATCTAGTGTGTGTGTGTGTGTGTGTGTGTGTGTGTGTGTGCATTGTCATATATATCCTATTGGTTTTGTTTCTCTAGGGTACCCTGACGAATATAGATTTTGGTACTAAGAGTGGTGCTGTAGGAATAGAATTTCAAGGATGAGTTTTCTCCATTAGTTCTGGGGTTTCTGGAGTTGGCTTTAAAATTGGACACTGATAGTCAATAACAACATCTGGCAATAGAGACACAAAATATTACTATCAATGCTCCTAATCACTCACTTATAAGAAGCAAGAAGCTGGATGACTGTGATTATGATACCTTCAAACATTTTTGAAAAATTAATAAATATAATGAAATTGGCTGGTTGCTCCTAATACCACTGCAAAGTGGGGAAAGAAACGGGTGAGTTCATGGCTTCAAAGTCCCAGCTCAAGTGCCACATAAGTGATATGATAGTTACTGTATGTGCCCTGAAGGAGACCTTCATCTCCTGTAGCCACAGGGCTGAGATTGCTGGAAATAAAATTGAGAATCTCATCCTGTGATTGGCTGAATTACAACCCAATTTGAACTTCCAACCTCATAGGGAGTCTATTGTTAATGTGAGGGCACTGACTGGGAAGATGTGAGATCCTTAAAGTTGGAACAGGGACGTGTAGGGAGACCCTGATGAATCTAGGGACACTGAGCCCTTAAATTCTGCTGAGTCATTTCTGCCAGTAAAAGAGGTCGCCCAAGCCCAGTGGGAGTGGCCTCACCACTCTCATCTGAGGAGATTAACCATGCATTGCCTGAAGAAACTGTAATGGTCTCTCAGGAGGCAGTTGCTGAGCAAGGCAATGTTGAGTCTCCACAGGAAACACCCCCACTACCCCTCGAGACCTATAATTAATCTCAAGCCCTGGTAGGCCCTAAAGATGAGGTTAAAAGTGTGGCTCATCAGAGATGCACTACACTCCAAAAGACCTACTTGAGTTTTCTAATTGAATCAGACAGAAATATTGGGAACATGTGTGAGAATGGATATTAAAAATGTGGGCTAATGGTGGGAGAAAAATAAAATTGAATAAGGTTGAGTTTACTGATACAGGTTCAATAAGCAGACAGTCTGCATTTAATGTTGCAGCTCAGGAGGGAGAAAGGACTCTACCTGGTTGGTTGGTTGGTTAGAATATGACCAAAAAGTGGCCCAACAAAAGTGAGCAAGTTGGAAATACCAGACCTACCTTGATTTAATATAGAGGAAGGAATTCAGTGGCTCAGGGAGATAGAAATATTAGAGTAGGTTTGTCATTTAAGACCTACTCACCCACACTGGAAGGGTCTAGAAGATTTGCCTTTCACCAATACTGTGAGAAAAACATTTGTGAGAGGAATTCCAGAATCCTTGAAGAGCTCTTTGATTACTCCTCTCTGTAGGTGAGACCTTACAGTGTGAACTACAGTCAGTGAATTGGGAAATGAAATGGAAGTAATTGGACCTAGGGGTCCAAGAGGAACCAAGTGGCAGGGGCCAAGGGGCAGCACTCAACCACTAAAGACAAAGTGGGCATGTAATAGACAGCAGAGTCAAAGCATCAATATGAAAAGTCTGAAGGGCTGAAGGGCGTAATTTCCAAAATATACAAATAGCTAATACAACTCAACAATAACAAAACAAACAACCCAATTGAAAAATGGGTAGAAGACCTAAATAGACATTTCTCCAAAGAACACATACAGATGGCCAATGGGCACATGAAAAGATGCTCAATATCACTAATTATTAGAGAAATGCAAATCTAAAACTACAATGAGGTACCACCTCACACAGGTCAGAACGGTCATCATTTAAAAATCTACAATAACCAGTGCTGGAGAGGGTGTGGAAAAAAGGGAAACTGCCTACACTGTTGGTGGGAATGTAAATTGGAGCAGCCACTATGGAGAACAGCATGGAGGTTCCTCAAAAAACTAAAAATAGAACTACCATGTGACCCAGCAATCCCACTCCTAAGCATATATCCAGACAAAACGATAATTCAAAAAGATACATGCACCCCTATGTTCATAGCAGCACTATTCACAATAGCCAAGACAGGGAAACAACCTAAATGTCCAGTGACAGATGAATGGATAAAGAAGATGTAGTACATGTATATACATTGGAATACTACTCAGCCATAAAAAAGAATGAAATAATGCCATTTGCAGCAACATGGATACAACTAGAGATTATCATACTAAGTGAAGTAAGTCAGAGAGAGAAAAACAAAGGCCATATGATATCACTTATATATGGAATCTAAAATATGACACAAATGAACTGATCTACAAAACAGAAACAGACTCATGGACATAGAGAATAGATTTGTAGTTGCCAAGGGGAGGGGAGTGATGGATTGGGAGTTTGGGATTAGCAGATGCAAACTATTATATAGAAAATGGATAAACAACAAGGTCCTACTGTATAGCATAGGGAACCATATTCAATATCCTGTGATAAACCATAATGGAAAAGAATACGAAAAAGAATGTGTATATACATAATATATATATATATATATATATATGTGTGTGTGTGTGAGTATAATTGAATCACTTTGCTGTACAACAGAAATTAACAAAACATTATAAACAAATTGCCTTTCAGCTCCCCAAGATATCACACTGGCACATTACATTGATGGCACTATGCTAGTTGAACCTAGAGAGCAAATAGCAGCAACTACTCTAGACTTATTGGTAAGACATTTGCACGTGAGAGAGTGGGAAATAAATCTGACAAAAGTTCAGGGGCCTTCTACCTCAGTTAAATCTCTAGGGGCCCACTAGTGCGGGACATGTTGAGATATACCTTCTAAGGTGAAGGGCAAGTTTTTGCATCTGGCCTCTCCTACCAAAAAAAAAAAAAGACACAACAACTAACAGGGCTGCTCTGGATTTGGAGGCAAAATATTCCTCATTTGGGTGCGTTACTCTGGCCCATTTACTTAGTGAACCTAAAAGCTGCTAGTTTTGAGTGGGACCCAGAACAAGAGAAGGCTCTGTACCAGGTCCAGGTTGCTGGGCAAGCTGCTCTGCCATTCGTGCCATATGATCCAGCAGATCCAATGGTGCTTGAAGGGTCAGTGGCAGATAGGGCTGCTGTCCGGAGCCTTTGGCAGGCCCCTTTTGGTAGGTTAATCATAGTTCAGGCCCTTAGGATTTTGAAACAAAACCCTGTCATCCTCTGCTGATAACTGTTCTCCTTTCAAGAAAGAGCTCTTGGTTTGCTACTGGGCCTTAACAGAGACTAAAACGTTAACCACAGGCTAAACTGTATCAGTACAATTTGGTTTTATTTGTCTGGAGAACCTTGACCAACACACGTGTCCAGAGTAAGATTTGTATTCCAATATTCAAAGCAACATTATTTAAACTAGCCACAAATTGGAAGCAATCAACCTGTGGATTAATAAACAAATAGTGGTATATCAATACAGTAAGATACTACTTAGCAACTGAAAGAAGTGAATGGTGAATACATGTGACAATCCTGATGAATCTCAAAAGCATTTTGTTCAGGGAAAGAAGCCAGACATAAAAGCTTAAGTACTATGTGATTCCATGTATATGACATTCTGGAAAATGCAAGACTGTAGGAAGAAATCAGTTCAGTGGTTGTCATGGGCTATGATTAGGGGAGTGGATTGACTACAGGGCAGTATGGTAGAACTTTTGGGAATGATAAAAATGTTCTATATCTTGATTGTGGAGGTGGTTACATAACTTTTTAACTTTCTCAAAAGTCTTTGAATCATACACTTAAATTGGTAAATTTCACCTCAAGGTGAGTTTAAAAACAAAAAGAAATTGAACTTTAGTCTCCAGATTTCACATAGAAAAGAACAAGCAAAGACTCCAGTGTAAACTAGCCATTAAAGATTTTTTAAATTAAATTGTTAGGGACTTTTAACAGTATCCTCTAAAAATGTCAGTAATAGCAATTCACCAAAAAAATCTTTTCCATTTATCTGTAGCTATATTTTCATCATTTTTAAGGGTAGTATTTAAAAGTGAAAACAGATCTCTTTTTGAGCAAATTACCAAAAATGACTTTAAAAATCTAAGTAAGAGATGATCATTGTATGAAGTGAAATTGCTTCAGTCTGGTGCTCACTCAGAGCAGGTAACGTCAAATCTTATGAACTCCAACTTCCTAACAAAAGTCAAATTTTGCAGCGTGGGTGGAGTCAGACTACAGGGGAAAAATAAGATTATTTGATATGTACTTTGGCAAGATGTAGGTAGAATTCTAGAATAACACTATCTATAAAACTAGTTGGCAGCATTTATAAGAAAAAAGTTTGCCATTTAAAATTGTTATACATTTCTTTTAAAAATGGCTATAACAGAATGTAATATAGCTTGTCTTTCAGAAATTGCCCAACAGATGCTTTCTATTTATATTTTGTTCAAATACAATACTTCATTCATTCTTAATTAAATGTTTATATGACTCAAATTTAGGTTAAGTTGAAATTATGTGTTTTATTTGAATTCTGAGAGCAGGCAATGCCCTGTACCACCATGGAATAATGTAAAAGGCAAATAATTGCAAAATATTTTCTAGTGAAATAAACCTTTGTGTTCTGCACAGAGCATTTTATTAGCACTTATTAATACTATGCTCAGCAATTAAATTCTATATTTTTGTGAGCATTATAAAGGCTATAATGATTATTTTAAACCTGTCTTCAACAAAAGGTTACTTTTATATGTAATTTTGGACACTTAAACAATGAAAGTTCTAGAACATTAAACAAAATTTCCATACCATGACACAGACTCATTCTGAATTTTCAAAACTTTTAACTCAGAAGGAATAATTTGGGGAAATTTATGAAAACTCATTTTTTAAAAGTTTCATGGCATTGTAATTATACGGAACTCTTATAAATAGCATTTCCTGAGAATTTGAGATGAGTTTGAGGGGAGAGGGAAATAAAAACGAATAGTGGACATAGCCATGAGGTTCCCCATAATAAATTTGGTTAAGAAATTTAGTTTCTTAAGTGGACCCTCAGAGTTTGTCCAGACATGCATACAGTACTTCCATTCTAGTAACTTTTTTTGGAAGATATTTTTGTACACCTTGCTGAGCCACCAATGTATGCTGTGGTGTTTCAAGGTAAGGAAATATATGGCAAGTATTTTAACCATCTCCTTGTCAGAATTGGAAATGGGTTTTCTTTTCTGAGAAAAGAATAAACAAAACATGGAGAAATATAAGAATGGCAAAGATCAGCGCCATAGGGGTGTGATTGTGTGTGGCATGTTCAATCCCACAGCTCAGAAAAGCAATGGGTTTAGCATATATCACCCTATTAGGAAAAGCACTCTTTTTCATTAACATTCACTGACATTGTTATGTATTTACTTTTACGTGATAAGATCTGTTATTGCAGTCTTTACTGAATATTACTATAGCTATCTGAAACAAATAATATTTAGAAAATATGTATGTCTTGATCTTTACGTCCTAATGATTGGATGTAGACATTTATGACTGATTAGAAACAGCAAAACCAATCTACTCCCTCTCATTCTCCCTCTCTCTTTCTCATATATATGTGTGTGTGTGTATTCTATAGAAACTTACAAGCAAATAAGTTACATGTAATGGGAGATTTTTAACGAAAGAAGGAAGGTCCCCAATCTAAAGGTGTTTTTTAAGGGCAAAATTCTCAGAGATCTGTGGGGCAAGAGTGAGCTGCACATGCTGCTGAAATGGTGAAGCATAATACAACTCACAAGATCAGAAGGACTTTATGCTAAAGTTAATCTGGGTGATAAGCTACGGCAAACACCACCTGAAGAATTTACAACAAACGAACAAAAACGATGAAGGTAGAATGATTACTGCTTTGATAGAAGGTATCAAAATGAAATCATATTTCATTTGTCAATTACTCTCATACAATGAATCTTCAGAGTCTTTGTAGATAATTTTGATTCTATCTTTCAAAACAAACTAAAAATAAGTCAGTAAACAAAATGCTATGTTGTTTATTATTATCAGCTAAAAATAGAAGTGTATAAAACTTACTTCCAAAAATATTGCTTCTTAAATTGATGTTTTGGTTGAAAATTTTCAGAGTAAAAAGGACCAGGTGCTTATGCGATAATGTTTCTACTTATTAGGAGCAAAAAAAAGAGAGAACCTTTGGGTAGTGGTTTAGAGCGAGAGGTTGACTGGAGAGGAACTACACCTTAAGAAATGTTAAACTTTTGTTAGTAGCCCCAGATACTTTTCCAAATATAATTTAACCATTGTTTTTTCCCAATGTGATGGCAGAAAAAATATTCCCTCAGCCATTCTTCTAATTTCTTTCAATATTGGACCTTCTGTAGTATTATGGTGGGAGTTTCTTAGCTGTTTATAAATACTCCAAATTATTTTTCTAATTTTTTTTCCCTAAAATAATTTTTCCTTTAAAACACATGTGATTTATTGTTGCTAGTTTGTTTGTTTTTTTTCTTCTTCTTCTTCTCTGGGCTAATGCAAAAGAAAAGGGAAATTAGAATAATTCAAATATCCTCTAATTAGAGATTAGAAAAGTTTTTCTTCAAGATTGTATGCATTTTGTATGGGTTTCTTTTAATGTCAGCATTTTTTGATTTATTTTTCTTAATGTGAACCTTTAATCAAAAAAAAAAAAAATCCCAACTTAAAAAATAGACAATATGTAATTTAGAATTATTTTAAATTGTCCACTTAAAATTACTTGGACTTCCCATGGATTTTATCAGTGAAAGAAAAATAAAACATATATCCAAAAGAAATTGCCAGAAAAAAAATGCAGAAAAATTGAACAGGTCCTGAGATTACTAGAAGGTAACATTTGGGGAAATAATGGTTTCCAGACAGAAGAGTAGCCTACTACCATTTCGGAAAGAGGAAGGAAAGAAAAGATATTTGTAGTATATGACTGAATGCATAAAAATATCAAGAATTGTATCATGTTGGATGTTGTTCTGTTAGTTATGGTCATATAGCAAACACATGACTCCAAAATTTAGAGACTTAAAACAATGAAAATCATTTTGGTTTTGCTCCTGGTTTCTGCAGGAAAAGCTTGGCTGAGTTCTCTGGCTCAGGGTCTCTCACATGGTAGCAGCCAGATGGGTTCTGAAGCTGGGACAATGGAGGGGGATGTGGAGGACCTGGAGTCTATGCAGGTCCCTCTTTCCCTTCCTCTTATCTCAGGGCTTCTCCATGCAGTCTCTCTGTGGGGGCTGGTTTGGACTTTTTCACATTGTAGCCCACTGGGCCATCTGACTCCTCACGTGGCAATTAAGGGCTCCAGTGCAAGTATGCTGGTAAACAACGTGGCAGCTGTGTGGCCTTTTATGACCTGCCCTGAGGAGACACCTAGCATCTCTCCCACTGTACTCCAGTGGTGGAAATAGTCACAAAAGCCTGCCTAGTTCTAAGTGTCACCCTCACACTGTAAGAAGAGCAAGTGGGATGGCAGATATCATTGAGGTTCTCTTGGGAAAATACAACTTTATTAAAAATTTATTTTGTTTTATTAAAACTGATGTCAATTAATAAAATATTTTACTTGGATCTAAAAGTAATCGAAGAAGTAAAGAAAAACTAATCTAAGTAGAAGAAAATATATGTCTAAGAACCACAAACATATCATAATAGACTTTATATTTAAAAAAATCAAGAATACAAAGAGACTTCCTGGGCAGTACGCTAGGTCAGTATGCCTTGACTAGGAACTTCATATTTTCATTTGATGTTCTTCCTTCAACAATTATGATAACTATTGCTTGCTGCAGAAACTGTATATTATAGCCACAGGACAACTTTTACACACATCTTTGTTCAGCCCTCATTGCTTCCTTATAAAGTAAGGTTTTCCATGTTTATAAAATAAGAAAAAGGAGGGTCAGGCAATTCCTTTTTCCTGTAAAGAAACAGAAAGCCTCAGGCTAGAGCTTTTGGTAAACAACAATATCTATATAAATGTTTATATTTCTATCCTTTTCATGATATTTATTTTTTGCCGTATTAGTGGGGAGTGATATTAGTCTTCTATGTTCTAATAAAGTGTACATTAAAATCTTTAGGCCTCAAACAAGTCAACTAAGAGGAAGATAGTAAATAAATGATAGCTAATGTGGTAGGTATGTGTACGAAACATGTGAAGAAGCAGTCGCCTGACTGAAGTTCAGGATACCCTGCTGCCTTACACACAGGGTGAGGGGGAAAATAACTATTAGAAAAAAGTCTTAAAGCATTTCCAAACATGCCCATTTTTTGTCAAATCACATTCTATACTTTTACTTAACCCTCTATCCTAAGATGTTGCACACTTATCATTAAGCGTTTCCCACTGTCTTCTCTCTTTAGCAATGGCAAATGACCACTGCAACAAGGAGACGGATGGAACTTTCTTAGACTTCTATAATCACAGTGAATAGTGGTCTCCAGAAGGACTGCCAGGAGATAGAGAAG
Source organism: Balaenoptera physalus (assembly GCF_965194825.1). Lineage (NCBI taxonomy): Eukaryota > Metazoa > Chordata > Mammalia > Artiodactyla > Balaenopteridae > Balaenoptera > Balaenoptera physalus. The sequence continues at coordinate 135,204,909 of NC_138884.1, forward strand.
TCAAGTACCATGCTTAAACTTCTCTCATTTGGCAAGCTCCTGAAAGCCAGAGACCATCACCAATTTAGCAGTCATAGAATTGAGATAAAAATGAGAAAAAAAAGGAGAGGGGAAAAAAAGAAAAAATGTGGATTGTTCCTAGGATGATCCCTATTTTATAAAACGATATTAGTAGTAATGATACATTTAAAACAACAAATAAATAATTCCTATTGCCTTCTTGCCAAGGAGCCAGTTGGCTTGAAAAAGAGTTGGCTATCCCTTTGTATAATAATTACGTTCACTTTTAGTTTCAGAAGAAAATTGCTTATTATATTAATTTTAGGAATTATCAAGGATTATAGTATTACATGTCTTAAATCATATTTATTTTAAGAATGATTGACATACACATGAGTTTTCATTGTAAAGAGGTTAATTGAAATAATCTCTGAATTCTACAAAAGTGAACACCACTTTTGGGTGTTTGCACCATAAAATGCCCCAAGCTTTCACAATCACCATGACTATATAGACGATACACCTTTCTCTGAGCCCCTCATATTTAGAAAATGGAAACATAGAAATTACCCGATTGAAATCAAAGTCAGATTGAGGTCTTACTGAAATTTTTTTGTCATGTTACAATGTTAAACATTGGGTCTTAAATTTGATGTAAATTATTCCAACTCTTCTTTTAAAAAAGAACAATAATGACAAAACACCTAAGTGTTAGAAAAATGTGAATTACTAACTTATCAGTGTAGCAAAAAATTATTTTAAGGAAATTTATGGATAATTCTAAGTAAAAGTTTTTGAGTTCACATTGAGCATATTTATACCTACCATACCTCATCCCCATAACAGAAAACACATGAGATGTCAAAACATCTAAAGTAAAAGGAATTTAAATAGTCTAAAAATATGTATGTACAAGATATACTGCACACATTTCACATGGAGCATTTATAGACTATCCTCCCATTGTACATCCCAAAATGTTTACAGGTTATCATTGTAAGAGAGTCTTTAATATACAGTACATAGGTAGTCAATAAATTATTTTTCTAAGCTTTGTGAATTACTTTAAAAAAAATCCACCATGAAAGACCAGATGGCTCAACAGATTGGCAATTTATGAGCTAACTTTAATCTCTCACTGGACAAAATGACTAAAGGTCATTGTCATCTGCCATCTGCCATGTGGCATGTGAACAATGAAGTGGTGGGCTTAGTCTTGTTACCATAGACAGGTGCCTATATCATAGAAAAGATGAGCCTCATTCCAATTGGAAATAATTTATTTACATCTTCAAAGAAAGACCTTTGCTAAATGTTGAAAGCTGAGTTTCCTGACTAGAGCTGAAAAATATCTCCAGGTTAAATGTAATAGAAAGTGAGAGACTAATAAAATTAATTTCTAAGCTTTCTATTTCAAAAGAGGCTATGTATCTCCCCACATATTTTCATGACATTGAGTCATATCTTCAGAATTAGAAGTTATTATTCACCTTTAGAACTTTTAACTTTGTAGAACATTTTGCAAAATAATTGTGTATAGACACTAGATTTATACTTAAAAAACATTAAGTATCAATAATATGCATGGCATAAAATATACTATTTTAAATTTAAAATTTTTATTTCTAAATATACATGTATGTAAGTAATTGAGATTTTTAACTATATATGATAAGAAGAGAGAAGAAAGAATGCATGTTTTGGAAAGAGTGAGTGAGTGTGAGAAAGAAAGAGGGAGAGAGACTTGGCAGAAAAAACTTTATAAGCATAATCTTGTTACCCAAACTTGAAAAACCCAAATATTTAAATATATTTACCAACATATGACTTTTTATGCTATAGTTAAAAACAATAACTCTAAATATCAATTATTGGAAAAAATCTGGCTAATGTTTAAAAAAATGTTGAGTAGAAAATTTGTTGTTAGGATTTGTTTCTTTGTTTGTTACTCATTTTTCCTTGAACACAGAGTGATTAAAATTTGTATGCATTGAGGCATCTTTGCTCCATTAACATCCTGCCAAAAGTGGGGTTCTGGTGATTCTGGAGAAGATATTAGGGGAGGCAGAGTCACCATACTTAAATAACTTTGAACCACAGAGTCTGGAAATTACTCACTATTAATATTTCTGATTAAATAATGGGGAAACTCTAGTATCCCTCTAAGCACATGCTAATCCCCTTAACAGAGCAAACAGCAGGGCACAGAAGTTACAACGTTGACAAAGCAAATGAATACAGCAAAAATTTCATGAGACTGTGGTATTTTTATTTGTTTCCACAGCTATTTTTAATTAACCATACCTCTTACAGATTTTTCACTTGCTCTTATGGTATAATTTTTTTTAGTTAAAACTGTTTAAATTGTTAAATATACTCAGCTTAAAGTCAAGTAGTGCTCCTCGGATATGGGAAAAGTCAATAAGGAGATAGTAAAATGTTTTAAGTTTATGTAGATAGCATACTAATTTGTTTCATTATATACTTAGAAAATATATTTGCATTATTTCATAATTCAAACAATGTGCAATCACAGATTTTAATAAATATATTTTTAATTATGTCATCCTTTGCCAGTTTTCAAAATATATAGCCTTTTTTTCCCCTTCAGCTCTAACCTCATTTTCTAGGTCAACAGACTCAATTTTAATCTCAGGCAGGTGATCCGTTAGGTGTTCTAGACTGATTTTGAGATCTCTGTAACTAGTCCGTTGCTACTTTTCCACTATTATCCTGCTAATCTAGTCTGATAAATTAATGTTTAACTTGTTCCTGCAACTTAATACTTAACTTTTGCTAAGAATTAGCCATGGCTTTTTGCTTTTCCTGTTAGGAAGGGTAACAGTTTCCTTACTGTAATTATTAATCACAATTATTAATTACAATGAATTATTCCTTAATTCACTGTAATTGAGTTGTCTGGATTGCGTGTTGAATGTCATGGTTGCTAAGCTTCTGGTAGTCCTATCTGACAGTTACTGCTACCTGCTGACAAACTTCTCTGATACCAATCAACTCCCTCTCTGTGGATTTTGAAATATTATATTTTTATGCAATTTTATGTCCTGTCTCTATACTGGTGTTGGAACATTCTTAATATTAGTGGATAGACTCCTAATAGCAGTGTGTTCTTTAGATCGCAACACTTCTGATACCATATTCTTCCTAAAAGATAGACCTACAGTGCTTTCCCTATTTCCTACAATCAGAAGGACCCACACTCACTACCTTATATTTTTCCTTCACTTGACTAAGCTTCTTGGTATCTTCAGTTATGAAACAGGCAATAAATACTATGCTTAAAAGTATGTTATTATTTACCTTATTCACATATATTCATACTATATTCAGTTTTCAAAATGTAGTTACAGTTACCTGCTCTGATGAATACAAACTAGGGTAATGTAATAGAAAGGAGGGGGAAGACAGGGAGAAACTGATTTAACTAGGGTGGTCCTATGGAAATGATTTGGACAATACTTTTTCAGGCAATGAAGAACTTCCAGGAAAATAGGTTTCATGCATATTCAGATGAGTGCAACCAAAATTTTATGGAAGGCAAGTCAAGTTATTTGGTCTTTTACCAGATAAAAAGTAAATATGACAAGGTTTCTGCACACCAAATATTTACAATCTAATAGGGTTATCAAGACACATTAGTAGAAAATGATCAGTATCTTAAGATAATGCCCAACAAATTATTTATATACATATAAAATTACTTGCACAAATGCATAATTTGAGGTTAAAAAAATAGGTTAAAAGAAAGTACAAAAGGCTAAGGCAGTACAGAGGAAGAGGCTACATCCTACTAGAGAGAATAAGAAACTGTTCGCGTACAGATTAGTTCTAAGTAGGAGAGACACAGAACAAAGATAAGGCAAGAGAATACACAGGAGGTAATTACTAGAGGTGAAGAAAAATAAAAGCATAAATTCTGTCCAGAAAGTTTTAAGTAAACTTGGAAAGAAAAAGAAAAGATCAAATGGTAGAATATGCGAATTAAGCAAAGCAAATTAGGTTTTATCATTAGTGCTTTGAAGAGGTGCTGCATGTATACATTATATACATATTGATTTTAGATTCATATAAAAATGTACATACATTGAGATGATCAGATGACTTAAATTATTTAGAAATTATTTCTCAAAATATAAAGTCTATAAAACATGTATATGAAATACCCAGTACCTAATTTTAGAAACTATAAGTTAATGCTGTCCATTGTATAAATACATTAAAAAAAAAAAGGCTAGAGAAATCTTGCTGAGCAAATAAGGGTGCAAATGTAGTTCAGGAGACTAAAAGACTCCAAAGAGTCAGTAGTGGCATATGTAAGGCTGTCTTGCACCACAACTCGATTGTTAAAAAAAAAAAAAAAAAAAAAAAAAAAAAAAGGCCTTCCCTGGTGGTGCAGTGGTTGAGAATCTGCCTGCCAATGCAGGGGACACGGGTTCGAGCCCTGGTCTGGGAAGATCCCACATGCCGCGGAGCAACTAGACCCGTGCGCCACAACTACTGAGCCTGCGTGTCTGGAGCCTGTGCTACGCAACAAGAGAGGCCGCGACAGTGAGAGGCCCGTGCACCGTGATGAAGAGTGGCCCCCACTCGCCGCAAATAGAGAAAGCCCTTGCACAGAAACGAAGACCCAGCACAGCCAAAAATAATAAATAAATAAATAAAAATTAAAAAATAAATAAATAAAAAAATAAAAAATTAAAAAAAAAATAGCAACATTGTTTAAAAAACTATCACACAGCAAAGTAAGAAAATGATATGCATTGGAAATATGCATTGCTTCTTGCCCAAACCTCAAAATACGGCAATGAAAGATCATAACTAACACTTGTTCTAAGAGTGTGTGAAGGACTTCTGAAAAGGAAGACAAGCAATACCCTTAGGTTGTTAAGGGATATATCCAGGCAATCTCCATAATTCTAGGAGTTTTTAGGGGAAAGAAATTCTATTTTTAAGAATAATAAGACATCATGACTTAAACCATTAAGTATCTCTATCTGTGAGCTATATTTACCTATTGTGAAGTAAAAGGATAAAATTAAACCTATATTTGAAATAATACAACTTAATTTAATATGGAAAAAACTAGGACATTTTAATTCTCTGTGGTTTATCTAAATGGGGATATGAACTCTGAGGTTCACATACTGTTAAAAAAAAAAAAAAAAGTAGGAAATTAGAACCATTGAAAGTTCCCTGGGTGATATAGCCCAATTTTCTTAAGGAAAGTAAATTACAATAGTTTTTATTCCTTGAAAACTATATTATTTTTAAGAGTCATTTTAATAAATATTAGGATTGCCTTAGTTAAAAAATAACCTGGTAAGGAAAGGCTTTTTGGGGCGAAATGGGTGAATACAAACAACAACTACGACCACCACCATGAGAAACTTTTTAAAAGCATTCAGATACAACCACCTACATTTGCAGCTGCTTTATATTTGAAAAGCTATTAATATATTCACGCATTCATTCAGTCAATATCAAGTAGCTACCACATGCCTGGCAGAGTTGTACGGACTGAAGATTAAATGTAAAGAAGATAGACAGCACCCTCTGCAGTTATAGTACTATTGTGGGGAGACAATAAATAAGCAAACAAATAATTTCAGACAGTGGCATACCATCTCTGCTGACAATCAATTATATTCAAGAGTGATGATGGGAATGGGAAGAGAGACACTTCCTGACTTAGATAAATTAATTGCAGAAAGCATTATTGAGGATGTATTGGACAGAGCTATCAATGAGAAGATTTGAGGAAAGAAAGTAGCAGGTTGAAAGAAGCACAAGTGCCAAAGTGAGAGTTAGAAATGAGCCTGGAATGTTCATAAAACACAAAGTAGTCGTATATGGCTGAAGCACAGTGAGAAGGGGAAGAATCTCACGAAGCTGACAAGGTAGGCAGGTGCCAGATATTCTATCATGTTGTAAGCCTCATGATGGAATTTAGATTTTACTGTAAATTCTATAGGAAGTTGGGAAGAGACCCATAATTATCACCTATCCATGTACTTTACACTTCAATAGTGATTGAATACATAACCACTCAAAGGTGGGGGGAGGTGGGGTAGATATATTTACCAGCCTCTCTTGCAGCTAAATACAGCCAGATAAGTTTGAACCAATGGGATATAAGCAGATGCAAGAACTGGTAGCTTAAGTAAACTTCCTTAAAAATCAGTTGTCATGTGTCTCTTCTTCCTTTTTTCTTCAGTTTCTCTTTCTTTCTTGCTGGCTGAAAGGTGGATGTAATGACTAGAGGTAGAAAAGCCATCATTGGCCTGCAGTGAACTTATTATTATATCCACTTTATATGAATATATAGTAAACTAGGGTCCTGAGAATCTTGTGAGAGCAGAGTCATGATATCAGCTTGGATGGCCCTACCATTCTACTGTTATCTGAGATAAAAACAAAATTCTCTCTTATTTAGGCTACTGATATTTTGAGCCTTTCTTACTCACAAGCAAACCTAATCTTAATTGAGTTCTCTTAATGGAATTTTAAGCAGAGAAGTGTATGACTTCTAAGTTTACCAGGATAGTAAAATGCCATATAGTTTGACTGAAGCCGTGAAAGTCAAGAACAACATAATATGTGCCGAGTATGTCCTCATTACAAAGTTAGGTGCTAGTTCACTTATTTGGGAATTGAAAGGATATAATTGAAAACTATTGGACTTCTCATAAGCAGACACCCTTCTAAGGGAAAAATGGATTGATGTTGAAAAGACCAGGAGAGAAGGAGTGTCCCCTGTATTCTGTTCCACTCTGTGGAGAGTCATTTCTCCTTGAATTAAAGTCAGATGAGAGGGGCTATAAGGGGAATAAACAGAAAGATTGACCAGGATCCCTTGCTGTCTGGGGGATACAGTGACAGAGAAATCTGAAGTTGAAAAATCGTTGTTAACAGCCTGAAGCTTCTAAGTTGACAAAAGTTGTACTGTCCTTCTACAGATGTTGGGGGCAAAGTATGTGCGATTACTTCTTCAGGCTGGGACAATAAACCAGCCTGAAGTTGTCTAAAAATTATTAAACTGTAAGTGTGATAAGACCCTAACAGAAAGGTACAATCCCTGTGGCCTGAGCCACAGGTTGCCTAGATTTTAAGGTTTTTGTTCTTAGGTAACTAGTGAAAGGAGAAATAAATCATGCAGGTCAGAGGAATTGCAATTAGAATTTTTCAGTGAGGACATTTCTGAGGAAACTGGAATGTGCTCTGCTAAAGAGCGTGAGATCTAAATCCTGCCCTGAGAGCACTGAGACCAGGTCTCAGTGTTGTCAGTGAAGTCAGGCCTCTCTCACTTATTGCTTTCCTTCCTTTCCTTGATCCAAATCTGGGAAGATCCAAAGGCAGTCTGGGTGGGGAAGGGACAGGAGAGGAGAGGAAGGAGAGCCACAGAGGTGAGATGGAGAAGTTACCGCTGTGTCCCGTGCTGATACTCGTAGCCTGACGCAAACCCAGGCTGAGAGAGAAAAGAGGCTTGAATTTTAAACAATGTTTTGAGATTTGGCCAGCCATTCTAATAATCAAATTTAACAATTTGTGTGATTATAAATGACATTATATCATTTAAATGACAAAAAAAAGAAAGAAAGAAACCTGGCCTAAAATTGATTCAAGACATAGGATAGAGCTAGCTAAAAGAAGGATCGAAAGAACCAGTTGCCTTGGCATGTGCTCTGTGTGTGTGTGTGTGCATGTGTGTGTGTGTGTGTGTGTGTTTGAAAAGGAGAAAGAAAACTGTTTAGTATTCTTTCACTCGCACCTTACTGACTTCAGCCTTTTCAATACATAAGTAACATTTTTTAAAATTAATTAATTAATTTATATTTGGGTGTGTTGGGTCTTCATTGCTGTGTGTGGGCTTTTCTCTAGTTGCAGCGAGCAGGGGCTACTCTTCATTGTGGTGCACGGGCTTCTCTTTGCAGTGGCTTCTCTTGTTGTGGAGCACAGGCTCCAGGTGCGTGGGCTTCAGTAGTTGTGGTGCACAGGCTCAGTAGTTGTGGCACACGGGCTTAGTTGCTCTGCAGCATGTGGGAACTTTCCAGACCAGGGCTCGAACACGTGTCCCCTGCATTGGCAGGGGGATTCTTAACCACTGCGCTACCAGGGGAGTCCAAGTAACACAAGTTTTAAACACACACTTTGGCTGCTAGAACTGCAGGGTTGCGTGAACAGAGCTGTGAGACAATTTTAATAGTTCGTGGAAGTGATCAGAGTAGCTTGAACTCTAGAGAAGGCAAGTCAAGATGAAGGGAAGTGGATAAATTCAGCATATATTTTGGAGGTGGTGCCCCAAAGATTTCTAGGTACAGACTTTACAGCAGTCTGTCTCACCGTCTCTGGCACAAACAGCTTCCCCTGGGGAGACACTCTAACCACTCCTCCCTTTCACGTATCTTTTCAGTCATATTAATATTGAGAGGAATTGCATATTTACCATTCTATTATAGATTAATTTCTGCTGATCCTACCACCCTGGTCAACACCCCTTTTCCAAAGTGATTCTTGGATGTGAATTTCTTACCATATATTTAAACAGCATTAGTTGAGTTTTCTTTCAGATGATTTACAGAAACATTTTCCTACTATTTAAGAAAACTGGTTCAGAGATACAACATGAACAGTGGAAGAAAATATTATATTGCCTATATATTCAGTATCATATGGAGAAACTTATAAATGGATAAAATATAAAAACAGACAATTTTCAGAATTTGCTATGGTAAATGTTATACAGAACAAAGCTATTTTTGAGGAAAATTGTCCAGAATTTATAAAGCAGTTTTGTTTGCACAATGCTATTCTTAAGAGCACTATCTGAATATAACACTATAATTCTAAATCTATGAGAAAAAAAGAAACTGAGCCATCAAAAACAGGAAAGTAAGCTGCAGAAAACCTCCCAATTGTACTCTAAAATAACAAAATGGCCAAATTATTTTTGTTTAAATAATAGTCAACATCTTTGAATAATCTTTTTCATAGAATATGCAAAGCTGTTTAACATTTTAGTTTTCATTTCAAGGACATGGGAGCCAACTTTTATGTATGATGTATCTTGTAAGGATTTTGAGACTAGCATGACTTATGTTCATAATATTTGGATGTTTTGTATTTTTCTTGGACTTATCTACACATTTGCGTCCACGCCAACAAAAGAAAGGAAAAAATAGAATTTGATCCCCATTCTCAGATGTTTAAAGCTATTACTGTTCTTGTTCTTTGCTTTCTTGTTGCAGGACAGAATGTCTAGTATTTTTCTCATTGAGTGAACTGGCTGTATCTATGACTTTAACATCCTCCGTATAATCTGAAGAGCGTATACCTAACAGCAGCTCCATGGCACAAAGAACATGCTGCATTTGACTGACAATGGCAAGAAGCTAACAAACCATTCTTTTGTCTAGACACTCTCTTCCTCTCAAACTGCAGAATAAACAAATTCAAGACTTGCAGCTGCATTGGTGTTACATACAGACAAGATGGGTAAACAAAATTTGACTTTCTTCCTGTTAGAGTAGGCACAGATACTGAAAAACATATTTCCAACGCTGTATGTACCCCCGTTTCATCTGCCAGAGGAAAGGCCTGAAGAACAATGTGCTTATGCCTATGTGCTATGCGGACAACCGCCACGTAGTATTTCTACAGTATACTGTTCTCGCCCATTCATCACAGACACAGTCAGCAGTTACAGCACTCCAGTTCACCGATATTAAACCAAGAGCCTGCCTAGAATCAACACTGCCTTATGTTTTTCTTACATCATTCCATTTGGGATGAAAGAATAAGCAAACTGAATTTGGACAGAATAAAATTCCACCCAAGTCTTTGTAGAACATTTGAAAGAGAAAAAATCTGGACATATGTCAAACAAAATACTTCATTCTAATTTTTCCATTTCATTGTTAACAAAGATCTTTACTTATACCTTACAGCAGAATTGCCCACAGTCTTAGTACATAAAGCTTCTTGGTATCTAGCTCTAAAAGCACACTGTCATTTCACATGAGAAGTGCTTCCAATTTTACATGGAAATTTTATAAGTGGAGAGGCTTTGTTTGACATGCACGTATCTACATCATAGACTTTTCTAATAAATAATCTCTAGTATTTTGATTTTTTAGTTGTAATTTTAATATTCTCGTAAATCCATTGGGTCATTGAGACACATGCTTTTTGTGCCCCATGTCATATGGTCTCTGGGCCACCTCTGACTTCAGCCACAGCTGTAGCTGGGTGATTCTGAATATGCCAGGGCACCTCATCTCCAGCATGCTCTGTGGTTCCCTGCTTCAGAGGACTTTCTCTGAAGCTTCAAGCTCCCTCATCCTTCCAGTGGCTGCAACCCAAAAAAAGGCAGCGTGGGAGGTAGAGTTAGTGCCCTGCGGACGATTTTCAATTTATGAGGAATGATGGAAGCCAGTAGACAAATGCTCCAGTCTCCATACTTAGGATGGATAATACAGAAAAACATTTTGTACATTTCTCAGAAGTTCCTATAGAGTCAAGCACTCGCGTGTTGCATATAGAGAAACCATGAAAACAGACCACTCATTGGCTTTTCCTCCTTTCTCGTCTCACTCCCCCAATTCTCTCACCTACTTCCTCTGACCACCTTTCAAACAATACACCAGCACCCAAGTCCTTCCTTCAGGTTCTGCATTTATGAATCCGAAACTAGGACAGTTACCAGTGAAATAACGTGCTACATAGAACGAGGTAAAATGCCCGTCTTGTAATTACCCACTTAACTTCCTATCAGTAAATTGTAATACATATCACTAATGCATGCTAGCACTCTGAGGGTCTTCAATTGCCATTGAGAATCTAGCAGAAGATACAGACCTTCTACAGAGGAAAATTGTGAGGAAGCCATTTATCAGGAAATCTCATACATAGGCAGTCTGAATTCCATAAAATTCAGATCGAGAAATTCTACACTCAAATCATTTTTATAATTTTAAATAAAAATTTAGTTGTTTATTCCTGCCTGCTTTATTTTATACTGTGTAGGTGATTTCTTGAGCAAGACATCAAGAGCCACAATTTGGCAAATTCAGGTAAAGGGGTGATAGCACACTGTCCTCTGTGGGAAAGGCCACAAAGATAATCTCTTTTTCTTTCCCTACACCTGCCACACTTGCCATCTGTTGGCAAAGTAAGTACTTTATAACTCTTTCAAAGAGAGTTCCATACATCATTTTCCAGGGATTTCAATGCCCATCAATATGTAGAAAACAAAGTTAATGAAAAATGTGCCACCCTGTACATCAAAAGTTGTGAGTCGAAACTTTTTTTTCCAATTCCTTGGGAAGGATGAGGAAAAGAATAGAGTTCTGTACAGGGAGAGTTCTGAACTGTCAAGTTATCATTCTATAAGGAAATTTCATTTCAACTTTACTAAAAATGGACATGTCCTTCATGTACTCTGACTATTGCTTGTAGCCAAGAATCATAAATCCTCACATTACTTTTCTTCTGCTACCATATTGTACTGAGAAGATAACATTTTTCTAAGAATTCCACTTGGTCCTAGGTAAAGACAAACACTCTTTTCTCATAGTTGAGATGCAGCAATTCTAAAACCTAATGGCTCTGTTACAGCCACAAACCATTTGATATATCATCATAATTGAAATTTCAGAAAGTCGGACACAGTTAAAGAAAACATTTGTCATTCTCTCCCATGTAGAATTAAGTTACAGTTTCTAATATCTCCTCATTCCTGGCAGGCTGCAACTGACTGTTCTTCTAGACTGATCTAACCAAAATTGGCAAAATGTGACACTGAAAAGAGTAGGAATACTTCAGAGATCCCCATCCATGTGAGTAGGAGGAAAGGTGTTCCAGAAGGTGGCGGAAATTAAAATGGTAGAAAGTCATTTTTGAGTGAGGCAGATCTGAGGCCAAGGAAACAAGGCTAAGAAGCTAGAGCTGTGGGACTTTCATATGAAGCACATTAAAAAGGAATTATCTTCCTATGTAATTATTACCTTTAATTACACGAAACCCTTGATTTACATCCCATGCAGCTGTAGAGCCAAATGTAAATTATTTGGATGAATAAAGAGATTGAATATTAGAGAGAAGAATAGTCTATAATGAATCAATGGATTGGATATTAGAGGGAAGAATAGCCTGTGCCACATTTTTCCTTCCCCTGGTTCCTCTAGAGAGAAATCACCATCCTATAAAGGCATATGGCCAGGGGTTTTAGGCAGTGATAAGTATTGATGTACTGCTTACAAGTAACACAGTTTATGTCTAGAGGCCTCTTGATAGATGAAAAATATTTGAATTCACTTTTAATTCTTAACTTGAAGGAAACCTGAGAGAAGATGAACAGTGACTCAAATTTATATTACAGCGTGAGTGATTAAAAGGTGCCCCCTTTGAAATCCATCAGATTTGAAATCAAAGATTGGCATGAAGGTCTGTGGAGAAAGCATGAGAATAGCAGGCACCTGAAGGGTTATAAATGGGGGTACCACAAGGAAGGTACCAACTTCTATTTTTGAATGTTGCTTACGGGTCACTCTAACACTTTGCTTTTTGAAATTTGAAATTTCTTGGATCATTAATAAAGGAATTTCCATCTTAGGGTTGCTTATCTTTAATTTCTTCAGATCAAGATGCTAAAATCAATCAATCAATCAATCAATCATCCAATCATTTAGTCAATTAAGTTAAGGAACTACTTACTATATACCATTATTCCATTTAAAAAGAAGAATTTTAACAAGTTTTAACATATCGGAGATGTGTATGTATATGTGTGTGTATCTGTGCATATATATACACACATACATATATATATATACATACACACATGTATACACACATACATAAATATTTGTATGTGTGTGTTTGTATATATTAAGAAACGGTCACTCAAATTAGTCTTTATAATTTACCTAAAACATCACTCATTTTTATTATCCACATTTGTCATATAGTGGTTAAAAAAATGATCATAGATCAACATCAGTCCTCAAACTGAAATTTAGGAGCCATCAAATGAGCTAAAATTCTATCTCAAATTAGGAATGCAAATCATCTCCTTAGGCATTTTACCTCCTACCCATGTCTGTTGCTCTTCTAAAGTGATAGTTCATATATTGGCTTTTATGCAGTTTGAGACTATTCCAGGGATTACAAAAGCTTGAACTCAAGATAGGCTCTCCTCCCTGAAATGGAGTGGTGGCCGGGAACTCACATTGCATTGAAATGCAGTCTGAAAATTTAAGTCAAGTTGCTCCAAAGGTTTAAAGTCAGAAGGTGAAAAATAACTTAGATAAGCTTGAAGTGAGGAATACCTTGTATTCTTAAGTGTTTAAGAATGAATAAAAATGAGGTGGGAGAAATACAGGTAGATACAAACCAAGAACTACTGCCATTTGGAATACTAGCCAAAACTATTTTCCTTACAGATGTTTCTGTAAGAATTGTCTCTAAGCACTCTGTAATTTTAAGAAGTACTTTAATAAATGTTCTGTTTATACTCACCTCTAAAGAGCTCATTTATCCATGTATATTAGCACGTTTCTCTGATGTTTTCCCTTAATTTCATGCCATATGACTTCTAAAAAATTAAATCGCTTAATAATGAGCTCCATTTCATACAGCTATAACTACACTCCCTTCTATGTGAATAACAAATGGTCCCTTCTTGTAGCAAATTTTGAACATAAGGAATATTGTTATGATTAGGTTTCCCATGGTTGTTTTATCCTCTGTACTCTATACATATCATTTTTAAAGGACTCAGATTACTTTGAATAATAGAGGTATTGGCTGTTCATAAAGAAATGAAACACACTTAGCTGCTATTTTCCAGTTTATTTTATTATTTTACAGCTCATATTTCTTTTTATCCAGAGTAACTCATGCCAAAGATTTCAAAAGCACTTTTGGCAGATACGTAAATAATTTGGAAAGCAAATATCCAATTAATACATTTTGGCAAATAGCCTTTTGGATCTGAATGAGAAGAGAAGAACATTTTAATATCCTTGACCAATTTATTACTACCAACATCGTCCTGCAGGTTTTATTGGAGGGGAGTGTGACCAGGGAAATCAGTCAGTTCACGAAGCCTAAATATTCAGATAACATGAAAGTGGTTTTCTTTCTTTCAACCATTCTGCTTCTTTCTAAAAATAAATGAAATAAACTTTTGTTCATTTGTTTTTCTCTCTCTCAGTACTGTTCTTATTTTTAATAGTATATTACAGTAGAGGATGAAAAATTGTTTCAGTTGCTATGATCTCACACCAGAGAGGCAGCCAAGGATAGGAGCCTGACCATTTGTTCTCAGAGCACTTTTTCTCCTCACGAACCTGCTCCTTGCTTTCACAAATCTGTTTAAAACAGTGACTGTTAGCTGACACTAAGGTACTCAGGAAAAAAGCAATGTTTAATACTCATAAGCTGGAACATGGTGACCCAGTCCAACTGTTTCCCCTCATGGAGGAGATGATGAGACCTGGAACAATTTCGAAAACAGAAAAACCAAGACTTAACATTTTCAATGAAAGGATTTAATGCCAAAGCTTAATTTACACAGCAAGCTTCCATTATTGAAAATAACTTTTAAAACCCTAGCCTCTACTTTAAAGCTCGTACACAACTTCTTTCCTAGATGGTCACTTTATAAATAGCATCTATCATAATTTCAGAGTTTGCAATTTTTTGCCTTTCTGCTGCATGAATAGCTTCAGAATGCTATACACAGATGTTGTTTTCCATTATTATCAAAATTAATTACTCTGAGTGCTCCTGGCTACCTTTAAGAGGAAGAGTGCATCAGACGCTGTGACATAGAGTAGTGAGATTTTGCAGAAGCCTATGTGCTTGTGTCTTCAGCAGACCATCAAATCTGAGCAGCCTTCTGGTCATTTGACTGTTTCACTAAGACTACAGAAGCCCCTCTTCATTACACTTTTATCTTTCAAACCATAATGGCTGTACTTGAGACAGCACATGGGCAAAACACTTCCCTCTACAATACTCTGTGATAATGGAATCTTGACTTGTTTCTTCCCAATTCACAACCACATCTAAGACATCACTTGTATATTTTAGCTTCTAATGCCTCTTACATTATAAGAAATTTCCTGAGATTGTGAAAATGAGTACATACACCCCCCCATACATACCCATATACACCTACATATACATACACACGTTATTACATAAAGTAAGTACATTTTTGTTTGTATAACATTATGTGTATAGCCCCACACATTTCATATGTCAAATCACTTCATGGTATTCTTTCTTCTGAGGTGGTGATCATTACTGAGTAAGGAACATATTTCATTATTCTTTAATTCAACAAATATTGAGGCCCTACTTTGTATTAGTCCATTTTTTATCAGCTTTATTGAATTCTAATTTACATTCCTTAAAATTCACGTTTAAGTGTAAAATTAAATAATTCTTAGTGAATTTATAGAGTTGTGCAAAACCCATCACAATCCAGTTCTCAAACATTTTCATCCCCTGAAACATTTCTTCTGTCCATTTGCAGTCATTTCCCTTTTCTACCACCAGCCCTAGGCAAACTCTATTCAACTTTCTGTCTTTTTTGAACATTTTATATAAATGGAAGTGTACATACAAGGCCTTTTACACCTGGCTTCTTTAAAAGCATAGGTTTTTGTTTTGTTTTTTCTACCACATACATACATGTGGTAGTATGTATCTGTAATACACTATTTTCTGTTGCTGAATAGTATTACACTCTATGGATATAGCACATCTCATTTATATACTCACCAGTTGATTGACATTTGGGTTGGTTCCAGTCTGGGACTCTTATGAATAATGATGCTATGAACATTAATATATATGTCCTTATGTGGATATATGTTTTTATTTCACTTGTGTATATACCTACAGGAGTGGAATTGCTGGGTCATTTATGTTTAACTTTTTAAGAAACTATCAAACTCTTCCAAAATCATTGTACCATTTTATATCCCCACCAGAAATGTATGAGCTTTCCAATTTTACCACATCCCCACCAACACTTGTTTTTGCTCGTCATTGTGATTACATCCATCCTACTTAGCGTGAGGCGGTGCCTTGTGATTTTGAAATGCATTTCCCTAATGACTCATGATGTTGAGCGTCTGTTCATGAGTTTACGGCCATTCATTTATCTTCTTTAGTGAAATGTCTATTCAAATCTCAGGCACTATTTTACATCAGGGGATATTGTACAGAACAAAATAAATGGCCCAACCTCATGAAGTTCACATTCTAATAGTAGGGAAACAGACAATGAATGCATATAACCATGTCAATTGGTGTTATGCGATATGCAAGATGCAAAGCAATATAATGGACACAGGGCATACCAGATTGGGGGTGGGTGTGATATTTTAAATAACATTTATAAGGAAATTCTCAGTGATAAGTAAATTGTAAAAGGTCCTGAAGAAAGTGAGGAAGGGATCCATATGTATTTACGGTGGATACATGTGTATGTATTTGGTAGCACAATTGCACTAAAACAGGTAGTACCATGAGCAAATATTTAATTCAAAGGAGCAATAACACTTTCCATCCCCTGACAAGTGTCCTGTTATTTAAAGGAGAGCTTGAGTCACTGATAGCAATACTAATGTTATTAATGAGTTCGGGGTTTTTTTCTGAGTGCTTTTTATAATCACTTCCAAAACTACACAGAACAAATTATTATTTATGTAACCTATATCGTATTGCTAATGAAGTGACTGAATTTTGCAAAGTTATTGCTGCTACATATGTGTTGCTTTTGAATTCTGTGTCATGGAAATATGATAGTTTACATTCTGTTTGATAGGAGTCCATTTATTATACTACTGAAAAGTGATGTCTTCTCACTAAAACAGCTAGAAATGGTCCACCTACCATCCACCACGTTGTCACGATGAAAGGCATCTCAGATAACAAAGGAAGAATGCAGACACAGAAGTTCTGTTTAGATACTGTTAGAGCACCTCACAGATTTTTTTGATGTTTGTTAAAATTAAATCAGGTAATTACAATTTGCAGGATGTACTAAGGAAAATATATTATTATACGATAAAAGCTGAGACCTAAAACTGTACTTAAAATAAGTACATAAGTAAAACATATTCACATAGGGTTAACTAGAGATACTAGACATTGTGACACAGCAGAAACAACATGGGTCCTACAGAGAAGAGTGAACGTTGGGCCCCAAACAGATCCAACCTCATCATCCCCACCCAATAAGGGTTATCTGTAGTACTGGCAATTTGCCCTTTAATTCCTGAATTTGCATCATCCCTCTTTTACCTGCGATCTGAGATTTTTAGGTTTTTTGGTTTGGTTTTGTTTGTTTTGAGAAGGAGTGTGCTCATAAAGAAGAAAGTGTATTTCCATCACATGATGACTATGTGCTCACTTGACTTCTGGACAGATTCTGGCATATGCCCTTGGTGTCAGGAGGCAACTTTCAGCACATGCCAACTCTCTGGTTCTTGTTTTCCCTTCCTTTAGAGATCTCCAGATGGGAATCAGTGAATAGATATGCTGCATGAAACTCTGCTGCTTGTTTGGGGAATTACCATCCACAACAAAAGGATCTGGTTGGAATTAGCCATACAGACCCGGCCACTGCCCATGCAACAGAAATTGTGGAATTACCATCACCAAAAACATTGTCTAGACTGAGCTTCGTATTTCAAGGAGAGGAAGGATGAGAATGGCAGAGATAAAGAGAAGGAATGTGCAGTAAAGTACTTACGTTTTTAATTGGTAAGGCCAGGACAAGATTGAAGTGGACGAAGGTGGCAGTAAAGGATATTATAGACCAAACAAATTGGAAAAAAATTCTGAAACCCGCAGGTGTTATGTTGGGTGTGTGCCATTGAACAACATGGGTATTGTCCCTGGCCTGATAAAGCTTATAATCCAGTATGTAAGAGAGGCAAGAAAGAATCCAAGAAAAGAAACCATATTAATGCTACCTCTGTTATTTCCTCTGAAGGTAAGAACTGGGTAATATGAAAAGGAATAACAAAAGCCATCCAGATTAGACTGTGGAGTCAGGAAAATACTGAGTCATGGGCCTGCATAATGATAGGGTTTAACAGGTGAAGAGTCAGGTTGACTATTCAATGCAGACGTTATGGACTGTTCAAAGGTCCTGAAGAATAAAAGCACTTGTGCAGGAAATGAAAAGATCAATGAAGCTGACACAGGGAAAGCATAAATAGTGAGCGGCTATCTGTGCTTTACCTCCAGGTTGGGTCAAGTAAGGGAGAGAGGGATACTGAGATTGGCATGTTATGCATGACAGAAGTATGAACAATATTAGCCCATGATTTTACCAGATGTCACACAATGAAACTGCTTCAAAGTTCATTATTTTGCTTAATCCTATCTGTTTACTAGAATATTTAAAAATCTTTAAAACCTGAAAAGGTGATTGTGTGCTTTGTGCAGAAACACCAGATATGAAAAATAATTGGGAAATACTGCCTGACTCCGTAGATTTCTGAAAGGGAAAGAAAAGCAGAAGGGGAAAGATGAATGTGGCAGTGGAAGAGAATGTAGGTCAAATCAGGACTTAAGAGAGAAAATCACAGGGTGGGCAGTGAGTCTACCCAGGGCAGAATCCTCACATCATGAGTGAGTATTCATCCTGCCCCCTTTCACCACACAATCTGGTGGTCTTTCTATTTTTATCTGGAGTTTCTACAGTGTCTAGAATTTTCTGCTCCCATATACTAAAAAAAGTATATAAAACTAAAGTGTGAATTCTGAATTTCTCCCCTTTATTACAAAGGCCTCATCAAACTTTGAGATGTGACAAAGATAGGTCATGGTGTTTTTAGAGACTTTGCGGTTGTAGAAAGCCTAAGAAAATCAGAGAATTCTGTGTTTTCAGAAATGGTTACATTTGGAACAAAATATTTTGGTTAACAAATTTCTCGTAACAGTAAGTTAAGGATGTAGAGATGGACCTCTTTTAAAAATAATAATAAAACTATGATTAGTGATGGATGGTCTTGAATCACCTGCTGACTCAAATGATGGACTGAGGTTCTTGAGAGTGGAAACCTTACAGAACATTTTTTCCCATGAGATTTCCAGTAGGCTTTGGTTTGTGCCTGCCTTGGAATTCCAGTACAAAAGTCTTTCTTGTGGTGGCTCGATTCTGTCTTTTTTGGATGCAGCCACTGCGGGGAAATAGACTGAAATGAAGAAATATAGTGTGTTTGGGGTTGGTTGTTTTGTTTTGTTTTTTGGTTTTGTTTTATTTCCCCACTGAAAAGCTTGCATCAAGAAAATGAAGACTGCTGTGTCTCAGAAGAGAGTTTACAAAGGTTAAGTGAGTTTGTGTGCTCAAAATGATTGTATAATACGGAATTTTTAAATTAAAAAATAAAATAGTCTTTGCCAACAACAGACTCATAAACCCATCAGAATTTGTGGTGGCCAAATCTCTGGAACCCTGCATTAGATTCAGCTATGAGGCATTTTTGACCTCTCCAGATTGCTATTTGTATATTATTATGTAGACATGGGTTATATGGAAGAGTTAACAGAGTTTCCCATGGGGCCTAATTTAGGATAGGGAGAGAGACTGTGGATAACAGCCCTTCTCAGCATCAGGGAATTCTGAAATGTCTTGTACTCACTACAATTTGTAATTCTGCTTATTCAAAGTGAGGGGAAAATTGAGTTTAGTTTCTGTGGTCTGAAGGCCTCCCACTTTGTTCTGGGACCCCATAAGCAGGGAACTTGCAGCCTGAAAATGTCTGTGGCACTCATTGGACACCCAAGGAAACTAAGGCTGCTTAGAAAGTGATATTAAAATTTCAATTACACAGCCATTTTGCAAATAAGTTCTGAGTTTATGTCCCCAGGCAACTTTAGAAGAGGTCACAATGCTGCTTTAGGTGTTGGGTTTTGGAAAAGGGTATAATTTGAGGTCCCTTTTACTTTTGCTTTTTCAAGAAAAATAAGACCAGCTCCTGGTTTTCTAACCACAATCAGTTTCATATTAAATTCCTTCCTGAACTTTCACCTTCTAACAGAGAAGTGCTCTGAAATGGTTTGAACTATATTCTATTTTGGAAAAAGTTGTACATTTTGAAAGTTAATTCCTCTACAGTTTAAACGTTGTTATTTTAGATCGTTGCAATCTAGCAGATATTTTCCAATAAGTATGCCATAACAACATTTTATTACATTATATATTATGATATTATTAATACATTATTTAAATAATTTTCATTTTAAATTATTATTTCATGCACCTTTAAATTCCTTAGTTTTTATTGGGAAAATATTGCAGCGTTTTAGCTGATCTGTTTCTGCACATAAACACACACAAAATTGAAATTGTATCAAAACGTCATTCCTTCCAAAATTTTGTCTAGACTTCCCAGGATACTGCTATTTAGCTATTATAATTGTTAATGATTTTATCGATTATTATTTTTCTAGATATTAATCTTTTATAATTAAAATATTATAGAAGTATACATAGGAATATACCCAATATGTTAACCTGTAAATTCTTTTGAATATATTTATCCTAATGGCTATGCTGGAAAGAACTGCTAGATATGCATAAATGGATGAGAGAGTAGAGGATGAATAAGAAAGTACTAGACTTATCATGGTGATCGTTTTGAAACGTATAGAAATATCAAATCACTACTTTGTGTAACAGGAACTAACAGTGTTATAGGTCAATTATACTTCAAAAGCAAACAAACTCATAGAAAAAGAGATCAGATTTGTGGCTACCAGGGGTAAGGGTGGGGGAAGGAGGGATTGGATGAAGGTGGTCAAAAGTTACAAACTTCCAGTTATACAATAAATAAGTAATATGGATGTAATGTACAAAATGATTGATATAATTAACACTGATGCATGTTATAGATGGGAGATGTTAAGAGTAAATTTTAAGAGTTCTTATCACAAGGAAAATTTTTTTTCCTATTCTTTAATTTTGTGTCTGTATGAGATGATGGATGTTCACTAAACTTACTGTGGTCATCATTTCATGATGTACATAAGTCAAATCATTATGATGTACACCTTAAACTTATACAGTGCTCTATGCCAATTGTATCTCAATAAAACTGAAAGAAAAAAATAATGTAGTAGAGACTGATGTTTTATGCAACATTCTTCATATTCACATAATCATTTATTAATCCACCCTTCATACCCAGCAATTATAACCTTACCGTAAATTTGAAAGCAAAGGAGATCTTTTGCAGTGAATAATGTATGTATTCCCATATATTGCTTTGTTTCACTACATTTCAAAGAAGGTTGTGTTACAGTTATGTCTGAAAGGTCATTGTTTTTATATATTTTTTTGTTTCCTCTTATATATTTAATGTGCAAATTCAGCAGCAGAACTCTTTGTGATATTATTATAATGACCAGTTTGTATATATTTTGTATAAGTTTTCATAAAGTTCAATGTACTTTTTTCTTCTTCCTCTCTCAATTTCTTTCTTTCCTTCCTCCCTCCTTCCCACTTTCCCTCCTTCCTTCCTTCTTTCTTTCTCCCTTCCTCCCTCTTCCATCTTTCTCTTCCTCCCTCCCTCCCTTCCTCTACTTAGCTACATATCCATTGATCTATCTCCCTATCTATCTACCACTTATATGCTTCATATATAAATACATGATTTTTAACATCTATTATTGAAAGCCTGTGTTTGCATTTAGTCCAAGTCAAATATGTCTGTGTGTGAGAAAATATTAATGTTCTTTTTCGCATTGTTTTTCATTACTACAAATTAATTCCTAAGACAAAGCTAACTTTCCATGCTTAATTTTAAAATAAATTTATTATAGTACTAGTAATTAAGAAGGGAAGACAGTTTTAAAAGACTTTTAAAACTATGTCATAACTTTGACAAAGATAATCATTTCAGGCTGAAATCTTCCATGCTTGGTCTCAATCAAGAGTATTACCAAAAATGAAGATATTTGGACTTCATCTGTTTTTATGTTACCAGTGCACAAAGATGGGAAAAACAATATTTAAGAAGTTTTCATTAATCTCAGCTTTCTCAACTGCTGTTTTAACATATATTTGAACACAGAACATGGAAATGCCCCAGTAAGTCTTTAGTAATACTCTGTGTGGCTTTTCAGTTACCAACATTGTTGCACTGACTTGAGCTAAATTTGCTAAGGGAGCTGGTTTCTGCTAACAAGTTCTGCAGATTTGACTTTGAGACACAATTATACCCTGATGCATTTGTAAATACATAATGTTAGGACTATCTTCTGAAACACATTTAAGTATATTTTCTTAAAATTTTATCCACATAATGATGACAAAAATAAAAACATGGCCTCACACATTTTAATTAGACTTTTAAAATGACAATTTACTGATTTTCTTCCATTTATTTGCTCAGCTAATATATCAATAGAATCATATAAATCAAAATTAAAACTCTGTTCCATGAATTCTGTCTAGATTTTAGTCTCAACTTCAGTTAACATGATAATCAATTAGATTAGTTTAGATATGCATGTTGATCACCTTAGGACTACTTCTACCACAGTAAATTGGTCAAGGGTGTGATTGTCATTAGTTTTTGATTGGGCGACCATATTAAAAGTCCTCTAAGGAAGAAGTCTCCTTGAAAAGTAAAGGAAGCAAAGAGACCTTGCAAAGAGACCATCCATCACCTTTATACTTGATCTCAGCTTGTGTTCACTACAGTTTAGGCCTAGACAAGTTGGGTATATAAAAATACTTTCCAACCCTAACATGTTAGGAATCTCTGACTTTGCTCAGGGCTTTTTATGTCTGTTTTTTTTTTTATCTTATATATATAGTGGGTTCTCAGAAACAATATTAACTCAGAGGCAAATAATATACAAATCAATTTTCACTGCAAAGTAAAGGAGCTGTTACAGTGGAGGATTACTGGACTGAATGTCAATATTATGACATAGTATGAGTGTGTTTCATGTTTGGTAATGGCAATCATTGTTGCTTTTGTTGTGGTCATCCATGTACAATGCTTGGTGTCAGTATATTTATCTCTTGTAAAAATAAAATACAGTGTGTGTGTGTGAAAAAAAAAAAAAGAAAAAAAGAAACAATATTAATGAGAAAGAGACTGTACAAAGCAGCAGTATCTAGGTACTTAATATAAAATGGTAGTTTCTCCAGCTGTTAGGAAAACTCAACTCTTTAAACTAAGATGTTCTGAATTGGAAGAAATACTAACTCAAATAACTGACAATATTTTAGATTATCATAAAAAAAGTTCAAACAATTTTGTGTTTTACTTTACAGAGATGGGTATAGATAACTATGTTTTATTAGAATGCTATTGTTGGAGGTTCAAGTCTTCTTATATGGATATAGGAATAATTCATTTAATTAAAAATTAACTTGAATGGCTCTTGGAATTATTTCTCATCTGAAATGTGTCTATTTTAAAAATATTTTCCCTATGTTTAAAAATAGGATTTTTTTTTCAGAAACTTTGATTTAAAGATGTAGAGTATTTTGGAAACATCACAATATTTAAAAATATATAGAAGTTCTACTATTTAAATCTAAGGAAAACTTTTATTTCAGGAGTAAAATCATCCTAAGGACTCTAAAAATGTCAACTGTACACCCTTTGGATTATGGCTTCCATAAAGTCTAATTGCTTTTCCTATCGAGAAGAAATATATATCAAATAGCCTTCTGCCATTATCAGTGATAGCATGCCAGGTGTTCACAGTTTATCACTGTCATAATGTTTCAAAGATCTATGTGAAATAATGTATGGTAAAGAATTGTCTAAGTAGGTTCTAAACCCTAATTTTTAATTCTTATATATAAACTCTTGTGCATATGTGTTTGTGTTTCACTACTGTGTCAAGAAACATATTGGTGAATATTTTAAGATCAGAAGACAATTATTAAGTACAGACAATGATTTGGTGTCATGATGTAGCAAGTATGTATTTATAATTATTTATGTTTTCACTTTAGTATCTATGCAGAGGAAGCAGGGTTTAAGAATTTGGTAAACACAATGAAAACATGTTTGTGTATCTTGATATTTTCCATCATTATCCTTATTTTATAATCTTCAACAAATTCAATAAATGATACTTTAAAAAATTCCTGTTCAAAGTGTTAGTTGAATATCTGTGTGTGTGTGTGTGTGTGTGTGTGTGTGTGTGCACGTGTGTGTATGTAGAAGTGTGAATATAACTAGAACTAATTTAAAAAGTCATGGGCATAACAAAATCATTCAAGAGAAAATGTTCACTCTCAGAATTCAACACCGTTACAGAAGAACATCTTCTTTTAATAGTGACGGGACCCTTGAGCCTATTTGATAACAGCAACCCTTAGAAAAACTCACAGGAGGACCTTAAGCAGATTTGGATTCAAAGGTCACTGTGGTTTAGGTTTGGGTTGAAATAGATTCCCCGCAGATGAAGAAACATAAAATAAGAGTAATCTTTCAGTGATTTTCACTCACTAGGCAACTACTTCCTAAATCTCACTGCAATACCATTTGCTATACCTCATTCTTTCCAGGTTACTTTTATGCATGTTATGTATCAATGCTGCTTTAATAATACTGCCTTTACATATATTTAAGGAGCCAAAGAATAAATGAGCATTGTTAGTTTCCTCAGTAAATGAGTGCCAAGAATCACTACTCCTGACTAGTAAGACACGGAAAATCAAAATGAACCTTTAGTGATATATTTAATTCGATTCTACACGTATTAAACAGTCAAAGTCTGGCAAAGTGATAAAAATTTAAAGGGAAAACCATACTCCTTTTTTCCTTAAAATGTTACAATATAATGTGTGTACAACTGTATATTTTTCTAATGTGATAAAATTGTGGTATATATTCTATCATGAAAGCCATATCTCCAAGATTTTCCTAGGATAACACATACACCATATTTTCTGTATTACCTATCCCATCATTATATTGTATTTGAACTTTCTACACCTCATATGCTACTTTTAAAAATTTTAGAATAGCATTATTCCATATCTCTAAAGGAAATATGAAAATGGGCTATGGGTAATTTGAGACTGGGCATAATAAATCCTGCTGGGGTGCAACTGGGACCAGGAATGCTCTTTGGAGGACATAAATTTCATTGTTTGAAAGTCAGCTGATTTAAATAGAGATGGTTTTCCAGCTTTACATCAGAGAATTTAATTCTCCAGCTACCCTCTCATGGTTTGATTATTGTTGACAATGATGGTTTTTTTAAA
The DNA here is from genome assembly GCF_965194825.1 of Balaenoptera physalus. NCBI lineage: Eukaryota > Metazoa > Chordata > Mammalia > Artiodactyla > Balaenopteridae > Balaenoptera > Balaenoptera physalus. The sequence continues at coordinate 135,230,200 of NC_138884.1, forward strand.
TAGAAACAACAAACTAGCTGATGCTATTCAAGTTTTATTTAGCTCACATAGTGTTTTAAAATATTTAGATCCATCTAATATTAAAAAATCCAAATATTTCACTTAAAAAGCTGCATTTCCAGCTTAAGAAAATGTATCAGAGCATGTGGCAAAAACAAACCCCTCATTTCTCCTTAGCAACAGTTGGCTAAGCACATCCACTCCCATGTGCCCACCTGGTCCACACAACTCATTTTACTTGCCTGACTGGGGAAGACAGTCATGTGTAGTTTTATCCCTGCTTGAGAAATATAGGAAGAAGTGTTTGCCTCCCTCATTGTACGTGAAGAATGATATTGAATATTATCTCATGGGAGGAAGAAAATGTTTCCCAGAAAAAGAAACAAAAGGTGAAAATAGTCCTATCCATTCAAATTGGCAAAGAATAAAGTTAATCCACTTATTTATAATTTCTAAATTTTTAAGCCAGGATTTGCATAATAATTTCACCCTAAATAGCTTAATGAAGGTAGGTAGAGCCTCTCTGAAAACTGTAAAAAAAATCTAGTCAAAGGGCATATAGATATACAGGGAATAAATATACATGTAGTGTCTATTACAATCAAGTAAGGTACGTGTATTCATCAGAGAATTTAATATGATTGGCCTAAATTTATATTCCCATGGTGGAAGCAGGAGGCAAACCCAATTATTTTCAGCTACCAGTATAATGTTTGCTAGATGTAAGGTGCAAAACAAATCTAAATGAGGCAGAAGATTTCCAAACTACTAAGAATTCATTCCATCTTAATCCTCACGGTGTGGAGGGCATTGTGTCTAAGCACCTATCCATATAATAGGTATATGGATCTCCTATTTTTGATCATCTTATGCTTCTATTAAACATGGACACTTAGTTTTTCTTCTCAACTGCATTACCCCATCAACAAAAGGTTTTTATTGGTGTTGTTTGTTTTTAGTGCACCTTCCTGACAAAACTACTTTCCAGAAATTATTCACTGGACTTCTCTCCCTTCTGTTTGCTGCACTACCTAGCCAAGGTTTAATTCCCATAACCAAGTGAGCAGTTTATGCCTGCACCTAGAACCTGTCTAAACATTCTGTCCAGTATTACGATGCATTTATTCCCAGGAACATGAGTTTTAAATTTAATTGTCAATATATAATAGGGTTCTTATAAGTTCTAAAAATGTGTCTAATTTCCCATTTAAAATATGTGAATTATAAAGAGATATGCGAGATACTACTCATGCTCAAGAAACTCAAAATCCTAGGTCACATATTTCTGATATTTTTCTATTAAAGTGTCTCAGTTAATTTAAATTTAGATTCATACAACAAATATTTGCTCCAAAGTCGTTACATTTTATTTCTTTAGTAAATTCATATTTAAGTTTAAATGTTTAAGCAAACAAAATATTCTGAAGAGGATCTAGAGTAGCATTTCTCCAAATATGTTCTTTGCAAAATATTTCTGAAAATCATTAATTTGTGTTTCACAAATATAGAGCTTTTGTTCAAAAAGTAAACAGCTCTGCCAACTATTTTTTTTTTTTGCCAACTATTTTTTATCCTAAATACAAACTGATAAAGCAGAAACTGTCATTTTCTCAATTATTAAATTCAAATGAAAAGAAGTGAAACTTTTATTATATGTATTTGTGTTAATTTGAGTTTCTTTCCTATTCCCCCTACAGTCTACCTGAACACATTGCTGTATGAACTCAACTCATTTTCATTATATTTCAGATATAAATCAAATGTATTCATTTAGCCTAAAGAGTGAGGGGATTCAAAAAGAAAGAATATTTGATTAAAATAAAATGCCAGACCACCTCACAATGTTTTTTATTACAGTCCAAATCTAGAAATTTACCCCATAATTGAGTGCTCTTACATGGTGGAATTATCTCCTCACTTTCTGAAGTTACAGAATTGTATCACTTGTGTATTAAGCCACAAAAAGCGCACATTTGGGTATTGAAACATGATGCATAATATATATGGTTTCTTAAAAATATTAAATATATTTTTGGAAAAAAAAAGAAGTGTACAATCTGGGTTTTCTTATTAGGATTAAGGAGAAATATGCCTAATGTATATTTTCTACCTTTATTACACTTTGTAGTTTTTATTTCCTCCATCATTCCATGACCCCAGATAGGCATCTAAACATAAGGAAAGCAGACTGTTTTCACAGCTGCTCTTACAAAGTTACACCTATGCACTGCAGACCACACAGGGGGAGCACAATTGTTCAACTGTTAAAGCAATACTAAAGATGATTTAGTCAAAGTTATTTAATTGCTCTGTTCAATGGTAATCTTTGCACACATATACTCATCAGTATAAGAACAGATCAGTAAAGAGATTAATTTTGGAGAACTGCATTTTGGAAAAACATGGAAAAGAGGAACAGTACATAGTAACATTAAAATAGTTTGAGTCCCATGAGATAGAAAGTGCATGTGATTGACTGTGTCCTCTGTGCCTAAAAACATGCCCATGACATCTCAAACACATGCTTAAGGATAAGACAGAAATAATTGCAAGTATAAGCCACAGTGTCATTGTGGAAGTTTATATTCTGCATGTCAAAGTAATTTCTCAGTACATTCAAGTGAACTACAGCATTTCCTTGTTTATTATTCAGCTCAGATTATCAGATCTATTATATAAATATACACACATACACCCCCCCTTATAACCAAAATCTGTCATCTGTCAATAGAAAAAAGTGAAATAAAAAGAAAAAAATGACATAAACAATGAACCTACTACCCTAATACATTGAGCATCTCTAAAGTTAATATCCATCCCTGTGATCAGCTGAATTCCCAACTCGTATGTAGCTTTAGAACCAATATCCCCCTATCTTCAAGAAAAGGATGGAAAAGCTCTCAGTCATCTAAAGGTGTATCGTGGCATGTTCTACCCTTCTTTTAAGCTTTTAAGTTAACATGAAGGTACAGATTTTATATATCAACATGTTGTTTGCCTTCTTGAAGACGATATTTAAGATGGTTTTTGAAAAGGAAGAATCAATTGCTTAGTAGCTATGAAATATCAAAACATAAAAATTAACACTTTGATTTCTATTTCACTATTTTATTGAGTCTTCAGACTAGTTTACAGGTTTATTTAATGTGAGGCTAAATCACTAAAAAGAAACATATTAGTTCAAATATTAATGCCAGAGAGTTTCCAATAATCCCTAAGGAAATGTATAGCCAGACTGAGTTGCTTTTTTATTAGGTGGTACATCAAAGGCCCTAGATTCTAGCCAACTTAACAATTTAAAGCTTCTTTGAAAATCAGCTTCCCTGTATGGATCTATATCTCTTCCCACCTGCAGTTGTTTTTATCTATATAATTTAAGATGCCTGATGACAGTGCTTACTTTTAATAAAAGTAACTATTACTTGTAGCACTTTTTACCCTTACTTTAAACTTTTAAAACATACTAACACATTTAATTTACAAGACTACACTATGAAATGTATAAATTTTTAAATAATTTAAAGATGAAAAAGCTGACTTATGACGATAGAGTTTTTTTCTAAAAGTCATATAACTAGTAAAGTGACAGAGCAAGAATTTGAACCCAAGGAGACTGGCCTCTGAGCCTATCCTCATAAACACAATGTGAATCTGCCTCTCTGCTTAGTGTCCACTCTTCCTTTTAAAATCCTAACAAAAGATAACGCCAACTGTGGTCTACAAAGAAAGACTGTTTGTTCCATCTATATTTATCCTGAACATCAAAAGGATTCTGAATGTGCATAGAGTTTTATAAAGAAATGAAATGCTCTGGCTTATGTCTCAAAATGAATATAAAAGATTAGAATAACCAAAGGCTGAGAGCAAAATACTAAGTCTATAAATATCTGAGTTTAGAAGACTTGTACAAAACACTAAAAGCAAAACAAAAAATAAGAGATGTTTAAAAAAAGGAAAAATAATAGGTAAAAATATAAGCATTCCTCCAAAACAGGTTTATATGACACTACTAACATTTTTCAGCCTTCAAAACTGTATAGTGATAATATTTAGAATGACACATATAGTGAGCATTTTTTTTCATAGTTTTTAACTTCATGCATGAACATACTGTCACTTGAGCCTCATAATTCTATTAGGTACGAGATGGAAATAAGCCTTCATACAAAGGTAAGAAAATAAACATGAAGGTTAAGGTCTGATAGATACTTGGTCATATATTTTAAATCTTTTATAATTAGTTATATTAAAAATATATTTCTTGAAAATATAATCCCACGTAGTTTAAGAAAATGCAAAACACAAATTGGGAAAAATAAGTAGCAGAGCTGCAGCCACTATCATGATCCATTTCAATTTGAATCCTTACAAAATTTGTTTGGATTCTTCTACTTCAGGAATACACAATATTTTCCAAAAGTCAACTTTCATCAATATTTAATTGTAACTTTATCTCTAGCACCTCCTTTTACTCTTTCATCTTTGTCAAATGTAGTTAGATTAATTCCAACGAAAATTAACTTTATACAAAGACTTCTGTCTTTAGAGTTGAAAACATCAGACTATTTGTTGGCCTGAAAGAAAGCAGCTGCATGTTGGAAATTCTCACTTTTCACTTGGATGTTTACTGTCATATAGACATAGATGTTTTCCAGCAGTATGACAATATTTTAATTTTAAATAGGTTTTTTTTTTTTTGGCTAATTCTTCAACTTTTAAGGGGTCCTTTTATAAGTCCATTTTTTTCCCTCTTTGGCTAAATTCAAAAAAGAGTTATATTTCCACTAAATCAAAGCAGATTTTAATTGCAAAGCTGTTTTTCATTTATTTTGGATATGTCAAAATTTCCTTGTGGGTGTCATGCAAGTCAAAGTGCGCAGAGCTAGCACCTTCTTTTGTAGTTGAGTTTTTATTGAGATAAAATTTATCTATAGTAAGAAGCAGAGATATTAAATGTGTATTTTGATGAATTTTGACAAATATATGTACGCAAGTAACCAATCCACTGTTTAAGATATTTTAGAACATTTTTATCACACCAGAAAGTTTCTTTTCCCCATTGTCATACTCTACCACCCATTTAAACAAAATTCTGATTTCTACCACCAAATATTTCTAACACCATATATTATTCCTGAATTTAATATATTTGATCCTTTCCAAATTAGTGTTTCTGTATGGTATGAAGTGAGGTGTAAGTATTATTTTTCCCATTCGTTTTTTCCCGTTTTTGAAGAACATATGTTCATCCGTGTAATTGATCTGGTGCCCAGACTAAAAATTGACCATATAAATGCACATATATGAACTATCTATTTATTTTATTGATCTATTTGTCTACTTTTACTCCAGAAACACACGCTTTTCATTACTTGTAGCTTTATAGTAACTCTTGAAATCATGTAGTGTAATTACTCCTACACTGTTCTTATATTTTATGATTTGGACTATGGCAGGTACTGTGCATTGACATATTTTAGAATAAGCCTAAAAATTTCTAAAGTCTGGTGGAATTTTCACTGTGATGACTGAGTCTCTGCATCAATTTGGAGAGAATTAAGTTAAAATTAATATGGAATTTTCAAGTCCATGTAATCTGCATTAACTTAAGTCATCTTTAATTCCTCTTGCATATTTTTTCAGTGTACAGCTTTTACACAAATTGTTGAAATCTTACCTAAATATTTCATGTTTTGATGTACTTTAAAATAGTATTCTAAAAATTTATATTTCTATTCATTTTTTTCTATAATATAGAAATAAAAGTGACTTTTTAAAATTTACCTTTTATCCTAAGAACTTGCCAAATTTACTTATGTGTTCTAGTATTTTGGGGAGGGGGAAGAGTTACTTAGAATTTTCTTATGTATTAAAGTATGTGCACTGGATATAAGGAAGGTGCTAACTTTTATTTCTAGTCTTTATGTCTTTATTTAATTCCTTGCTTTATTGACCTCTGTACAACTTTGAGTGTGTTTAATAGAATGGCAAGAACAGATATTCTTCAGAGGAAGCACTCAATATTTCACACTTATGATAATGTTGCTGTTGGTTTTTCATGGATGTACTTTACACATTGAGAACATTACCTCTATTTCCAATTTGCTGAGAGTGTTTATTAAGAGTATGTGTTGAAAAGCTACAGTAATCAAAAGAGTATGGTACTGGCATAAAAACAGAAATATAGATCAATGGAACAGGATAGAAAGTCCAGAGAAGAGATAAACCCAAGCATCTATGGTCACCTAATCTATGACAAAGGAGGCAAGACTATACAATGGAGAAAAGACCATCTCTTCAATAAGCGGTGTTGGGAAAATTGGACAGCTACATGGAAAACAATGAAATTAGAACACTCCCTAACACCATACACAAGAACAAACTCAAAATGGATTAAAGACCTAAATGTAAGTCTGGATACTATAAAACTCTTAGAGGAAAACATAGGCAGAACACTCTTTAACATAAATTGCAGCAAGATCTTTTTTGATCCACCTCCTAGAGTAAAGAAAATAAAAACAAAAATAAACAAGTGGGACCTAATCAAACTTAAAAGTTTTGTACAGCAAAGGAAACTATAAACAAAATGAAAAGACAACCCACAAAAAGGGAGAAAATATTTGCAAACGAAGTGACCGACAAGGGATTAACCTCCAAAATATACAAATAGCACGTGCAGCTCAATATCAAAAAAAGAAGCAACCCAATCAAAAAATGGGCAGAAGACCTAAATAGACATTTCCCCAAAGAAGACATACAGATGGTCAAGAGGCACATGAAAAGATGCTCAAAATCACTAATTATTAGAGAAATGCAAATCAAAACTATAATGAGGTATCACCTCACACTGGTCAGAAGGCCATCATCAAAAAATCTACAAACAATAAATGCTGGAGAGGGTGTGGAGAAAAGGGAACCCTCCCACACTGTTGATGGGAATGTATGTTGGTACAACCATTATGGAGGATAGTATGGAGTTTCCTTAAGAAACTAAAAATAGAGCTACCACATGATCCTGCAATCCCACTGGTGGGCATATATCTGGAGAAAACCATAATTCAAAAAGATACATGCACCCCAGTGTTCATTGCAGCACTAATTACAATAGCCAAGACATGGAAGCAACCTAAATGTCCATTGACAGAGGAATGGATAAAGAAGATGTGGTACATATATACAATGGGGTATTACTCAGCCATAAAACAAATGAAATAATGCCATTTGCAGCAACATGGATGGGCCTAGAGATTATCATACCAAGTGAAGTAAGTGAGACAGAGAAAGACAAGTATCATATGATATCACTTATATGTGGAATCTAAAAAAAATGGTACAAATGAACTTATTTTCAAAACAGAAATATAGTCACAGATGTAGAAAACAAACTTATGGTTACTAGAGGGGGAATGGTATGGTAAGGGGTAAATTGGGAGATTGGGATTGACATATACACATTACTAGATATAAAATAGATAACTAATAAGTACCTACTGTATAACACAGGGAACTCTTCTCAATACTCAGTAATGACCTATATGGGAAAAGAATCTAAAAAAGAGTGGATATATGTATATGTTTAACTGATTCAGTTTGCTGTACAGCAGAAACTAACACAACATTGTAAATCAACTATACTCCAATAGAACTTAAAAAAAAGTAGTACATGTTGAATGCTGTCAAATGCTTTTGTCTGCACCCATTGAGAGTATTTTTTTCTCATTTAGATATTTACATTGATTTATTTTTGAGTGGAAAATAAGCAGTACATTCCTGAGAGAAACCCAAATTGGTTATGATGAAAATCCTACAATCTTAAGGATTTGTGTTTCTGTATTTAAGAAGGATATTGATTTGTCATTTTTACAACATCATGTAGGTTCATGCTTATCATTTTATCTCTGAGTTATATGAGCATATATGAGCTATATGTATGTGAATATGTTTATGTATTTTTGTTGTGTTTTATCTTTTATTTGGTAGATTGTCCATTTTAACAAGTTTGCTAGTCTACTTCTAAGGGTGGAACTAGAGCAAATTATTTTCTTAAAATATAGGTTGGTATTTATCAGTCACAGAGTCTGAAAAATACACGTTCCAGTTGTAGGACTCACTCATGACTTTACAGGACAGTAAATTAGATGAAATGAAATGAAGACAGTGGTTGAACTCTGGCCAAAGAAGGAAGTTCATGTTCTATTTGGATCTTGACAACAGTGGAGAAGAAAGAAAGTGTGAATGAATTGAGTCACAACGGCCTGTGGGTCCCCAAATATCTTGGATCAACCCTTACCATTTACTGTCAGGAGAGAAACAGCTACTTGCCTGCAGGTCCCAGTAGCTGCATCAGTAATGGCCTGAATCAGGATCTGCCTTCTGCAGCTCTGGAAAAATGCTATAATCTCCCCTGGATTTTTTCAGAAGGAAAATTAATTGGGGGATGTGAAACCTGATCCCAAGGACATTAACCAAGAATGTAGGTCCCAACTTCAAAGGTTCCAGGCTGAAAAGATTTGGGATTCTCTGGGCAAAATGTGACTCACCAATCTTTTATAAACACGAATCTAAAACCTGTCAAACATTCACATTTCAATAGTACTAAAATTCAAACAACTACGCTGTTGTACCTGACAGTTTTATATCTATGCTGTGTGGATTTTACTCTAGTGGACAGTCCAGTGAACAATGAAAGAAAGTTTCACACTAAGATGGATTTTATTGTTCCTGTCATTTGCTTATTTAGCCCAGGTCCCTGATGAGGAATGAAGACTGTCCCAGGCACGACATACTTAAACATATAGGTTTTCTGTTACTTGCCTCTGAATGAATCTTGACCAAATCACTTTGTTGATGTAACTAACTGCTTTAGTGCATCAAGTTTACTTGTAATGGGCAGGCAACATTGCTCCTTTGCATATATGAAGCTGGAAGCCAGTCATAGCTGAGGGCTCAGTGTGCATGTGCCAAGGTAAATCCTACTTGCATGAAACCCCTGCAACAAGAGGACCATTCTGCCCAACCCCTCTGCTTAGCCTGTGCTGTGAACCTTTTCTTTAGAGAGTACAACACATCTTTCTTCTTAGACACTATTCAGTATGCAATTATTTGTAACAATTTTTTAACTTATCTTTTTAGAATACTTACAAAAAGAGCAAGTTATTTCTCCTGTCCCCCTCACCCCTACACAAATATTTTTTCGTGACCTTCATTTGAACTAGTAAAATAAGAATTTCATAAATATTCTCAAAGTACAGCGTCTGATTAATTTTTTTGTGTGTATCTCATTCTGGCCTTAAGCTATCATTATTGCACCTGTTAGAATATCTTGCACATATATTAGTATATTTGACATTTTGAAGATAGCTGCTGTCAATAAAAATTATAGGTATTTATTTTAAGTAGTGTGACTGGAAATCATCCAATAGATTCTGAAGGAAGCTAGATCAGAATGAAAGCAAAAGCATCCGAAAAATATTCCTTTACCATATGGTGTCAGAGGCCTAAGAAATACCTTAATACAGTTTTTAGCTATATTACTTAATGAATTAAAACTAATCTATACAAAATGTATTTATAATAGCATGAATTAATTTTAAAACAATATACTTAAATATTATTTTCAATTAATTTCTGTCATAGTTAATATTTATGATATATGATTGGCCATAATTCATTGAATACTGTCGACTGTGTGTTCTTTTATTCCTTTTAGTTTTTTATTTTATTTGAAATGTAACATATGCTCCTATTTTTAAAATAAAATAATAAAAAGGATGCAAATTCTCTCAACCAAAAGCTAATCATCTCATCTCATAATCGCTTAAGTTGGTACTCACACACACACATTCTTCATCCGCAAAATAGATCGCAACGTAACACTATTATTCTTTTTCATTCTCAACCACATTTTAAACATTTTTAGATAAAAATGTAAATAAATCTGCTTCACCTTTCAAAATTATGGTAAAACACACAAAAATTGCCATCTTAACCATTTTATTGTATAGTTTCTTATCAAGCATATTCACACATTGCTTAGCCATTTTATTGTATAATTTCTTATCAAGCATATTCACACATTGCACATTCAACCAATCTCTAGAACTTGTTCATCTTGCAAAACTGAAACTCTATACCCATTAAACAACAACTTCCCATTACTTCTCTCCCAGCCCCTTGAAACCACAATTCTACTTTCTGTTTCTATGAATTAGACTACTTTAGACACCTCATGTAAGTGGAATAAAACAGTATTTGTCTTTTTGAGGCTGCCTGTTTCACTTAGCATAATGTTCTTTGAAGTTCATCCATGGTGTATCATGTATCACAATTTCCTTCATTTTTAAGGCTGAATAATATTTCATTGTATGTATATACCACATTTTGTTTATCTATTTTTCCTTTGATGGACACTTGGGTTGCTTTGACCTTTTGGCTATTGTGAATAATACTGCTATGGACATGTATGTACAAATATCTCTGCAACATCCTGCTTTCAGGTCTTTTGGTTGTATACCCAGGGATTGCTGGATCATATGGTAATTGTCTTTTTAACATTTTGAGGAACTGCCATGCTTTTTTTCATAGTGACTGCACCATTTTACATTCTACCAACAGTACACAAGGGTTCCTTCCAATTTTTCCACATCCTCACAAACAGTTGTTATTTTCTGTTTTTTGGATAGTAGCCATCCTGATGGGTGTAAGGTTCTACTTCACTTTTTAAATGTTGTATAATATTTCTTAAATGATTATATCATGGCTTATTTAGCAGTTCTACCTTTGACGAACATTATAATTATTGTTGCATTCAATAAACACTGAAATAAGACTTTTGTAAATATATCTTTGCGTGTTACCACAATTTTATCTTAATTGAATACATTTTTATAAGTGGAATATCTGTCTAAATGTAAATGCATTCTCATTTAGACAAATTGAAAATGGAATTTTTATAAGTATTTCTAATTATCTTTTTGGAATATTTACAGAAAGAGCAAAATATTTTCTTGTGTCTCCTTATCCCTACACAAACACTGTAGACAAAATTCCCTCTAAAAGCGCTCAGTGGATTTACACTCTCAACAAGAGCACAGAAGGGCAGCTGTCTTCCCTAATGATTTTCCGTGTTGAGTGTGATCATCTGTCTCAACTCTGCTGGTGTGGTGGAGGAATACTTCATCATTTTCATTTCCTTACCTTTAATGTGGCTCAAGACTAAACATCTTGTATATAGTTACTAACCATTTGTTTTTTTCTTCTTCTGTGAACTAAGCTAGTCATATTTTTGGCCCAATTTTTATTGTGATTCTGTATCTTTTTACTGATTCACAGAAAATCCTTGCAAATTAAATAAACTATTTCAATTTTTGTCATACTAGTCTCAAGTACTATTTTTGTATTTGGGTAAGATTTGCCAATTTCATTGATTTTTATCAAAGAATCAGCTTTTGGTTGATGTCTGTATTCCTTCCTATTTTCAGTTTCAAGGATTTGTGCTCTAATTTTTATCATTTCCCTACTTAGGCTTGCTTTAGGCTTACATTGCTCTTCTGACTCTAAGGTCTAAGGTGGAATCTCTGGTTAGTGATCTTCGACCTTTCTTATTTTCATATTTACATATATATATTTATATTTTTTCATATGTACATATATTTAAATTTTCCTCTAAACACTATTTTTTTTTCTGAAACTCACAAGTTTTGATCTTATGTTTTCATTCCCCCTTCCTCACTTTTTCTACTTCATCTGGACAGAAGATTTGGGCCAAAGAGTTCAGTTATTCATCCTTGGATAAGCCACCCTTCTTGATTTACTAGGAGTGTGACCATCCTTATTTTCAAATTGAAGTTTAAAATAACTATATGAAAAAAAATTTTCATCATGATTAGACAAATATAGAGTTGTTCACACAGAAATGTCACCATGTCTATCTCATCTTCCACTACAATCTCAGTGCCTAACAAAGTGACTGACATTCAATAAGTATTTGTTGAATGAAAAAAGAAAGAAATGCCACTAATAAATAAATAATGATTGTTAGTTTCTCTAATTTCTAAATTTCTCTTTCTAGAAAATCAGTTAAAATGTTGGTCTCCAAAAACCTTTGTACCTTCAATGAAATATTACTTAAGAATAAGTTTTTCTAAAGTTAATTATTTTATGGAATTTCATAAATCACCTTAGGAAAGTGAGAATTGGTGTTTAAGTATTCTTTCTCCACCTTATACACTTCTAAATTAACTTCATACCACTTATTCAACTTAGAGTTTATTCAAAAAATGAAATGTTTTTAGAAAAAAATTAAGAAATGTTCAGTCAGCATAGCACACATGTGCAGAAAATCCCCTGAAATACACTAGATCAACCAAGATAACTACATTAAAGAAGGTAGTGTTACCTGGGGGAAGTGGAGAGCATCCATCTAGCACCACTTTTGAGAAGCAGTTACCATAACAATATAAGATGTACCAAATTGGAGAGGTATACCTAGGGTTAACAGACCGTTTCACTCTGGAGATCTGTGTATATTATGTTGAATTGAATTAGAGCTCTTTTGGTAGATTCTTCTAAGAATCCTTATAAGAAAAGTATGTGGTTAGAGAGAAGGCAGGTGTTTGGAGAAGTGAGGATTATAACTTTCCAAAGGTCTGTGTTATCAATGTGTTATAGACATGGTGTTAAGTGTGAAGGAGTGGTCATAGGATTTTAAAGGTCTTATCCTTGATCCGTACTGAGCTTCTAAAAGAATAATGTCCAGGATGAAGATCTGGGACAAGAAACAAATTCATAATTTAGAAATATCTTAAATTTTGATGATGAAATTAACCTACTCAGAGATAATTTTATGATTTTCACCAAACAAAGTTAGCCACAAATAGCATAGGTTTTATCTACCACATTAGCTGGCTCATTCCAAAGTAGCAGAATAGGCCAAAACCTAAAAGATTCTCTCTGGAAACCCCAAAAAGCTTTATCTGAGATGATCCCTAGTGCAGAGATTTTCACTGTTTTGAAGGTGACACATATGGCAGAAACTTTCTCAAAATGCCTCTACTCCTGATTCGAAGCCCCCACCTTAAATCCCTCAGGCAGCTTATTGACTGACATATTACAGAACACAACAATTTCAAATTGAAGTTAAAAAATACTATTCAGTCAAAATTCATTAAGATGCTTAGGAATTAAGGAGATTCAAGCCCCATTATCTTGGACTTGATAACAGATTTGAACAGAATTTTCCCAATTGAAATGTAAGTGACAAAAAAGAAAAACTAATACAAGCTAAGACAAAAATTGTTCATCAAGAAAATTAGAAAAAAATGATAAGTAAATGATATATTTTAGAAACCCCTTTGGTAAAAAATAATATTTGTTCTAGAGACTAAAACTTTGATTCACATGTTTTTAGTGTCAAATAAGAAACACTTTAACGAGACACCAAAATAAGATTCAATGGAACTGTCAGAGCAAAGTAAATGAATTAAAGTGAAAAACACACCATCACATAATCAAAACCTAATAAGAACATCTGATCAGCCATAGAATCCAGGCTTAAGAAAGAACTTAAAATGCTATAGAAGCAGAAGAATAAAGGAGAAAAGTCCGAGAACAGTAGGTGTGATGGTTAGTTTTATGTGTCAACTCAGGTTATAATACCCAGTTGTTTGATTAAACACTAATCTAGGTGTTGTTATGAAGGTGTTTTGTAGATGTAGTTAATTAACAACTACAATCATCTGACTTTAAGTAGAGGAGATTATCCTTCTCCTTGATGTGGTGGACCTCATCCAATCAGTTGAAGGTATTAAGAGCAAACAGGTTTCCCTGAAGAAAAATTCTGCCTCAAGATTGTAGCATCAAAAAGTCTACAAACAATAAATGCTGGGGAGGGTGTGGAGAAAAGGGAATCCTCCTATACTCTTGGTAGGAATGTAAATTGATACAACCATTATAGAGAACAGTATGGAGGTTCCTTAAAAAACTAGAAATAGAACTACCATATGATCCAGCAATTCCACTCCTGGGCATATATCCAGAGAAAACCATAATTTGAAAAGATACATGCACCCCAGTGTTCATTGCAGAACTATTTACAATAGCCAAAGGAATGGATAAAGAAGGTGTGGTACATATACACAATAGAATATTACTAAACCATAAAAAAATGAAATAATGCCATTTGCAGCAACATGGATGGACCTAGAGATTATCATACTAAGTGAAGTAAATCAGACAGAGAAAGACAAGTATCATATTATATCATTTATACGTGGATTCTAAAAAAATGATACAAATGAAGTTATTTACAAAACAGAAACAGACTCATAGACTTCAAAAATAAAATTATGGTTACCAAAGAGGAAAGGTGGGGGGAGGGATAAATTAGGAGTTTGAGATTAACATATACACACTGCTATATATAAAATAGATAATCAACAGGGACCTACTGTATAGCACAGGGAACTCTACTCAATATTCTGTAATAACCTATATGGGAAAAGAATCTGAAAAAGAATGGATATATGTATATGTATAACTGAATCACTTTGCTGTACACCTGAACCTAACACAACATTGTAAATCAACTATACCCTAATATAAAATAAAAATTAAATTTAAAAAGATGGTAGCATCATTCCTACCAGAGTTTTCAACATGCCAATCTGCCCTATGGATTTGTGACTTGCCAGCCACCACAATCCTGTAAGCCAATTCCTTGAAATAAATCTCTCTCCTTGATAGATAGATAGATAGATAGATAGATAGATAGATAGATACATACATACATACATACATACATACATACATACATACATAGAGACAGACATCCTACTGGTTCTGTTTTTCTGGAAAACCCTGACTGATATAGTAGGTACAAAAGACAGACACTAAACAAAGACCCAGAATATTTATTAGCAAATCTGAAAAAAATATATATCCAGAGATGCAATAAATATACTTTTTCCTAAATTGAAGGAATATATGTATTTCAGACTAATATATCTTACTTTGTGTCAGGAAAACTTAATGAGAGGCAATCAATTTAGTCATATCATCATCCAGTTAGTTATTCATCTATAGGTTTAAAGAGTGTTTTAAGTGTCCTGGCAGACTAATTGCATCTTCTACAAAGAACAGAAAATAAGGATGATCACAGCCCTTTTAACAGCATGAGGTGCCAGAGGAAATGAGCCAACGTGTAGAGTTTTGATGAAGAAAATGATATAAAACAAGGATTCTTAAACCATTCAAGTTATTTTTTTCCACTTAAGTAGAAATATATGATCATGTAAGGAAAAAAAGGAAATGCATTACTCATACGTCTTTCCTAAACCATGAAATGAGAGAAAAATCTATATTTCAATGTCTGAGCGAATCCTTGTCCTTGTGTAAAACTTCTAAAAACAACTTGTTTCTGCTAGAAAGTAACTTTAAGAAGCCCTCGATTATAGATGAAAAACAGAAAATATGGAGATAAAGATTGATAGCTTTTATCATTTCAGATAAATGTTAATTTAAAAATTAAATTAACAAATTCCAAGAAAGCCTAAAATAATTAATTGGTAAAAAAATCAAGTGGAAAAAGTGGCAAACATTTTAATCAGAAAACAGGCAAAATATATAAATGGATATTTCACAAGAAGAAATACAAATGAACTACACATAAAATAACCTCTTTAAAACAAAAAATTCCAAGGAAATGGTCATATAAATTTCTTTTGCCTGTAAAATTAAAAACTATGTAATTTTTGCCAACTTCAGTGTTATCTAGGCTGTGAGGTAACAGGAGATGTCTTTGAATCAATAGGAGTATAAGCAGATGCAGACTGTTTTAAATCCCTTTTTGCGGTATATATTTGTTCTCTAAGTTTAAAAAGTAAACACTTTTTGCCTTAGCATTTCCAATATTAGAAATGTATGCCATGGTAGATAATTGCATAAATTTGCAAAGAATCATGTCCACAGCTGTTTTTTATGGTGCTAAAACAGTGAAAAGTTATAAATATCAGTTGTTAATTGGTTAAATAAATTATAATGCATTCATAGATCAGAACATAATGCAGGCATTATTACTATGATGGATACATATATCTGTTTATGGACATAACTACAAATATGAAGTTGAAAAATAAAAAAGTTTACAAAGCAGCATCTTAAAAAAAAATGCCTAAAAATATGTATAAAGTACAGAGATAACTAGAATAATGGTCATCTATCTTTCTTCTGTATAATTTTTATATTGCTTGTATTTTCTCTAATGCATATGTATACTTTTTATGATCAAAAAGATTTTATTTAAAGAAACCTTGTAAACATTGTTGGAGAAGGGATTACTTTGATGGTTTAGATAAGAGAATTACATAGAAATTGTATTTCATAATATAAAATATGTTTTCTTCTCCTCTCCCCTCCCCTCTCCTCCCCTTCCCTTTTCTTTTCTTTTTTCTCTTCTTTTCTTTTCTTTTTTCTTTTCTAGCTCTATTAACCACAAATCAGATCTCTTTTTCTATGAGTTTGTTTCTCTTTTGACATATAATTGACCTACAACACTATGTTAGTTCCTGGTGCATAACATAGGGATTTGATATTTCTGTACATTACAAAATGATCACCACAATAAATCTAGTTACCATCTGTCACCATACAAAGATATTACATTGTTATTGACTATATGTGTTTTTTAAACCTAGTCTTGATGTAAGATTCTATTAAATAGTAAAGCATTAAGAAGGAACTGCAGGAAACTATAACCTAACATCACATTTTAGATGTTTAATCTTATTGTAATTACAATGATGTTAATAAAGAATTCTAAATTTTAATGAAAAAATCTCCCAAAATGCTTCCCCCCAAAATCTGAAATGATGAAGGGCAATGATATAGAACTAGTAGAAAATATATGAATACTGACAAAACAAAGGCTAATGTTTTAAGTTAATGAGATAATATTCTAGAAAGCAAAAAAATATAACCCAAGAAGACATCATTTTGGCTTTGTGTTTAGTAATTAATTTTACAGGAAGCCCATTGCTATTATTTGGTCCATCTTTTTGATAAAAGATTCAAATTACATGAAGGCTATATTGTGACATTAAGATTTAATATATCTGCTGAGATTGCTATTCTTACCTCTCATTATCTATCAATTTATATTCATCAAAGCACAATGTTAAAAAAGAGTCAGCCTGGAATATAATTAAAGAGGCAAAATTTATTTAATTTTATCACATGCTTATTGGGAGAATAAAAATGTTAATTCCAAGTCACAAAAGCTAAAAATTTTCCAGTATATTCAAGAGTGAGGAACAAAATAGACATGAATTTTCTAGTTCCAGAAGTCCAATTACTGTGAAGCAGGGATGATTCACCTGACTCATCACACTACGCTTGAAATATCACTCAAAATTATTCTTTTGTTACATACTAACATCTCGATAAAATGCATTGAGTAATAAAAATAATTTATACAACATTTACCTGGCCTAGTGCTTGTAAAGTCTCAATCTTTTCACTCATATTTTCAGTAATTTCCTAGTTAACTTAATATCTCTCAGAGGACAACCTTTTTTAATGTTTTGTAGGTTGATGAGGAGGGGTGTCTGACTGTTACCCACATAAACCACCAACACCAAGTTGTTAGGACCAAGAACTGTGGCCCACCCATATTAGCCCCATAACGACCCATAGCATTTTAGCCCAACTAGATCCTGATATTCCATCTGGATCAGCCATTATTTAAGTGTGTCTATCAGCAGACCTCTCCCAACAAATTAAGTAAGTTAAGTAATTCAAAGTCAAACGTGATGTACCTTCCCTCCCACCCCCTAATTTATAGGCTCCTTAAGGACAAAAAGAAAGGTGGAAGCAAGTGGTTGGGTTGAACTGGTTTAGTGAGTGTGAAAGTGGTCTCTTGCAGAGCAGGGGGTCAGACAGTAGTCTGGAATCTATGCTTTAACCGTAAAGCAGCCATTTCACTGAGCCTCGGGGGTCACTTTATAGGTGTTCTATAAACATTTTATAGCTATTCTCTGGCTGTTCCTTTTTTATAACTGCCCATCTTATCCCTTCTGGAGATGCTGACCCAGCATGGGATGAAGTAATAGCCAGTTTTGAAGATCAGAATGGATTGCTTTCTTCACCCACTCACCTTTCACCTACTGTTTAATGACCACCCAACTATTCCCAGCACAACAAAGAGAAATCAGCAGAAGTAGCTCTGAAAAGACAAACTAAAAGTTTAGACCTGAAGGTCTCACTACTGTCATTCTGTGAATAAATGGTCCATTCCACTGTGCTTTCTTGAATACTGTCAGGGTTATATTTAATTCAGAAAAAATGCAAGTGAATCTGATATAGGAAGAATGATGGGAAGGCACAAAGACTCGGTAAGGCTTCCTCCCTTGTCATTCTGAGAGATAAGTAAAATTCTGGGTTTTTTTAATGAAGTATAGTTGATTTAAGTAAAATTCTTTGCATAGCACTCACCTAACCGTTAAGGAAAAATTCAGTGCCCAAACAAAATTTTGAGATTATGTGTCTAATCAATCTATGCTATGGAGGGAAAAACTAATAAACTTATAGGCTTTTCTTAAAATATCATAGAATATTTGGTTTCTTTCAAGTCTAGTTCTGATGTATGTTAAATTTCACTGAAAATACAGAAATACTGTGGATAAAAATGCCCAATAATAAGTGATATTTTGGTTATTGTAATGGGTAGTCATTTTTTAATTTTTATTTTATATTGGAGTATACTTGATTTACAATGTTATGTTAGTTTCAGGTGTACAGCAAAGTGATTCAGTTATACGTATACATATATCTATTATTTTTCAGATTTTCCCATATAGGTTATTACAGAGTATTGAGTAGAGTTACCTGTGCTATACAGTAGGTGCTTGTTGATTATTTTATATATAGTAGTGTGTATGTTAATCCCAACCTCTGTTATCCCTCCCCACTCCCCAGCTTTCCCCTTTGGTAACCATAAGTTTGTTTTGAAGTCTATGGGTCTGTTTCTGTTTTGTACATAAGTTCATTTGTATCACTTTTTTTTTTTTTAATGGTTAGTCATATGTGTCAACCTGACTATGCTATAGTACCAAGTTATTTAATTAAACATTAATCTAGATGTTTCTGTGAAGGCATTTTGTAAAAGTCCATAGTAAATTGACTTTAACTAAAGGAGATTACCTTAATAATGTAGGTGGGTCTCATTCAATCAGATGAAAGCACCAAGAGCAAAAACTATATATCCAAGGAAAGAAAGTCTACCTTTAACACTTCAGCATCAAAACCACCTGAGTTTCCAGCCTGTTGGGCTGGCCTGCAGGTTTCAGATTTGTCATACCTACAACTACATGAGTCAGTTTCTTAAAAGAGATCTCTTTATGTCTGTCTGTCTGTCTGTCTATCTATCTATCTATCTATCTATCTATCTATCTATCTATCTATCTATCATCTAATAATATTGGTTTTGTTTCTCTGAAGAAGCCTAACTGATGCAGATGCAATTATTAAATTTTAAATTTATCAAAAGGTATAAATAAATTTATCTTAGGAAATGCAAAGTACATATAGAGAAAATTCTAAGGAATCAGCATACAGATATTAGAGTTAACATAAATTCAGCAAGAATGCAGGGTACAAGATCAGCATAGAAAAATCAATTGTATTCTATCTACTAGCAATGATCAATTTGAAAATGAAATTAAGAAAACAATTTCACTTATAACTGTATTGCAAGTAATAAAATACATAAATTTAACAAAAGAAGTATAAAACTTTTACACTGAAATAAATTTAACAAAAGGAATAAATTTAACAAAAGAAGTGTAAAACTTTTATATTGAAAACTATAAGATATTGTTGGAAGAAAGTGAAGAAAACCAAACTAATGATAATAATGATTGATATCTCATGTTCATGAATAGGAATTTAATACTGCTTAGGTGCCAATACTTCCCAAGTGATTTGTAGATTCAAGCAATCCTTATCAAAATTCTGGCTGGTTTATTCATAGAATTTATCATCTGATCCTGAAATTCATATGGAAATTCAAGGAGCCCAAAATAACAATCTTGAAAAACAGAATAAAGTTGGAAGAGTCACACTTCTCAATTTCAAAACTTAAGATAAATCTACAATAATCAAAATATTATGGTCCCATCAAAAAAAAAAAAAAGGTTAATATGTGAGGTGATAGATATGTTAAATAACTCAATGGGGGAAATTCACAAAGTATATGTACATCAAATCATCATGTTGTATACTATAAATATTTTACAATTTTATTTGTCAATTATATCTCAATAAAGCTGAAAAAAAGAGATTAAGGTATTAGCAAAAATTTTTAAAAGACATTGTCATACTGGTTTAAGGATAGACACATAGGTCAATGGAAAAAATTGAGAGTCTAGAAATCAACTCTTGTATTATGGTCAGCTAATTTTTAATAAAAGTGCCAGGAATTCAATAAGGAAAGAACAGCCTTTTAACAATGGGTGCTGGAGGACATGCTCTTACTCTCTCTTTCCAAAAAACCAGAGTCACAACTAACTGCTGACCAATCATCAACAGGAAGACACTGGAACTCACGAAAAAAGATACCCCACATCCAAAGACAAAGGAGAAGCCACATTGAGATGGTAGGAGGGGTGCAATCATAGTAAAATCAAATCCCATAACTGCTGGGTGGGTGACTCACAAACTGGAGAACACTTATACCACAGAAGTCCACCCACTGGAGTGAAGGTTCTGAGCCACACATCAGGCTTCCCAACCTGGGGGTCTGGCAACAGGTGGAGGAATTCCTAGAGAATCAGACTTTGAAGACTAGTGGGATTTGATTGCCAGACTTTGGCAGGACTGGGGGAAACAGAGACACCACTCTTGGAGGGCACACACAAAGTGGTGTACATATTGGGACCCAGGGGAAGGAGCAGTGACCCCATAGGACACTGAACCAGACCTATCTACTAGTGTTGCAGGGTATCCTGCAGTGGCGGGGGGCAGCTGTGGCTCACGAAGGGACAAGGACACCAGCAGCACAAGTTCTGGGAAGTACTCCTTGGTGTGAGCCCTCCCAGAGTCCTCCATTAGCCCCACCAAAGAGCCTGGGTAGGCTCCAGTGTTGGATCACCTCATGCCAAACAACCAACAGGGAGGGAACCCAGCCCCACCCATACAAGCCTACCTCAAGAAACAAGAAAAATCTCAAATAAACAATCTAACGTTACACCTAAAGGAACTAGAGAAAGAAGAACAAACAAAACCCAAAGTTAGCAGAAGGAAAGAAATCATAAAGATCAGAGCAGAAGTAAATGAAATAGAAACAAAGAAAACAATAGCAAAGATCAATAAAACAAAAAGCTGCTTCTTTGAGTAGATAAACAAAATTGATAAGCCATTAGCCAGACTCATCAAGAAAAAGAGGGAGAGGACTCAAATCAATAAAATTTGAAATGAAAAATGAGAAGTTACAACAGACACTGCAGAAATACAAAGCATCCTAAGAGACTACTATAAGCAACTTTATGCCAATAAAATGGACAACCTGGAAGAAATGAACAAATTCTTAGAAAGGTATAACCTTCCAAGACAGAACCAGGAAGAAATAGAAAATATGAACAGACAAATCACAAGTAATAAAATTGAAACTGTGATTAAAAATCTTCCAGCAAACCAAAGTCCAGGACCAGATGGCTTCAGAGGTGAATTCTATCAAACATTTAGAGAAGAGGTAACACCCATCCTTCTCAAACTCTTCCAAAAAATTGCAGAGGAAGGAGAACACCCAAACTCGTTCTATGAGGCCACCATCACCCTGATACCAAAACAAGACAAAGATATCACAAAAAAAGAAAATCATAGACCAGTATCACTGATAAATATAGATGCAAAAATCCTCAACAAAATACTAGCAAACAGAATCCAACAACACATTAAAAGGATCATACACCATGATCAAGTGGGATTTATCCCAGGGATTCAAGGATTCTTCAATATATGCAAATCAATCAATGTGATACATCATATTAACAAATTGAAGAATAAAAACCATATGATCATCTCAATAGATGCAGAAAAAGCTTTTGACAAAATTCAACACTGATTTATGATAAAAACTCTCCAGAAAGTTGGCATAGAGGGAACCTACCTCAACATAATAAAGGCCCTATATGACAAACCCACAGCAAACATCATTCTCAATGGTGAAAAACTGAAAGCATTTCTTCTAAGATCAGGAACGAGACAAGGATGTCCACTCTCATCACTATTATTCAGCATAGTTTTGGAAGTCCTAGCCATGGCAATCAGAGAAGAAAAAGAAATAAAAGTAATACAAATTGGAAAAGAAGAAGTAAAACTGTCACTGTTTGCAGATGACATGATACTATACATAGAGAACCCTAAGGATGCCACCAGAAAACTGCTAGAGCTAATCAATGAATTTGGTAAAGTTGCACAATACAAAATTAATGTACAGAAATCTCTTGCATTCCTATACACTAATGATGAACAATCTGAAAGAGAAATTAAGGAAACACTCCCATTTCCATTGCAACAAAAAGAATAAAATACCTAGGAATAAACCTACCTAGGGAGACAAAAGACCTGTATGCAGAAAACTATAAGACACTGATGAAAGAAATTAAAGATGATACCAACAGATGGAGAGATATACCATGTTCTTGGATTGGAACAATCAATATTGTGAAAATGACTATACTACCCAAAGCAATCTACAGATTCAATGCAATCCCTATCAAATTACCAATGGCATTTTTTACGGAACTAGAACAAAAAATCTTAAAATATGTATGGAGACACAAAAGACCCCAAATAGCCAAAGCAGTCTTGAGGGAAAAAAATGGAGCTGGAGGAAACAGACTCCCTGACTTCAGACTATACTACAAAGCTACAGTAATCAAGACAATATGGTATGGGCACAAAAACAGAAACATAGATCAATGGAACAAGATAGAAAGCCCAGAGATAAACCCACGCACCTATGGTCAACTAATCTATGACAAAGGAGCCAAGGATATACAGTGGAGAAAAGACAGTCTCTTCAATAAGTGATGCTGGGAAAACTGGACAGCTACATGTAAAAGAATGAAATTAGAACACTCCCTAACACCATACACAAAAATAAACTCAAAATGGATTAGAGACCTAAATGTAAGATTGGGCACTATAAAACTCTTATAGGAAAACATAGGAAGAACACTCTTTGACATAAATCACAGCAAGATCTTTTTTGATCCACCTCCTAGAGTAATGGAAATAAAAACAAAAATAAACAAATGGGACCTAATGAAACTTCAAAGCTTTTGCACAGCAAACGAAACCATAAACAAGACGAAAAGACAACCTATGCAATGGGAGAAAATATTTGCAAATGAATCAACGGACAAAGGATTAATCTCCAAAATATATAAACAGCTCATGCAGTTCAATATTAAAAAAACAAACACCCCAATCCAAAAATGGGCAGAAGACCTAAATAGACATTTCTCCAAAGAAGACATACAGATGGCCAAGAAGCACATGAAAAGCTGCTCAACATCACTAATTATTAGAGAAATGCAAATCAAAACTACAATGAGCTATCACCTCACACCAGTTAGAATGGGCATCATCAGAAAATCTACAAACAACAAATGCTGGAGAGAGTGTGGAGAAAAGGGAACCCTCTTGCACTGTTGGTGGGAATGTAAATTGATACAGCCTCTATGGAGAACAGTATGCAGGTTCCTTAAAGAACTAAAAATAGAATTACTGTATGACCCAGCAATCCCACTACTGGGCATATACCCAGAGAAAACCATAATTCTAAAAGACACATGCACCCCAATGTTCATTGCAGCACTATTTACAATAGCCAAGTCATGGAAGCAACATAAATGCGCATCGACAGACAAATGGATAAAGAAGATGTGGTGCATATATACAATGGAATATCACTCAGCCATGAAAAGGAACGAAATTGGGTCATTTGTAGTGACATGGATGGATGTAGAGACTATCATACAGAGTGAAGTAAATCAGAAAGAGAAAAACAAATATTGTATATTAACGCATATATGTGGCACCTAGAAAATGGTACAGGTGAACCAGTTTGCATAGCAGAAATTGAGACACAGATGTAGAGAACAAACATATGGACACCAAGGGGGGAAAGCGGTGGGGGTGGGGGGGTGGTGTGATGAACTGGGCGATTGGGATTGACATATATACACTGATGTGTATAAAATGGATGACTAATAAGGAAATAAATAAACATTAAAAAAATAAATAAAAAGGATGTTCTCAGGAAAAGAAAAAAAAAAGAAAAAAAAATATGGGTGCTGGTACAATACAATGGGAGACTCCCCTGCAAAAGAATGAACTTGGACCCTACCTTAATATTTACAAAAAAGTTAACTAAAAATGGATCAACGGTCTAAATTTAAGTGCTACAACTCTAAAACTCTTGAAAGAATACCTATGTGTAAATGTTCATGTTTTGGGGCTAGGTAATGGTTTCTGTTGCTTGCTTCAGCCTACCTCTTTTCCCTAAAGTGTTCCCTCACCTTTTTGAAAATAGAGAAAGAGGAAAGAAGAGACAATAGAAAGTGATAGAATTAGGTTAAATGGCTTTAATTTGAGAGACTATGGCAGTTAGTAATCATTCATCACAAGCATGCTGATGGCCACTCTTGCAACACAGCAAAGGATATTGACTGATTTTTACAAACCCTCTGCCTGTGGAACAAACTGCACCAACACCGCCCCTCCTCCCCCGCAATGCCCAAAACTTGCTACTTGTTTTCATGGTCAGAATCTTGATACAGATATAGATACATCTTATATATAGATATGCAGTTGGCCCTTGAACAACACAGGTTTGAACTACACAGATTCACTTACAAATGGATTTTTTTTCCACTAAATATGTACAACAGTATTACATGATTCGAAGTTCGTTGAATCCTGGGATATGAAACGGCCTATACAGAGTAGGGACTGTAAAGTTTTACATAGATTTTAGGCTGTGCAGGGGTAGGCACCCTTAACCCCCCCAGTTGTTCAAGGGTCAATTGTATATGTATATATACACACTCACAATGAGGGATGTTGTATGGAAAACAACATTGATGTCTAATTTAAAGAATTAGAATACTAGCAAACATACAACTATCTCTAGTGTGTTTAGTACTTTATACTCTTGAAAGCACATTTATCAGCATTAGAATGCACCCTCTCTTGTCACCCTCTCTTGCTCTACCCTCTGTTATCTAACCCAGGTCTCAGCAAGGGTGATTTATCCATGGTCATCCATTTGTTTTGGGCTAAGTCCAGGACTATGGTCTCCAAGTCTAATGTTATTTTCATCAAACATATGGGAATGACAGAAGAATTTTCTCTCATGAATTCTCAACTTCAATTGAGTTTACTTGTTGCAAAGCATTTATTGTTATGTAGCTTTTCATCTTGTACCTTAAAATGGAGAATCCATAGATTAAAAATCTCTTGAGTTACTTTCAGGTACAGTAGTCCCTCTTACCCATGGTTTCACTCTCCATGGTTTCAGTCACCTGGGGTCAACTGTCAAAAGCAGTCTGAAATATTACATGGAAAATTCCAGAAATAAACAATTCATAAAGTTTTAAATTGAGCACCATTCTGTGTAGTGTGATGAGATCTAGTACACTGTCCCTCTCTGGATGTGAATCATCCCGCTGGTTAGTCACTTAGTAGCCATCTAGGCTAGCAGATTGACTACTATGATATCACAGTAACCCACATTTTACTTAATAATGGTCCCAAAGCACAAGAGTAGTGATGCTGGCAACTTAAATTGCCAAAGAGAAGCCATAAAGTGCTTCCTCTAAGTGAAAAGTTAAATGTTCTCAATATGGAAAGAAAACAAATAGCGTGCTGAGGTTGCCACGATCTATGCTGAGACCAACTCTTCTATCCATGAATTGTGAAGAAGGAAAAAGAAATGTGTACTAGTTTTGCTGTCACAACTCAAACTACAAAAGTTATGGTCACAGTGAATGATAAATGCTTAGTTAAGGTAGAAAAGACATTAAATTAGTACAATAAGATGTTTTGAAAGAGAAATAAAGAGACCTCATTCACATAACTTTTAATACAGTGTATTGTTATAATCGTTCTATTTTTTTATTAGTTATTGTTGGTAATCGCCTACTGTGCCTCATTTATAAATTAAACTTTATTATATGTATATATGAATAGGAGGAAACATAGTTTATATAAGGTTCGGTACTATCCATGTTTTCAGGCATCCACTGGGGGTCTTGGAATGTATACCCCATGGATAAGGGGGGACTATTGTATCGGGCTTTTCTTCCTTTTGCCATAGTATCAGTCAAGTATTCTTCTGTTTTAAAATGGTGAGGCCAGATCAGGAAAGGACTGCCATTGAAAAGACAGTTTATTATTCATAGTCCCCAAGAGGAGGGGGCAAGGACCTTTAGATGCGCTTATAGAAGGCACAGATGAAACTTTAAGAAGATTTATAAAACAAATAAAATTATCATTTGACTATATTAATAGCTTTATTCTCTCTTCTCTTCTTCCCTGGAGAAGTACCAGGTTTGTCAGGAGGCAGAGGAACCAGGGGACGATGTGTTGAAGTTTTGGAGGGAAGGAATGAGTGAGGCAAAGTAGGCAGTTTTAGGATTGAGTAGTTTGAATAATCTTAGCAGGCTCTAGGGCATGGGAGCTAGCCTTAGTTGCCTGTTACCTCATCCTGGGATGATTAGGGCAGGGGAATATTGGCCCAGAGTGTAAAAGTCCTGTAGAAGAGGTGAGGGGAGGCTCTGAATTGGTTAGTTTGCCTATAAATGTGCATTCATGTCCAGTCCTTTACTATCCTTAGGTATCAGCCAGCCCTGGAAGGGGCAGTCTCGCCAGGGTCCATAAGACCCAGATATCAAAACATAAGAATAAAAAGACATACTTAACACACCCTCCTTGTTTTCTATATTTCAACATCTACCCTCAAAGGCTTTTACTTTAATGTTTAAATGACTGACGTATTAAAATATTACCATCCCCAGAAAACAAGCACATATAGGCAGGCCTCATCATAGATGTATGTTAAATACATGTCATATAGGAGCTCTTCCAGTGGCTCCTCTCACCACCTGGGAGTGAGATTATCCTACTCTGTGTTTCCAAAAATACTAAGTAGGGAAGTAGTGATCAGAGTGTAAAGCACACTACAAATATTGCCCTGTTGCTTTATTTCATGACTCTTCTTGTTGATATTTGGAACAGCTTTGTAAATGAAAATCTAAACCAAATGCAAACCAGCATTCTCAAATAAATATGCTGGTAATAATACTAGGCTTATCATTAGCAAACCATCAAGCAAATGTTTTAAGTTGTCTCAATGATATTAGTCAAACAAAAAAACTTAAGAAAACCAAAAAATTTCCCCAAGTTTCTAACCCTTTTCTTTTCTTGAAATGTTTGTTATCTTTCGTTTTTTGTTAGGGAACACATTAAAAACAAAACAAAACAAACAAAAAAACTCAAAAAATAAAAAATTCTTTTCCCCTAAACTCTTTGTAAGAGTTAATAGCTGCAGAAATACAATTGAAATTTTTCTGCCCACTATTTCCATGCTTATTTCACTTAAATTTAAAGAATCAGTGCAGGAAAGTGTTTCACACCATATCATAGAATAATTGAAAGAACAAAGGAGATTTGTTTATAGGATGCAAGCCCAAATGAGACTTTAAGAAGATTTAAAGGTCAAATATAAATAATCATTTGAATATATTACTAATCTTATCCCCTCTCCCAAATTAAAAAAAAAAAAATTGTATTTAAAAATATATATGCACTATGGTAAAAAAACAAAAAACAAAAAACTGTTCTTGTCTAGACACTTTTAATTCTCAAATATAAGACCTTTACTCTTAATTGTCCACTCGTAGTTTTAATTAGCCAAATTTCTAAAACATGACAATCATACTGCTGAAAATCAGCCACAGTTTTGATTTACAGGTCTGCAAAGAATTACCTGGTAGCAAACAGAATGAATTGCACAGCTTATGTCCAAGGCTTTCTCATGTGGCATAAGCACAAGCAACTGGTATGGTAATTCTCCTTGATTGCACTAGTTGGGGGAATTTAGCAGAAGTAGCCAAAATGCTAGTTAAAGGTATGCTGTCTGCTGGGTTACATACAAAATAGCTAAGCATGTGTACTGTCAATTTTATATATATAATTAAATATAGAATTTATGTCTAAGTTATATCACTGAGAAACAAGTGCTATTAGGAATGTAGAACCATCTGGCATACAGATACTGGATTTCAGGATTTGATTGAGCTAAGGTGAAATTCAGCACATTTTAGTATAGCTTTCTAATTCTCCTATAGCATAGTGCTATTCTTCATGAGATTTTTGTTGTTGTTGTTGTTTATAAATATTGTGGATATTCAGGGACAATAGAGGAATAAAATGAATAAAAGAAAACTTTTTCTCTTTGTAAAAATGAAATTCTTGCCCCATCTTAAATGTTTGTCAACAATTTTTATAGCCAAATTTTATGATGTTTGCATCAAATCAAACTTCCAAAGAGAACTGAAAGGTGCTAGCAGCCTATAGTCACTATGCAAAAACAAATATTATCTCTAATAATATCAGCATTAATATCTCTAACTTAAAGCATAAACACCATAAACACTAATAACATGGTGCTTAGGTTAAAAATAGGACTTCGTCTTTCAAAACATTATCTCTTATTCATTAACTGGAGTTTTGAAGGCTTGGGTCATTGGTGTCAGGATGTCCTTAAGAATGTAAAAAAAGGAACTATAATCCCTAAGTATGGGGATTTTCATATTAGGTTAAAAGAAGAGTGTAATATAGCATAAAGCATGTTACAAATGTGGCTGAAAAAGACTTCAGATGAAGTTTCCATCTCCTGCTGGAAATAAGGCTGCTTCATGGATCCTATGGCACAGGGGGAAGTGAGAGTACTATTAGGGGAAGAAAAAGTTCCTCCAAAGAGGAACTTTTGGCAAGAATGTTGGTGGATTCTACTCTCTCATAAAAGACTAAAACAACAATAAAACACAAGACTACTTTCAAGTGTGTAGCATAAGAAAAGACAAAAATAGTAACTTAAATTAATTAGCATTTTAAGGTTGAAAATAAGCTCATTACCTATTTTCAGTCCTATGTTGGGGAGAAAAGATGATACACCAAATTCCTAATATTTAATGTGCATATACCGTGTACCAGGCTTTGTGCTAAGAAGATTATATTTTATTTATTCCTAGAACAACCCTAAACCGCAGGAACTATGGATGGTCCCTTTTTACTAATGAAGAAACAGAATCTTAGAAGAATAAGTAACTTTCCCAAGTCTAACCGACTAAGTGATTGAGCCAGGACATGAAGGGCTCAAAAATTGTCATCTAAGGGTGACATTTGAAATCACATTCAAGAACTTCCCTGGTGGTCCAGTGGTTAAGACTCTGTGCTCCCAATGCAGGGGCCTGGGTTCGATCCCTGGTCGGGGAACTAGATCTCGCCTGCATGCCGCAACTAAAAGATCTCGTGTGTCACAACGAAGATCCCACACACAGCAAGTAAGACCCAGCCCAGCCAAATAAATAAATAAATATTTAAAAAATAAAAACACATACAAATGTTGATAATTTATACTTCATTAAGAATACACTTCAGAGCATTTCTGAAAGGACATTTTATATTATTAATTTTTACAAAAAAAGACTACCAGTAGAATTTAATTTCCTCTAATGGTGTGTAAATAACCATGTTGACACAAATCTCTCATCACACAGCTAAAACTATAAGGAGGCACATTCGACAGCTTTTTAAAAAGAGATGGTTCATTTATGCTCGGCAACTCCTGAGTCAGTTCACATCAGAAAGGCTGTAGGAGTGATCAGGGGATTGTTATTTCCAATGGTGGAAGTTACAGAGGAGAAAGGAAACAAAAGAAGCTGGAAAGGTTTACCATGATGCTGGCTAATGCCTTATATGGGAAATTTCTCTCTTTACAGGGACAGATTTTGACCAGGGTCAGTGGAAAATAATTTTGAATTTTGAGAAAATTGCAGGGTTTATCTTACACTCTTGGAAGATACATCTGTCAGTACACTCAAACAAGCCATCATGTTATTACTATTTCTTTACAAAAGCCAAGTAAATAAGTATACAGAGATTACATCAATTTAAGCAGAAGTTCCTATCCAAAACTCAATACTGAATAAAACCAGTGTGGAACTTCCAATAAAGCAGATGGTGTTTCTACTCTAATGGCTAACTTGACAGTGGAAGGGAAGAAATGAAGATGAGGTGGAAAGAAGGTAAACTTTAGATCATCTTGGTTTGCAGTTCTCTCAGTAATAACTGAGAGATCTTAGGTAGGATGTTATTTAATCTGTCTAAACTTTAGTGTCCTTATCTATAAAAGAAGTATACACAATATCAAAAATTGTTATATATAATGCCTGAGAAGGTAGGAGCTCCAAAACTAGTAACTATTATTACTAAGGCAACTGAAGCCTTAGCCTTATAGCTACTGGTAGTGATTGTTTTGGGTCTCCTCTTTAGCAGTGCTGTCTCAAAATTATTTCTCAAAACATTACATTTATAAGATAAAAACACAGGGAGCCTTTAAAATAAAGATTATATAATAATGTAGATTGTGAATTTACTTAAAAGGGAGTATACTAATATAAGTATTCCCCAAATTACTTTAAATCATGGTATCTTTTTATTTTTCCTGCATGGTATTGATTGAACCCTAAGTGCCATGTGTCTTTCTGCAGTAACCTACAGAACAATCATAAACTGAATACATATACACACTGGCAGAAAATAGGGCAAAGACACAGGCCCTTGAAAGACTTACACTGATCTAGAAGACCCCCAGTAGTCTCTGAGAATAAAATTGGGTTTAGCTTTCAAACTTTGAATTCTATAATAGAGTAGAGGCTTAGGAAATTCTCTCTTCCTTTCCATTAATTCATAGAGGAATTTCTAACAGATATTCAAATAATGAAAGTGGTGCAAGCCCAATTTCTTGCTTATAATCCTGAAGAGACTTCAGGGTTAAATACTGGATAAAATCCCAAGGATAAGAAAAGTAGAAAAACTCCTTATCTCCATCCTGTTTATTCATCATATAAGAACATCCTTTGATATAAGCACAAGTCTATCCCGGGGCAGGGGGAGGGGAGAAAGAAAAGGCTGGATGTTTTATTTCAGTAAAGGGTAATTACTACATGAACTAAGGGAAGAAAATAAAACTTTTAGTAGATGATTGGGGGAAGAACATGTAACCTAAAGCATATATTCATTCTTTTGATAAAATCTGAAGGCCCAGTGTTAGACTAGGTGCTAGATATAGAGCAATTATGAAAACTGAAGCAGTTTTTGCATGTGCCTTAATATCTGCTTATTTTCCTTAGAAATCAGAGGTGAAAGATGAAATGACTAGAAAGATTATACTTGAGAGAAGAAAGTAGAAAGGTAAGAGTCCTGAGCTGCCTGTATTTATACTGTCCTTCATTCATTTATATGTGCTTCTCACAGTGTCAGATGTTGCTGAGAGAGTGTGAAGAGGAATGAAATATGCAAACTTGCTGAGAATAGTACTTAGTGGAGTGACTGCCGAGAGGCCAATTTGCAGTGGGTTGAACAGAATGTTAGATGAAGAAATGGACACTAAGTACGAACATCTCACTTGAGAAGTTGGCTCTGAAGACAAGAAGGAACTAAGGCAGGAACTGGTGTGTTTATTTTCTTTTAATTTGATAAATGCAAGTGTTTAATGGAGAAATTTTAGACTTAAAAAGGTGAATGCAGGGAATCGGAGTTGAGAAAGTGAAACTGAATACACTGGGAAGAGAAGGAATCATCTCAGTGTAAATTTCTGAGAAATTAGGAGGAGAAAGAAAAGACATATGCCTTCTACAGGCAAAGAAACTGCTTTTCAAAGGAGAGAAAGAAAGAATCTGTGTCTTCCTCATTTCAGTGCTACCCTAACTTTAATACACACAAACCCACCAGGGAACTTGTTAAACGTAGATTTAGATTCAGTAGGTCTACATTTCTAACACATTTCCAGGTGATGCTCATGCTGCTGGTAAGCGAAGCACATATGGAGTAGCAAGGCCATGTTCCTATGTTTGATGCTGAGAAATGAGGCACTCCCAGCATCTGGCTATAACTTTCTATTAATTAGAAATGGTCATCAAACAATTGGAGGGAGGAGAGCAAGGGTAGTTAGAGCAAAGGTGGTTAGAGTGTTGACCTAATTTTTCAGAGAATGAGTGAGCTTATTAGACTTGAGAAATGCGGTAAAAATTATGAGCAGTATATAAAGTGAGTGGTCATCAATTTATGACCGAACTTGTCTCTGCTGACGTGCCTCTTCCCATGTGTTCTAATGCAGGTCCAGGGAAAATGCATGCTTAGAATCATCGAGGATTAGGGTTGTGTGGGGACATGTGATATAAAAACCACAGAGAGGCAAGAGTGTGCATTATTACTGGGACTGTGTTCTAGGTAAAGTAAGCTGGCTAAAGAGGGAAGTTAAGAATAGACAGTGCTAATGAACCGAGAGCAGTAAAGGCACCAGTGTATACAGGTATCACTAAAATCAGACAATCTCCTTTTTCATTTTTGGTTTTATAGTTTCCTTTTGACATTTGTTTATACATTGCTATTTAAGATAGGCTGATTAGAGTCTGATCTAATCAGTAGGCATTAATTAAGAAGTATAAAGCTGGGAAATTTCCATTTCTTTTGTGTTCACCAGTAAAGATCTTTAGCCTAAAGACCCATAGTCTAATGTTATCCTGCTCCCGTTCAGAATGCAAGAGGAAGCACTCCAAATGGAGGTCTGTGACCTCCAGAACTCTGATCAAAGTTCTAAGGTATTAGAAAAATGACTACAAGTAAAATATTGAGAAGAGGATGATATTAGTAATAAAAAATGATTTTTCTCAGAATCAAGTAAGAGTGTTTACTGATATTAATCAGCTAAGGATTCAGAGTTCACAGTAAAGAATAGAGTTCATTACCTGCAAAGAAGGTCTACTTGAACTCTATTTAGCAGATACAGCTGGGATTATAGGTCATGCTACAGGTCGGCATACTGAACACCACAGATCTGCTAAAGACCACCATGCAAGTCTTTGGCCTTCTCTTCTGAGAAGCACTGACCCATGCAGATCATGTGTGAGTCGGGCCAGATTGGCTAGCAAAACAAAGCTGGACATCAGAAGAGAAAGAATACTGCTCAGAAAATCCTCAAACAAAAGTCTCCTTAGCAATGTTCTACTGATAATATTTGAAGGACAAAGACTCTCTTTGTGAAAGGCTAGCCGCCTGGGATTTACCAATCTCTCTTCTCTCGCTTGAAGAACTCCTCCTAAATAGACACACTCCATCCATCACAGCATAGTAGATACAATTTACCATAAAAATGTTTGATTCATTCATAGGAATTTTGAGATATCACATAACAATTAGGCAGTCAAAAGGTAGAATGTTTATATTATTTCATTTGGTTTAAAAGAGAATCTATTATCTTTAAGATCTGAATATTTGCTCACTGCTTTGAAAAATATAGTTAACTAGAGCATAGACAAAAGATGTAAGCAGCTCCTGATCTGTGTCAAAGAGTCCTGAAACTGTGTCCTAACAATCTGTGTCTACCACTCAAATTTAAATAAAATCTGTTTTCAAAGCCATATGGACACCTCTTCTTGCCCAGTAGAACTAGACGTCTCATTCAAAAATACCACCAACTCTTTTTTTTTCCAACATCCCACACAAGTTTCTTGACTTGTGGCTCTGCTGTTTTTATTTTCTTTATTCTGCATCAATACTTATGAACTCAGAACTTATCTGACTGAAGGTATTGCATTGGGTTAAGAGCATAGATTGTAGAGCCTGGCAATCTGGACTTGACCTCAGCTCTGCCCCTTCCTGCCAGGGCTAACTTTGAGCAATTGGCTTAATCACTCTGGGCTTCAGTTTCTCTTCCATAAAAAGCAAAAGCAAAAAGAACTTTTATAAAGTTCTGGCTTTCAATCACGGCAAGTTGTGAGTGCTATGCAAGTGCTGTCAAAGCAAAAATTGTATTGGACAGAGTTAAACCGATAGGGTTCATTTATTCAAGGCTACTGCAATAGGAGGAAGGTCCAGAACTCAGTCTGAACTCAACTCTGCTGAAATAAAACATGAGAGGGTTTTTAACCGCTGAGGTGAGCAAGTGAAATAGTACTGGAGGACAATAGGTGAGAGATTGGTCAATGTGTTGAGCATGGTGAGTTGTAGAGTTATTCCTGAGTTTGCAATCTATTTTTCGCACTGTGATTAGACCATCTTTGTTTGCTAACTGGCATCCATCGAAGCTGGGCTCCTGTGCTCACACAGAAACTGAGATGTAAGGGTTCTATCACAGACTGAGATATAGGAATTCTATCCTCCTTGGTGATTACATTTGAATGGGATGGCTCCCAGGTCCTTGAGTAAGATATTCCTTGGCTGTAAAACTGGCAAGAGGCTTTTAAAAAGATTTGTATCTTAAAGGGATAGATAAATAATTTACAATTCCAAGTTTTCTAAGGTAAAGGCAAGTCAGGGCCTAGAGTTAGGAAGAAGATATTTAAAGTTCAGTCAGGCTGAAGGAAGCTTTAAGACTATCTTGGTCACTGCCTATTGTTGCTTTAATTATTATCATTAGTGTTGATTTGAAAGTGAAATTTCTCCTCCTGGTTAGTAAATATACAAAAGTAGGTTTAAAAAATATTCCTGGAGTGCTATCATGTGATATTCAGATAACTTTTATTTTAAGGAAGCCCAGAAATGTCTAAATTTAGCCCCAAGCCCTTATCTTTACTCAAATTTCCCTATATATGACATAGGTATGAGAATCAATGGCAAATGGAAACCAAAATATCACGTCTGTTGGATAAACAAAAACCTCTATGGAGAGAACTCTGATAAATCAGATTAGGTTTTATGGAGCAACCCCATTTCCTAAACAATTAAAACAAAATAAAATCTAATCAAGGCAGACTCTGAGGCCTGAGGACTACTCTTTTTCCAGCTAAACCTCATATAACTTTGTTTAAACAAATGTAGTTTACAATTTTACCGCATACTGGCCACCAAAAAAAAGTAGAAAGAAAGTTTGATATTTTTACAACTCCTGCCATAAGTGAATCAGACAGAAAGAGAAGACAAATTTATGTGCTCTGGCTTTTTAATTCTCAGTGCTCCCTAGAATCCAAAAACACTACAGCATTTTACGTCTAGGGGGTGGGTATCAGACATAAGAGGAATTGGTAGAGGGCAGAGAAAAGGTTACACCTCCTCTTTTAAAGGTACAATCTCTTGATTATCATTATTTCTCCTCTTTTCCTCATCACACTGCTGGGCCCATGGGCAGCTGATAGGCTGATATTCAAAGAAATAAAGACTTGGATATGTCCTCTTATCCTTCAGAGAGGGGTAGTTTTGCTTTTAAGCTCTAGACACCTTGCCTAAGGCTCTTTAGTATTTCATCTCACTAGTTTGTCATTTTCCATATTCTTGCTTTCTCAGAAATGTCCTCATCCAGGATTCCCTAGTTCCGTAGCCTGATGAAGTCATTTTGTTCTTTAAGATTAAAATAACTGCTTAAATGACCACTATAACAACAGTTTATATATCTCCTGATATTAACAGCAATGCTGAGGACTTATATTTCTTCTCATAACTTGATATAAGCTTTTATGCTTCCACTACATTATCAAGCTCTTTTCTTAATCTAACCATAATTAAAGGCCCAAAGTTTAAAGAGGATCTCCTCCAAAGAAGACACAGATGGTTCCTTAAAAGTAAAAATTGCAAATGGAAATCTAAGTGTGCTTTATTAAAAGATGACTTGTTTTCCATCATCAGTGAAGTACACTGGAGAATCCCATTTTCCTAAACTAGTTAGACACAAAAAGCTTTGGTCCCAACATCCAATCCCTTTATTGGGTTAAAATATATAAGAAACAATTAGATGGATGGGAGATTGAACTTGTGAGTGGAGAATAAAATTGGCAGAGATATGGTAAAACTAAAAACTTAGAGAGGAAATTTTCAAGGCTGTGCATTTGTAATTTTCTAGAATCAGCTGCTGGTAGGAAAACTGGGAAGAAATGTGCCGTGGTAACATAGGGAAATTGTAAAAACAGGTGTGCATAATTTAATCAAATTGTTTACAAAATATGTAATAGAGTATGGTTTGTGTGTACCAATAAGTGACAAGTGAATCTACATAATTCTGTCATCTATTCAAAAGTTTTACAATGTTTAGTATAACATTATAATAATATTAGGTTTAGATCTTCACAGGGTATGAATACTTACTCTGGAGGATAAAAAGTTTAAGAGAGCATAGTAACCAGGACATCCTTAACTGATGCAGAATACCAGATGAAAAGGGTACAAGAAAATATGGAGAAGTAGGAAAAGGTTAAACCAGAGCTATGGAGGCAGGGTTTACACCTGTGGTGTGGAAAAAGAACCACTTTCACTGAGATAAAGCATTAAGGGTAGAGGAAGCAAATGCACATAAATTGGAGGCAAAAAAGAGGGTAGAAATTTGATTTGCATCCAAATAAAGACATACATTTCCTATGTATATTATGATGGAGATGGTATGCAGGAATGAAAGTGTAGATATTAGGCGAAAGCGTTTAAGAAAATTGATAAAGATTTAAATATATGTGAGAAGTGAAAGAAGGATTTGAGAGAGGCAACAGAAAGTAGTGTGTGCATTTTTGAAAATCCAACTGAAAGCTGGATGAGTTTTATCATGGGACAGATGGAACAATGAGCTTATCATGGGACAAATCCATAGGCCATAGTATCCTCTGCATTACGAGTATAGGATTCCGGGTTGGTACTTCACCACTAAGTGTGGAAGAAGTACTGGTCATGGTGGGGCTAGTAAGGAGTAAGGAATTTGGAAGTATTGGCAGGGGAAAGTGAAAGAATATAGGGCATAGCCTGGACAGACAATAAAGTGAACAACAACTAAAAGAGAGAAAAGACTGATATTGATGACAATTAGAGCAAGAGGAATGGATTGCTGTGGTCAGAGGGTGGGATAGTGACATTTGAGGTTTTAACCAGAGTTTTGCGTTGGAGGATTTTGCATCTTTTCTTGAACTACGGCTTTCTTCTTATTGACATTCTCAACTCCTTTCAATTCATCTCCTTAACTCATTTCCCTCTGCCAATATTCAGACTGTAAAGATAGAAGATTCATTCAATTCTTTTATTTGTCAAGAAGAAGCACTTTTTTCTCAGAATATGAGCTGATGTATAAATTTAATGGACACTTTTGGTACAGAATGTCTAAATATCACAATGGCAACAGTATCTCAGGAAGTTAGTATTATTAGCAGTAATGATGGCCATATTTCTAGTTTTGGCTTAGAAATACACCCCTGATGAAAAGAATTAAAATATAATAGAAAATGTATAGTCTTCTAAAGCAAATTGATAATCTGGCAAGGAATACTAAGAGGCAAAAATAAATGTGGTTGAGAAATGGAAAGAGCATCAAAGGTGGCTTTTCCTTTGCAGGATTTGCTGAACTCTGGCAAGTTGTCTTTGCAGAGCACAGGGGATAGAAAGAAAAAACATTCAGGGCTTGCCCAAATTTGGGGACACAAGAGGAAACCCCACATTAACTTCCTTAGTGTGCAGGGTAAACTAGAAATAAGACCTGACTCTCACCAAAAAGATGGCACGGGAAATTGTTTGCCTTAGACCTTGCCACAGAATTAGATGGAAGAGAAAAAAAAAAAATCTCTCCCTTGAGAATTTGTCCCCCCAAGATGGCAGTCATATGTGTTTACAGCTGAATTTTATATTTCCCTGGGCATTTCAGGCTGATAATTTAGTTTAAAATGGTCTGAATTTGTACTCCCAGGCCTCTCTCAAGAAAGCCACAGTCGCTATTACCTTCAAGGAAGCCCCACAGACCCAATTCCAAGAATGTAAAGTGACATAATACATGAGGAAATGAGTGTCCATTAGACAACCAACAGAAACAACACACAGTCGAGTTTTTAAAACATGAATAAAAAAAATAATTACCCATGTTGTTTTTCTCACTTATAGCACAGGATCACCCTCATAGTTGACCCTAATAATAGCGTCTTTGGATCCTTAGATTCAGGTTACACGTTAGCAATTGCACAACGTTTTTGGCCACACACCACATTCAGGGCACTAGCTGTACTTGGTCCTGAGCATACAGTGATACTGATTTCTAGGCACTTTGTTGAGGAGCCAATCCCCAGGAAGCTATCACATAGTTGGGAAGGAAAATATATGCATTAAAATCAAAGTGAATCAAGCATTTTAAATAAGGAATATGGATCATTTAAATTTGAAAAATATGTGAATGTATCTTCTTTTCTATGGCATAAAGTTAGCCTACGGCTCTCCTGTAACTGAAACCGTGCAACTCAGGTTGGGATTTGAACCCATGTGCCAAAACCCAGACTGGGACTTGAACCCACAGTCTTTTAACTGAGATCACACACCTGGTCTCAGGACTTAATGAAACTCAGGTTCTTGATGTCTCATCACAGAAAGAATTCAGTGAGAGACAAAATGATAGGTAAGAAGTGGATTTATTTAGAGAGAAACACATTCCACATACAGAGTGCGGGCCATCTCAGAAGGTGAGAAAGGTACCAGGGTATGAGGTTGTCAGTTTTTATAGGGGTGGGTAATTTCATAGGCTGATGAGTGAGAGGAGTATTCCAGCTATTTTGGGGAAGGGGTGGGGATTTCCAGAAATTGGGTCACTGCCCACTTTTTTGACCTTTATGGTCAGCCTTGGAACTGTCATGGTGCTTGTGGGTGTGTCATTTAGCTTGCTGCTGTGTTACAATGAGCTTATACTGAGGCTCAAGGTCTAGTGGAAGTTGACTAGTCTGCCATCTTGAACCTATTTAGTTTTAATCAGTTTATGTCATGTCCTCAGGCTATGTCATTCTTTTAAAGATTGTACCCTGCCCGCTTCCCTCCAGTTTCAGAACCTCTGGGTAAGGAGACAGACTCTAGATAGAAAACTGACTAGGTCCATTCTGCTTACATCTCTCTCCATAAATAAAGAGGGTAGAATTCCACCTTTTCAGAATATTTTAAGGGGTTATACTATCCATCCTTGTCCCCACCTTGCATTCCTGATACCTCTTCTTTAATATGACACCACTGGACCAATT
Source organism: Balaenoptera physalus (assembly GCF_965194825.1). Taxonomy (NCBI): domain Eukaryota; kingdom Metazoa; phylum Chordata; class Mammalia; order Artiodactyla; family Balaenopteridae; genus Balaenoptera; species Balaenoptera physalus. The sequence continues at coordinate 135,269,502 of NC_138884.1, forward strand.
AAATGAGAATGACCATTCTCAATCCTGGTAGCTTTTTTTCCCCTTTATCTCTTCCCCAGATCTGGTGCTAACCAAGATCCAAGGTATTGAAACCGAGCAAGACACTGTGGGGCTCCTGGGCACAAAAGCCTTTCTGTGTCCCCCATTTCTTGGTTACAGGAAATAGGCTTCATTCAGCCTCCAGGACCTTCCCTGTGTTCCAATGGGCAGGTTCAAATGGTTGCTAATTAGGGAAGGAAGGGATGCGAGATAAGGGAGGAACAGTCAAGAAACAATAGAGCAGCCTTGGGGCAAGGTCCTGGTTCCCCCTCAAGGGATATACATAACAATATCTTTGAGCTATTCTGCAGATGCTGAAACCCCACCAGGTGGGAGAAGTTAATGGTAAGCTGCCCTCAAGCACATAGACCCCAGACCAGTTGGAACTAGAAAGTTGATGATGCTGACTCCCACTTACCTCAACACCAACCAATCAGAAGTGTCCACAAGCTGATCACGCCCTCTTTGAACCATTACCATAAATCTCCTCACTACCCCCTCCAGGTGGGGACACAACAGTTTTGAGGGCATTATCCCATTGTGGCCCCCTTTGCCTGGCAAAGCAATAAAGCTATTCTTTTCTACTTCACCCAAAACTCTGTCTCTGAGATTTAATTCGGTGTTAGGATACAGAGGCTGGATTTGGCTTCAGTATTAACCAATAGCAAACTGTAGCCTATCATTGGTATTGTGCTTTAGACTGACAAATGACAAGTTCCTCAGCCGGCATTCTGGGAAGCACTGACAGTAGCTTCAATAATCTTTTAAAATTGCAGCTTAGTTTATATAAGCTAGATTTACTAGACATGTCATGTCATTGGGCTAACTGAACTGCATCGCAATGCGATTCTCCACAGCCAGAGACTCCAGTATTCATTATCCAACTAGGTTCCCAAACTAGAACACTGGTTTGCAGAATTATATGTAATAGTTCAGAATGTCTTTGATTCTCCCAGTAATGGAGCTCAAAGCAGAATAAGAAGAGAGCAGCTCTTTATTTATTTATTTATTTATTTATTTATTTATTTATTTATTTATTTATTTTTGGCTGCATAGCTCAGCTTGCAGGATCTTAGTTCCCTGACCAGGGATTGAACCCAGGCCCCAGCAGTGAAAGCCCCAAGTCCTAACCACTGGACTGCCAGGGAATTGATAGCAGCTCTTTAAGCCTTAGGAGAAAAACAGCCTTGCTCTAGGTCATACAGATGGCAAGTGTATTGTTTCATTAGGAATGCATGTAATAAACCCATTTTCATTTGCAAAATGAGGTTGAGAGGATTTTATTTATTTTATGAATCTTGACCTATATGACTAGAAAAGAGGAACTCAGACACCAAGGATAGGATGGGTCTGAGGCAGATAGGTTTGTTATCTTAAAAGTCCAGGATCAGGTATGCCTTACTTCTAAGAATGGCATGCCCATATGATAATCCAAGGACCAGAGCTAGAATTCAAATTCTCAGTGTCCACAGCTAGCCTTGGTGGCCCAATTTAGTGAATAAAGGCTGAAAGCCAAATGCTGCTATCTGTTAGCAACAATGCCCTGTGTCACTCCCTTAGTGATGTCACTTCCTAATTTCAGTCTGTGGGACAGTTGTCTGCAAGCTGTAACTTAAACCATTCTCACTACAGAGGGTAAGTACTGCCTCATGGTCATGACTTGTAATGACCAGCTCAGTGTCTATTTGTTAAAAATTGCCAATAGCCACTCCAACATGGGTCTCATGCAGAAGATGAGTGTTAGTTACTCCTTGGGGACAGATTTCCTGTGCCTGAACGTCATCAAGTAACCTTTGTCAAGTACTGTGTTGTTACAGTAATTACCTAAGTTACTGTTTGAAAGTTAGTCTCACACAGAAAGAGAGAAATTCTTTTTCTTTCATCCTGGGCATCAGTAGTATTCAAAATATTGTACTGAGCCCTCAAGTAATTAAAAGATGTCTCAGGGGCTGCTATGAAAATAAAACAGCCATCGAAGCAGGTGAAGTTCCTGCCTTCTCCATCCCACACACTTCAGCTACAAGATTGTTTTTTTCTGTGCTTTATCTGTGCAAGATTTGTTTAAAGAAAAGATCTCATTGATTACTAAAAAAGGAAAGCAAAAGTGAAAAACTACTGTTCTATTTAATCAACTAAAATGGTATTTTGTTATAAATTATTTGGATAGTCACAATTATGCAGACCTCATTTTATGCATAAATGATAATGTTGGAAAGATTTGCCTGAAACCATAACAACAAAACAAGACAGCACTGTTGTCTCTAAGTTGCCAAAGATGACCGACTACGCCTGGTGGGAACATGCTGCGTACATATGTGTGAATGTCTCATACGACTATGATAATGAGAGTCTGCACATAAAATAATGCGTAATAGCAAATTACGCACTAACATTTCTAAGTGTGTCAGCAGAGCCAGTAGGGTTTGATAGAGCTTACTGGTTACTGTCTTCTGGTAAATTATGATGGAGATCAGTGATGACACACAGATTTTATAATTTTTACTTCTTGGTCCTATCAAAGGTAGGGGTGAAGTTTTAGGTAGTCTCTGAGTACGTTTAGCACAGGAGCACAATCTCTTGCAATTGAGAATGAGGCATACAGTATAAGAACTTGTTTGAATCTTTCTCAAGCTGTTGTCCAGATTTTGTAGGGTCTTGGAAAACATATGCTCCAAAATCAGTGTGGTGTTCTTGATTGCTAATGTTTGCTTTATGGCCTTAACACTAAACACGTGTATACACATGTGGCCACTTAACAGCCTAATGTTTCTGCATTTGTGCAGACTGTCAAACTGCACTTAATTCACCTTAGGGGATCTTTCCTGTGAGATGGGTCTTTCATTTTCACGAATCTGAGATAATGGAATTTGAATAAGTTCTATCAGGGGACTTAAGAGACCTCTTTTCAAAATCTTCCATTTTGAAGATCTTTTGAGGACAGGTTGAATGCAATCTTCAGTCTGCACTGATACACGTTAATGAAGAAAATGTGTCAAAGACTACGTGACTAATCTCACATCTGATTATTCACACTGGTTATTTACTCATATAAAACTTTACCAACAATGATAAATTTTATATGCAATACCCAACACCCAGAGTAAATATCTTAAATTAAAACAGTGTTACTCTGTAAAACTGCTTCACATTTGAAAAGAAGAGTGCAATTTCAGAATGTTTACTTTAAAACAAATTGCATCTGCACATCTTCCGCATCCTCATCTTCTCCCTCTTCTCTTTTGGCTAATAACACTGAGCACTTTTTTGCTATGAACAAAGTATATGAATATGGAATGGTACACTATCATTTAGGTTATTTTGCTTAAGTGTTTTACAACTAGTATGAGTTGTTTTGCCACAGGATTAGAAATAAAGTAAATTGCTTTATTTCACTCCTTTGGTAGCTTTGATGTTGAAATGAACTTCAGACTTGCCTGATAACATAGAATTATCTGAGACTCATATAGAGCTTTTAATCTCATTTAGTGCCAAAGGTTTACCTAAGTGATCAAAGTATATATTCCTACAATAGAATATTGTTTTGTCTGGGTGAAAGAAAAATTAGAGATGTAGAATTAGTTGATTTCAACTTATAAATTTCACAGAAAAGTTTAAAAATTAGTGTGCATTTAAAATGTTTGAAGAATACTAAAATACTCCTATATCACTTTTTCTAATCCCCATAATAGTCATTTTCATTGGTTTTTCTCTACTTTATTACTACAAAATGTTGAACTGTTTCTTTCTCTTTCTTCTTCTTTGGTTTCTCTCAAGTGAAAATGTTTCTAAATGACCTCATATTATCCATTTTACTTCTTTGACTGTTTATACAAAACCTGATGTTCACTCTTTCTTCAAATGTAAGTGAACTGTATTTATTGCAGCATACTCAATGATTTTATATATTAATTGGGTACAGGTATCCTCAGGGTTAAGTTCTGAGCAAATGTGATAGCCAGTGAATCTAATTTTCCTCTTATCTCTGAGGTCAACCAATTATACAATAGTATGAATTTATCTGAAGAGAGCATAAAGGGAAGACTCAATATTGTGCAGTGCACTTACTGTGTCCATATGGACATGACCCAAGACTTGATTGACAAATCAGACTAATCAGAAACCTTGTCAAATCTTTTTTCAGATCTTGCATCATTATTTAGATCAGACTAAGCAAAGAAACATGTTGTACAAACCTCTAAATTATATTTCTTAAACTTACATTCATTCATTTGTTCATTTACCAAATATTAATTGAGCATGATAAGTACCATACTGGACAAGACCCTGGAGACACGTGGGCCTACTCTCTTGGAGTTTACAATCCTGGCTCCACCATGTATGAACTAACCTTTGTATTACTTTGTGTTACTTAAACTTTCTGCATCCCTTTCCTTTCCTCACTTTTCCTCATATTCATAATATGTGAATATGTGAATCATAATGGTATATACAACATCATTTTGGTAGTTGAGAAAATTAAATAACAATACATACAAAGTGTTTTAGATCAATGCTGGGCTGAAAATGTTAGCTTTTAGTAGCAGTATTAGCAGTACCATCTAAGAGATACAAATATAAGAAATAATTATTAATTATGAGTGCTGGAATTGTTATAAGGTATATATATATATATATATAATATATAATATTATATATAATATGTATAATAATATATAATATTATATATTATTATAAATAAGTATATATATATATATATATATATATATATTTCCCAGAAAGGTTCTGGGACCCTAGAAAAGTTCCAGGGTTTGTTAAAGTTCCCAGAAATGTTCTGGGGTCACAGAAAAATTCTGGGATAGTTATACTGGCAGTCTGCAACAGGTAGGAGCCTTTAGGGGACTCACAAAGCCTTGTGGTAAAAGTCCAGAGCATAAATAGTCCAAGAAACTTGGACTGTTTTGACCATCAAAATAAAAACCTACTTTTCCACTCTACGTATGTCTATTTTTTTCCTGAACTGTTTGAAAGTAAGTTGCATACATCATGCATCTGTTCATGCTTGTAAATAAATAAATAAATAAAAATCTAAGTAGTAATAAGTCAGACTATTGAAAGCCATAGTGCGCCTGCCACTATAAAGAAATCTTGTGAAAGGAGTAATAGATCTGATGTTAACAGGAATCTCAGAAGCCAAAGCTACAAAATTGGTGGGCATAGGTCGAACACTCAAAAGCTGTTAGAGTGCAGGACACCTAAATCTAAGACCCCTGTGCTAGGATAAGGTGGTCATGGAAGGAGTTAGACTGACACTAGATCACCTGCCAACATCAAGAAAATTTCCATCTAATGAGGCACATTGTAAAACACCACAAAATCCCCAACCTAGTGGCATATCACGCTTCAGTATTAATTTGGCTCCAAGAGAACCAAGGCTTAGCTAAAGAAATGGGATTCTCATGTTTCAAAGAATTGAGCCCATCATCCTCCTTCACACCTGTTTATGTTATGCCTAAGAACTGTGGTCCAGGAAGCTGTAGAAATCCACAAAAATGGCAAAATCTTACTAAGACAACTTAGACTTAAAATGGACATTATGGCGTATGTTCCAATTAGACAAGATCATTCACTTAAGTCATGTACTTAAAAGCAAGGATTCCCAAATCAAACAAACAGAATGGGACACCTATTTTATTTGACATGCAGAAGCCCCCAGAAGGCTCCAAAATTCCAAAATACCTTTATTGAAAGATTCATTGCAAAATCTTATGAGAAATTAAAGACACAAGATGTACCTAAAACAAAAGACTGTAAGATTGAAGTCATGACCCTTACTACTCCTCTCTATCCTACTTTAACTGAGTACTCAGTCTACTAATTCTCTGTCTGAATTGCCTTTCCACTCTGAAAAGACAACAAGGCCTTAAACAAAAGCCAAAGCTCCCCACACCAACTCAAATGACCCCTCTCTACCCTCAAGATAGTGCCCCCATATGGGTCCTTCCCAGGGTTGATGGGATTCTGATGGATTCTCTGGTGAACTGCTCCCAGTTATTCCCTTAAACAGCCAAGGAAAAACTAAAATTAAAACGAATGAAAAATCTTGACAAATTCTAGGAGATATCAGGGCTACACTCTCTATTTTAAACCCACTTGCTCTGGAGCTTGATGATAGGATCCTGGGGAAACTGGCAGAAGCCAGTGAAGGCTGAGATTTCTTACCAGAATCAGCTCCCCCAGATCTCTACAGTGTCCAGTCAAGAGACAGTAAGGTAAAATTTCATGTTGTTCCTCATTGGTTATCAATCCTTTTCTCTCCCAGGGACAGCTATTGCCTTCTGGCTTGTCTCATTTTGTGACAACTTTGTTTGGCTTTCTGCCAGCCTGGGACAGGCAGGTTGTTGGTTCTTGCATTTGCAGACAACTTAACCATCAGGTTGGGGGCCCAAACTTATGGCCAGACAGAAGTATGATCTGCACCCATTTCCAGCTAGATATGGCTGGACAGAAATGTAGGTTTCACTTCATTTGCCGCTAGGATCCCACAGACTGCTGTCAGCTCTCAGATGAATTGTCTAAATCTTTCTTTCTTTTGGTTATCTTTGGGAGTGGCTGTGGATCCTGGGAGAGTAGTGTCTTTTCCACACTCCTTGGGGCACCTCTTGGGTCCGTGGGGTCATTCAATACTGCCAGGAATATTTACTGTTTGTCCCGGCTGAAACCTGACAGGATATTTGAAAGATTTTTCTTTCCATCTTTCTTTCTTTCTTTTTTAAGCTCCATGGTCAGAAGTTAGCCAAACTGGAAGCTGATATTCAAAGCCTGATAGAAATTTTTTTTAGGCCTTCTCCCCTAAGCTAAACGAAACTATGAACCCAGAGAGCAAGAAAAACATTCCATTTAACTTACTGATTCTGTCATCTTGAATATATTATTGAAAAAGTTGGGTTAAAGTCTTTTATCAAGTGGGTTTCACATTTTCTCCTTGTAGGTTTGTCAGTTTTTTGCCCTATATATGTTGAAGATACATTACCATATGAATATAATTTAAGAATTAATGTATTATTTAATGGTGCCATATTAATTTTAATATGCACATTTAACTTAACAAAGACTGAAGCTCATCTAGAGATTTCCTTTTCGTAAGAAAAGATATTAGAAACTTTAATTCCATTATCCTCTTGTACAATGAAGGGACTAATTGCTGTACAAGATTTTATGTTTACCTTGTTTTTTTACCTGTTGTACAAGATTTTTAGGTTTACTTTGATTTTTACATCTATAAAATTATTTATATACACGTTTAATATTTGTTAGATTTATCCACAAGTGCTTCTAATTTTTAAAATTTTCATTTAGAAATCCCTTTAGTGAGAGTTTGTTAATGTGAGCTTTTTGTCTTTTTGACCTTTTTTAAATATATAATGTCTAGATTGACACTTTGCTCTTTGAAGATACTATTTCATTACCTTATATGTTCTTTTGTTGCTGTAAACAATATGCAGATAATCTGCCTGATCTCTCTAGCTGTCTTAATATTTTTTATCTTAGCTTTTTATAATATTGATACATTTTAATATTTTGTGTTTTGTTGATGGTTTCCTTTAATTAACACAGTTTGGGATATGTTGTACTTGCTGGTTATATGGATTGGAGTCATTCGGTTACTCTAGAAATTGCTTAATCATTATTTTTCCAATAGTACCTCTACCCCATTTTCTTTAATCTCTTCTGAAATTTAGATTAGTATATACAGGAACTTCTCATCTGTACTCTTATCAATTACTATATATATTTCATTTCTGGAACTTTAACTGGTTCCTTTTCAAATATGCCTAATTTTAATACTTTTCATCCTCTCTATTAGTTTTACTTTTTTATAATTCTTGAAGTGGCTGTTGATGTGTACCACACAGATATTGTTGAAGAGACCCCATTACGGGAAGCACTATTGCTGCTGCCCCTCTGGATTCTCTAGAGCATTCACATTAAAGACATGTTTCCTTATTTGCTCTCGCAAATGATAAGGCACGGTGGGGTTACTAGAGAGACAGACCATTATTGTTTTATGTAGGACTCTTCCAATGGTGGACTTCCCAGTGAAATGGCAGACATTTCCTTACAATTTGCTGTAACCCAAGGCTCTTCCTATCCAATTCTTCCTTCCCTTTCTCTTTCATATATCAGTTATGCCCTCCAAATTCCTCTCCTTTATCCATTATTAGCATTTCCTCCCATAAATCTCTGGTATGTGTAATTCTGATTTAGCATTTGAGTCACAAAGGACAATGATAATTACAATAATTGAAGTCTTTGTGAAAATAGAATTCTTCAATATATACCTACTCTCACTTAATTTGTCTTGTTTCCTCCTGTATTTAGTGTTTAGTAATTTTTAATTGCAATTTTGGGTTTCATTCTTGCACTGAACAACTGTTCATTAAATATCAATTTTGAGACCAGCATTGTTCCAGAACACATCAGTAAACAAAACAAAACAAAAAGCCATGTCTGTCTGGAACTTATATTATAATGAGTGGGAGTGGTGGGGAGACAGACAGTAAAATGTAAGAAAATTCTATGCTATGTTAAATGCAATACATTCTCCAGAAAAAAACAAAGAACAGAGTAAGGATAATCAGAATTGCACAAGTCTGAAGGAGGCAATGGGTTAAGATTTTAAAAATTATGGTAAAAAGTACATAACATAAAATTTACCATCTTAACTATTTTAAGTGTGCAGTTTAGTAGCATTAAGTATGTCCACATTGTTGTGCAATAGATCTCTAGAACTTTTTCATTTTACAAAGTTGAAACTTTATACCCATTGAACAACTTCCCATTCTCCCCCCACCAAGTCCCTGGCAACCATCATTCTATTTTGTTTCTGTGAGTTTGACTACTTTTAATAGCTCGTATAAGTAGAATCATACAATATTTGTCTTTTTATGGTTGGCTTATTTCATTTAACATAATGTCCTAAAGGTTCATCACTATTGTAGCATGGGACAGGATTTCTTAATTAAGGCTGAGTAACATTTTGTTCTGTATATATATATACACCACATTTTGCTTATCCATTCTTCCATCAATGTACATTTGAGTTGCTTCTATCTCATGGCTATTGTGAATAATGCTGCAATGAACGTGGGTGTATAATATCTCTGGGGGATACTGCTTTCCCTTCTTTTGGGTCTACATTAACCTTAAAGATTTTTGTGTATCAAGGAGACAACAGAGTGAAAAGCAATCTATGTAATGGGAGAAAGTATTTGCAAATATCTAATGAGTTAATATACAGAATATATAAAGGACTCCTACAACTCAACAGCAACAACAACAAAAAACCCTCAACAACCCAGTTAAAAGTTAGGCAAAACCCTTGAATAGACATATCTCAAAAGAAAATAAAAAATGGCCAATAAGTATAAGAAAAGATGCTCAACATTGCTAATTAGAGAAATACAAATCAACACCACAATGACATACCACTCCACACCAGTTAAAATGACCATTATTCCAAAAAATACCAACCCCCTCCCCCAGAAAATAACATGTTGGTGAGAATGGGGAGAAATTGGAACCCTTGTGTACTGTTGGTGGGATTGTAAAATGTTGAAACATATCGAAAACAGTATGGTGGTTCCTCAACAAGTTAAAAATAGAATTACGATGTGATCTAGCAATCCCACTTCTGTATTGAAATTTTAAGTAGAGTGGGAAAAAAAGATTTCATTAAGCAGGTGACATTTAAGCAAGAACTTCAGGCTGGTGAAAAATCAGCTACAATGTTATCTGAAGAGAGTATTTCACTAGAAAGAGCAGCTAGTAATAGACACTAAGATGAGACATGCTTAGAGTCTATGAAAACCTGCCAGAAGACAGAGTAGTTGTAAAGAATGAACTAGAGGGTAAGAGTAGTAGGAGATGAGCTCAGAAAAGGAACTGGCACATAGATCAATGGAACAGGATTGAGAGCCCAGAAATAAACCTATATATATATGGACAATTAATTTATGACAAAAGAACAAAGAACATACAATTGATAAAGGATAGTCTCTTCAATAAAAAACTGGACAGCCACATGCAAAATAATGAAACTCAACCACTATTTCACACCATACACAAAAATCAACTCAAAATGGATTAAAGACTCAAATTTAAATCCTGAAACCTTAAAACTCCTAGAAGAAAACATAGGCAGTACACTTTTCAACTTTGGTCTTAGCAATGTCTTTCTGGATATGTCTCCTCAAGCAAGGGAAGCAAAAGCAAAAATAAACAAATGAGACTGCATCGAACTAAAAAATTTCCACACAGCCAAGGAGACCATCAACAAAACAAAAAGACAAGCTACCGAGCGAGAGAAGATATTCACAAGTCACATATCTGATAAGGGGTTAATATCCAAAATATATACTCATAGAACTCAACAACAGTAAAAAATAAGCAACCCAATTAAAAAATGGGCAGAAGACCTGAATAAACATTTTTCCAAAGTAGACATACAGATGGCCAATGGACACATGAAAAGATGTTCAACATCACTAATTATTAGGGAAATGCAAATCAAAACCACAATGATATATCACCTCATGCTTATTAGAATGGCTATTATCAAAAGGCAAAATCAAGAAGTGCTGAAGAGAATGTGAAGAAAAGGGAACCCTCATGTACTGTTGGTGGGAATGTAAATTAGTGCAGCCATTATGGAAAATAGTATGGAGACTCCTCAAAAAATCAATAATGGAACTAACATATGATCCAGCAATTCTACTTCTGGGTATTTATCCAAAGAAAACAAAAATACTACTTCAAAAAGATGCATAAATCCCTATGTCCATCACAGCATTATTTAAAATAACCAAGATGTGGAAATAACCTAAGCGTCCATCAACATATGGATACATAAAGAAGATGCAGTATCATCACACACACACACACACACACACACACACACACACACACACACACACACAATGGAATACTACTCAGCCATAAAAAAGATGAAATCTTGCCATTTGCAAAACATAGATGGACCTTGAGGATATTATGCTAAGTGAAATAAGTCAGACAAAGAAAGATAAATATATTTTGATTTCACTCATATGTGGAAAATTTAAAAATTAAAATTATATGAATATACCAAACCAAACAAAAGCAAACACATAGGTACAGAAAACAGAGTAGTGGTTACCAGAGGGGTAAGGGGTGGGCGAAAGGTAAAATGGGTAAAGAGGTCAACAGTATGGTGGTGAGTTTCCTTTATGTTAGGTTGAGTAGTGTTCCCTTACAAGTCACGTCCACCTGGACACTCAAAATGTGACCTTATTTGGTAATAGGGTCTTTGCAGATTTAATTAAGGATCTCATGATGAAATCATCCTGGATTTAGGGGTGAGCCTTAAATCCAATGACTGGTGTCCTTATAAGAAGCAGAGAAGACACAGAGAGACACAGAGAAGACAGCCATGGGAAGAAAGAGGCAGAGTTCTGCTCTGCTTTGGGAGTTCTTCTCCCAAAGCCAAGGAATTCCCGGGGCCTCCAGAAGCTAGAAGAAGAAAGGAAGGATTCTTCCCTAGATCCTTCAGAGGGTGCATGGCCCTGTCGGCACCTGGATTTTAGACTTCTAAGCATTCAGAACTGGGTGGGAATAAATTTCTGTCATTTCAAGCCAAACAGCAAAGAAAAAGAAAAAGGAACTGGTAATGCAGGAATGAGGTTAAGGTAGATAACTGATGTTCTTCTGAGGCCTGTTTATAGTACAATCTTTAAGACAGTTTCTCCGTTGCCTCTGAGATTTGTATCAGACAACCTTAACTGAATATTTGCTTGAGGTTTTCTGGAATTCAGGTACAGGTGCACAATTCTTCATGAGGACCCAATTCTTTATCTTCCTTACTGTAATTATTCATGCTTTCTTTTTGTTTGATTAAGTAAATTATGCTGCCCCAGAGTCCACTGTAGATGTTACAGTAAATATAATAATTGCACCTTTTTATCTCTATAAACTCCTGAATTTCTGAACATCAATGTATCTGACTCCAGAGTTTCACATAAGAGGTTATGGACCTGTAGCAAGTCTGACTCTTTCCCCACACTCTTCCTTCTCTGGGATTGAAATGAAAGTTGACAAATAAAAGTTTATCCCTCAAGATTTATTTTCCAGGAGCCCCAGCTTAGACACAACATATTTTTTAAGTTCTTTTGGTTATATACTGCATTAATTTAAAACATAAACCAACTTAAATTCCTAATGTATGTGATACTATAAAATATTCTGCTCATAACGATTAGACGAATCAATATTGATTCTCGCCAGACCCAATATCATCCCTACTCAAGGGCAAGAATTTGTGCTCCACTCTGTAACTGACCCAGTAAGGAAATATATCATGAAACTTGTCCTCTTTAGTGGCTGAGGCTTGAACCTAGTGTGTTTCTGGAGGTCACACTAGAGCCAAGATCAATAATAGGTCCACAGCTCTAACAACGTTTTCTTCAGGGTTCCCACATCCTTTTGAAGTTTTATGATTGATCCTCCACGTAGTTCCCTAGAAATACATTCCAGCCCCCTAGTCTGACCTCCATCCCCCAACTAGGGCTGGGTTCCTCTTCTGAATAATATCCAGCTTCTCATGAGCCTGAAAGTTTCCCAGAAGGCTGCACATTCCCTTGCCTTCAAGATCTGGATCCTTACCTGAATAATCTAACTTGGATCTTTCTCCAATGAGATTACTAAGAAATATGCTGTCAACCACCATATTAATTATTTCACTTTCGACCAGACTTCCACTCTGATGCCCTCTAACCTGCTCTGATCCTTGGGGATATACACTAATTCAACTTGCACTTGGGAATTGCGGGTAACCCCAAAGTAAAAAGCATTCTTAAATTCTAAGTGTTCCCTATTCCTAGTTTTCTTCCTTTCTCACAGCTCTTGGAGATCTAGCATTCCATTGACCTAAAGTAACATGGGTTTTGACTTACGTGCATTCCCAAATAAGATCTGGGAGTTAAAGATTTAAAGCCTCTCAGCAAATATTCATCACTTTCTCTCTGTTTAAATATTTCTAAATCTCTAATGGGAATGAGGTTTCCACTATTAGAGTAATTCAACATATGGGTCTTAGTGATCCAGTAAAGGCCAAAAAAACCATGGGGATTGGTTTGGCAGACCTCAAGTTATTTTATGGCAAATTTTACAAAATGTCCTATTAAAATAAGGTTAAACTTGATGTCTATCTCTTTAACCTATGTTAAGTCATTACAAATACTAATGAATTTCCAAAAGAAAGTATGAAACAAGTTCACTAAATATACTGCAAAGTTTAGGTAATGAAGATACCAGTCATGCTGTGAGAATATTCTGTATGGAGTGTAGATTAGCCAACCTGAATAAATTCATTTCAATATCCAGCAGCATTTTCAGCATAACCTTCTGTTTGCCCTTGTCCTTGTCCTAATGAGCAGCTTAAGATCTCAGAGAAACAAGATTATTAAACTGATTCTAATGTGGTTCTAACCATATTCTGGTTAGGAATATAGTTAGAACCACATTAGAAGTGTCTACAATCACTGTTAAGGATATTGTTGCTATTATTTTATTTAAGTGAATGCATAGGAATTAGCTGGACTCTATAGGGGGCCATGCCTGTCTTAAGAATGTATGATCAAAGCATGTGAAAATATTCAATAGAACTTTAAAAAATTCTTTGTTGAAGAATAGAAATAACAACAGCTGACACTTGCTGAACACTATATGTCAAACATGATCATTGCAGTTAATATTTAATCCTTGTGAAAAAGGAAACTGGCACATAAAGATATTAAATTAATAAGTCAAAAAAAAAAGAGTCAAAACCCCCCAACAAGAACTGATGAAATGGAAACCTGATTCAGTTTTCTGGAAACAGGATACTGTAGTAGTTAAGCTTATGAGTTTTGGAATCAGATTAGGTAATTTCAAATCCTAGCATTAACATTACATTAGTATATTGAATAAGTTACCAGGCTCATTAAATGTAAATTAGAGAAATTAGTATCTACACCACAAGGTGGTTTGAAAGTTATATATATATTCCATAAGCATTCAATAAGATGATTATGTAACCTTTTATTTATTTTTCAGTCTGGCTTTTTGCTCTTAACTATTCCACTTAGTCTGTGACCCAGTGATGAAACAGTTATGTGCAGGTCCTTTTTTATAGCTATAGTTGTCAATGAAAAGATAAATGTTAGTAATTAGTACACATGAAGGGGCTGGTGTATGTTAAATTGTTGATCACATAAAATGTGGTTAATGTCAGATACAGTATAGGTACCTCCTATACAGCTTATTACACTGCCAATCCAACCTCAGTGTGCAATTGTCAACATATTTATTTACAGCTGCTCTATGTTCTAGCACTAGTCAGTTTCTCATCATTCATTTTCTGACTGTGCAACCTTTCTTTGCCCTCCCTGCAGCCATGCTGTGCCACCTGCATATTTCTTTGCACAATAGATGTTAAGCTAAATACAGAGTGTTCTTCAAGTATATGTAAATGTACATTTAGCTGCTGCTATTTTTAATAGCAACTCTCCAGATTTATGCAATAAGAAAGAAAACTGTGTGTTCTCCAAAATGCCTAATGCCTGTAAAATTGTACCTATACAAGCTGTTCATTCTGTTTCTTGCTGCCACAGTAGAAGGGATTTTATAAATTCACCAAGCTTTTTAGAGGGAGAAAACTATCATTTCTAAGCTGAATATTATTTTACAAAATTTCCCCACTGTTGAGATGTGACTTTTTCTATGGAACATTCTACATTAAATGATCTGTAGTATTCCAGATTTTCATTCCCATTGTGTGGGCTTCTTTTATACATGCCCGAATAGACAGAGTTTTCCATATACCAGAAATATAAATCACATACAAGCATGAGGGGAGTCAATGTTAGTAATCACTTACTTTTGAAAATTGTTATTTAGGATTATGTGCAAATAAATCAGAAAATTCCACCTCTAATCTGCACCTAGAACTTGATGTCTGGATAATTCAAAGTTAAAATATTTATTTTAAAAAATCCATGTGAAGTTAAGATCTAAAAGGAAATATAAAGGAAGAGAAATACTTTTTTTCCCCTGCTGTCACTATTTAAATAAGTAAAATTACATCAATCCTATGGGTATTAAATCTCTAGTATCATTTATAAACTCTTGGGAAAAGTCTGTTATCTAATGTGAACTTTTTCTCCAGCCAGAATCAGGCACTCTTTTAAAGAATTTTTATAAAAATAGACTAAATTTCCAATTAATTTGTAATTTGAATGCAGCTGCCTAAAGACAAGTCCAAAATGTATGTTCTAAATGTATGTTTCAAGTGTGTATTTTCCAAAATGCATGGCTGTTTCCTTTCTAATTTTCAAATTCCATCAGACACAAGCTCCTTTTCACCAATAAATAATTTTATCTTTCCCCTTTACTATGCAGTTCAGAGATAAAATAAGCCTTTATAAATCTTATGGTATGACTCATAGGATAAGTAACAAAATAGTCAAATGGTTTCAACAGTTTATTATGAATATATTTTTATTTAAGTGACAAAACCCAGGAGTTATTCTGAATATGAAATAAGGGAAAATAAAAGGCAAAGTCAGGTGGGCATTAAGTATAAACTCTTATTAAGATAAGAAATGATAATCTAATCTTACTTGTATAGAAGAGAAAGAGGAAAAGAGAAAGTGTGTCAAGTCAAAATGCCATGTGGTTAATTGCAAAGTGAAAAAAATTAAGATGTGAGATACCTATATCACATTGTCAATAAAAGTATTAACATGTTAATAAAGGTAAATATACACAAAATATTTAGCAAATTCTTAACCAAATCAGTAAGATGTCCCTTTCTAGTTTATTTACTATTAATATTATGGCATCGCAATTATACATTTACTGACTGACTAGACATGTCCTGAGTGAATTCAAATGTCTAATAGTATCAATAAAATACATTTATTCTAATTAAGCTTCTATCTACATACTGATTTTCACCTAAATCACTAGAGTCTTTGTGAACGTTCCTGTAATTTTTGCTTTCTGTATTATTGTGTCCAGATGTACAGACACTTACACTTGACGTAAGGTTTGGCCACAGAATACTTATAAGTTGTGTGGTCTGTGAGAAAATTATTTGTTATGTAAGACTGTTGTATGCATTGCATCCCTGGTCTTGGCCCACTAAAGAAGTCTCTCCTCAATCATACCAAAAGTTTCACCAGTATTTGCTATACTCCCTCTCCCCCGTGGGTGTGCTGCCCCGGAGAATCACTACTCCATTTGATACTAGGAAGTGAGGAAGTGATTAAATATAGGGCAGTACATGGCTTGGAGTGACTCACTAGAGTAACAGGAGATTTTGTATTAAAAAATATTTTTTATTTAATACATATACATATATACTATAAAAAATTACATATCACAGAAACAGGGTTTGTTAGAGTGACACGAAAAATTCTCCAAAGATTGCCACTGTGTCCTAGCACTAAACTCTTCCTTTTCTTTGTCCAAGGGTCTGATTTCATACCAGACTTTCTTCGCTCGATTTCTTTTCCTTGGTTCTTTCTAGTCTTTTTCTTAATCATGGTTCAATATCTTCTCTCCCAAAAACCAGACCATTTGTATGACTATCTCCTGGTATTCAATCAGATGTCATCTTACATATACTTCCTAATAGAGGCCTGTCCTGGACCTGTTTGTCTTATAAGCCATCTCACCTCATCCATGTCACTTCCCCTACCATCCAATAGTCATTCTCTACCTCATCACTCCATTTTATTTCTGTTGTAGCACCTACATCATTCTGTTCCTCCCTCACTAGGATGTAAGAAGGACAATAACCTATGTTGTTCAAACCTGTGCCCTCAGTGCTGAGTCGACCACCTGGCACATAGTAAGCCCAGTGACAGGGACCTAAGTGAATGAGTGCATGCATTATTCCTCACTGGAAAACACAACCACCAAATACCTTTATAACTGATCTCCACTTGTCTCTAATATCTAGAACTGCTGCTTGGCTTTCATGCAGATGACAAAGCTACATGTTTGGGGATGGAAGTCTTGTCACAATCTTCAAATTTATGTCAAAGAATAATGTTGACACTCACTCCAAACGCGTTTCTTTTACCCTCTAAATGTTTGCCTTATATCTCACTAAAATATACAGCTTTTAATTATTTGGACTTCTTCCTAGAAAAGTGTGTATAGTTGAAACCGTTGAAACCATTGAAAAATTTGCTGGTGTTACTTATTCACATTTTTTACTTAATATTGGTTCTTTTAAATCTCATTTTAGTATTAAATAATTTCCCCAAAATAAAATAGAAATATTGACATTCCTGGCAGTTGACTGATTTTATCACATTATTTTTCCTTTCCAGATGCCATGGTTTTATGTAGTGTAAATGATCCTCTCATTACCAGATGGTATGAGAAAGAAACTGCTTCAGGGAGGTATATGCTATATAAGCCTGTACATTGAGTAGCTATAAAAAGCAAAGCTTTGTAAACTAGCCAGTAAAGTATCTGAACTCAGCAGTGTGGACTGGGGAATGCAAACACTGAACGCCCCATCTGACCAGATGTGGACATTCCTAATGGATGATAAGTTCAGTCAACCAATAAAATGTTTTCAACTTAAAGCTTAAAGTGGTGATTATAATGTCACTGTTCTTTGCTTAGAAAGCACAACTGAAGCAGAGAGATACAAAAAAGAAAAGCAAATTATCTTGCAAACCAAATATTTACCAGACTAATTCTGCATTTAGCCTATTTTTAGAATTTCACAACTTACAATATGCAAGATATAAAAGAATTACATAAAGATTGAGATAACTGCTGATTATATTTTATTATCAGTTCAAACCTAATCCAAATCACTAGTTTAACTGCAGGATTCTAAATGTGATTGTACAAGAGGCATTTATCACATAACTACTTATCAAGATGATGTCTCAAATATTTACTCCCTCTTGATATATTTTTACTTGAATTTTAAACTATTAACATTAACTTAGCATGTATACAGCTAAATTCAATCTCTATTTTCTCTTTAAAAAAAAATCCTCTTGCTGATTTCTCTGTTCACTCTATCATAACAGATATAAACTTAAAAAAGAGAGTTACACGTTGACTCCTAGGCTCCTAGACTTATGTCATACCAGTCATCAGTGGATTCATTATTCTTTTCCTTTACTTATCTCATTGTTTCAAATACTTGTCTTCTTTTCCACTCCCACTCACCTGGGGGAACCTCATCAGTGGAACTGTGAACTACAGAATGAACTTCAGACTTTCAGTGTTTCAACCTCAATGAAGTACATTATTAGCCTGAAACTGAAAGCCATGTTGTCTTCATAGCATTATTCTCTTCAAGAAGAGTAATATGTCCCTTTCTTTTTACTTCTAGACTGAGTCAAAATTCATTGAAATAGAAAGGATCCATCATGACCTGGCTTTACCCATTCAATCCAAAAAAACATAATATGGACTCACATCCAAATAGGTGATCTCACACATTTACTCATTATTCTTTTTTTTTTTTTTTTATGCTCTTAGAGGAGAGGAAATATGGTTCTTAGCATTCTCTCCAGCACTGCAAAACTCAAGATTGATGGACTGTAGTAGAGAACCACAGCCTATGCTAGAAACCAGAAACCTGTGGGTCTCCCAACTTTCCGGAATGGAGTTTGGATACCCACAACTAGTATCCATTTAGGATCTTTAAAATGTTTCAGTCTCGTCTTTCCCTAGAAGGATATCTTAGAGATTAAAGGAATGAACAAAAATTCTACATTTAATTTTTATATAATAAGAATATAACACATAATTGGCATAATAACACTGTAGCACATTATAATATAATAAATATAATATAATGTAATATACTGTAATAATAACAGGGATATCTTAATGAATGAGTGACCATATAGATGAGATGTTCTGGGAAAGCTTTCCATCTTATCCTTTATCCTTCCCTCTATGCCCCCCTCAGATTAAAGTATTATACTTGAAACTAAAAGATAATCAAGTTATTATTATCACTTTTTACTACCAACCTTGAAAAATATGAGTCATCATTGTTGAATGCTCACCATGCACAAGGTAGTAAGCTAAACTCTTTATATAAAGTATAACATTTAATTTGTGCAGTAGCCCTATGAAATAAGCATCAACGCACCCACATTATAGATGGAGAAAATGAAGCTTGCAGTGAATAAGAGGCAGTGGCAAGAGTCAAGTTTAAGGCTCCCTGATTCCAAAGCTATAAACATTCTAATTTGGCTCATCAAATCCCAAGGGAAGAAAGCAAAATAATTGAAAGGAACAAAAAAGAGCAACAACAACAGCCAGAAAACTATGAACAAAATGGAAGTAAGTAAATACCTATCAATAATTTCTTTAACGGTAAGTGGACTAAAGGCTTCAATCAAAAGATAGAGTTGCTGAATGCATAAAAAGGACAACTCCTATATATATGCTGACTACAATAGGCTCACTCCGGATCTAAAGACACAGACTGAAAGTGAGGGGATGGAAAAAAGTATCCTATGTAAATGGAAATAAAAAGAAAGCTAGGGTAGCAACACTTACATCAACAAAATAGACTTTAAAACAAAAACTGTAACAAGGCACAAAGAAGGATATTACACAGTGATAAAGGGATGAATCCAACAAGGATATATAACAATTATAAATATATATGCACCAAACATATGAGCACCTAAATACATAAAGTATTAACAAACAAATGTAGTAATTGACAGCAACATGATCATAGTAGGGGATTTTAATATCCCACTTACATCAATGGACGGACAATCCAGTCAGAAAATCAATAAGGATAAGGAAACACTGGACTTAAATGACACATTAGACCAGATTTATATATATATATATATATATATATATATATGTGTGTGTGTGTGTGTGTCTATAAATATACATATATATATATATATACATACAATATATATATAATGGAATATTACTCAGTCATAAAAAATGAAATCTTGTCATTTGCAATAACATGGGTGTAGCTAGGGGGTATTATGCTAAGTGAAATAAGTAAAACAAAGACAAATACCACATGATCTCACTTACATGAAGAATCTAAAAACAAACAAACAAAAACAGTCTCAGATACAGAGAACAATCAGGTGGTTGCTAGAATAGAGGGGGTGGGGGGATGGGGGAAATATGTACAGTAGATTAATAGGTAAAAACCTACAGTTATATAATAATTAAGTCACAGGAATGTAATATACAGCATAAGGAATATGGTCAACAATATTGTAATATGGGGATAGATGGTTACTAAACTTATCATGGTGATTATTTCATAATGTATGCAAATATCAAATCACTATGCAGTACACTTGAAACTCTCATATTACTGTATGACAACTATATTTCAAATTTAAAAAAAGAAAAAATATATATAAAGGTAAACAAGACATGCCAAGTTGTTGTAGCTTTCTACTATCTACTGAGTCCTCATGTCATAGATTAAACCTTAAAATATGTTGTTGATTTATATATATATGTTATGTATAATTTTGTATATATACAAATATATAACTTTTTTCTTAATTCCGTAACACAAAGAAACTCTGACATGGACAGTTTTTCTAGTTCACGTCATTCTTTTTACAGATCTTGCATAATTCATCCACCAGATAATCAGTTTATCATAAAAAATCCTCAGTTGTCACTTTACTCCAATTCCGTATGTTGAAGTTAATCTGCAAACCTAGAACCTTTCCCTTGATAATCGTGGACTGAAGTTTTTTCTTTAGCTTGCTTCAAGGTACATATTCAGAGTGAAATTTTCTTAACAGAAGAGGCTACAATATTTTACTCTTGTTTCTATACCATAAAAATATAAATACAGCATTTGTACTTCATTTCCTCACCAGTGTATATTACTTTTTAGATTTTCATTCCAATTCACCAATCTTTACAAAATTGTCATAAAAATTAAAGTATAATACAGTGATTACCTTGAATGTATGGTCATTGGTTACATGACTTGAAATATACAGCAGAAAGGCATAAATGAATTCAGAGACTGAAATGCAAACTGCTCTAGATGGGCACAAAAAAACAAGAATTTGGATCTATGGCAACATTAAATTTCATTTGGATTTCTGAATTCATTATGGAAAAAGATATCATATTCATTTAATTAGCTTATTTGAGAGATAGTCTTCCCTATCTAATTCCTATATGGAATTAGAATAAAACCAAATACTCATAGCATTCATTCCAATAATTGTGGAATCCTCCTACATTTTTAAACTCAAACTGCTTCCATTCTGACCCTATCTAGTCCTGGCTATACATTTCAGGTTCTATGACTCTGATATGGATCTTTTCCTCTGGCCACTTACTTTGAATGTGGACTAATTTGAAATTTTAAAAAATCAATTTTTCAGACAGATTTTATTTTTCCTTCTGTCTGAATCTTCGCATCCCATATGGTACCAGTAAAATTAATTTCATCCCTGTCCCTGGGGTTAAACACAATCAGGGTCTACATCCTTCCCTGGCCAACATTGGCTCCCAAGAGGGCAAGGGATTCAGACAACTGATGAAAATACCGATGGGTCACAACCATGGGAGTTTGTTTCCCAAGTGAAATCTGAAATTAACCTCCATACTCAGAGGTCAAGAAGAGATGGAAGAAAGAGGAAGATCACACTAGATTGATAGGTGGCAGGATTAATTAACAAGGAAACTTATACACAAGGCTTGCCTTTGGCAGCCGTAAGACAAGCAGATCTCTGCACTCACCTGCCAGAATCTTCAAAATTGATAGATACCTTAAGTGAGTTCAGTCACGTATTTGGTCCAGATGGTCTCAGCAACATATTATTCTCTCAAGGTTGTGTCCTTGAAAATGATTCCCACTGTGGGAATGGTGGGCAGGATACACATTCCAAGGACAGGGGAGGGATAAGGAGCCTCTGATCACCTGGGTCCAACTCGTGGGTCAACAGGTAGTCATGTCCTCTCAATGGCCTCCTCCAACAGCTACCAGAATGATTCATTTTATCCTTCAGAGTGGAATTATTGTGTTCTTAATTTACTGGATATGCCTCTTACAACTAAGTAATCAGAAAAGTATAAGTGACTACAAATGTGACTTATCAAATCCTTATTAATTTCCTCATCCAAGTTAGACATTTCATGAAGTCTATCTTTTTAATGACAGACATTTTCAACATAAATGTGGACATTGATAATGCTGATATAAGTAATGAATTCATATATAGGCATTCCTCATTTTATTGCACTTCCTTTTATTACACTTTGCAGATTTAGCAGGGGTTTTTTTTTGTTTGTTTGTTTGTTTTAATAAATTGAAGGTCTGTGGTAACCTTGCATTGTCAGATGATGGTTAACGTTTTTGGGGGAATAAAGTATTTTTTAAGGTATGTGCATTGTTTTTTTAGACATAATGCTATTGCACACCTAATAGACAACAATGTAGTTTAAAAATAACTTTTATATGCACTGGGAAGCCAAAGATTTTGTGTGACTCACTGTATTGTGCCATTTGCTTTATTGCAGTGGTCTGAAAACAAACTTGCAATATCTCTGAGGTATGCCTTAATGCTATATGAGATCTATTTATTCACTTGAGGGAAAAAAAATTCAAAACAATTAGTCAACCCTCAGGAAAGATTATCTAAATGATTAATTATAATGTTATGACTCTGGTTCAATATTAATTAATATTTTCAGTCTTTTAAAATATTTCTGAATAGTACCAAATTTTATTTAGAGTTAAATTGTAGCAATCAATACAGATTCACTGATACTTTTATGTAGGCTGGGTATACTAAAACACAGAAAGATGTTTTAAGTTATAAACAAGTTTATGATCTAATTTGGAAAGCTGAGCATACATCCAAAATAAAGTAAAACCACTAAGAGGACTATTCCTCATGTTAATGATCATTTTTAAAAACAAATGATAGAGATATTCCTAGAATATTGTACACGGTACAATATTGTAGATATTGCGGAGGCTTCAGTTGGGCAGCAAAAAAAAAGGCCTATTTAGACTTTGAAGTGAGCCCTGAAGGAATAGTTATTCTTAGATTAAAAAGGGGGGGGGGGCGATTTTAGACTAGAATGATTAAGCAATGGAAACTGATCTGTATAATAGCTCAATCATTAAGATGGTAATCAAAACATACTTGAACATCATTTATTTGAATTGATTTCTCCTTAACTAATTAATTTTTTAAAATGTGTGAGTTGACCTCCTCAATTTTTCCAAGGAGGGTCTCATTTCATCAGGTCAATGTCTGATATATATTGTTGAGTTTATCTGTTTTACAGAAGCAGAAAGAAACTTGAATTTCTTTACAAATTGTTTTTGTTATTTTAACCCTGAGAATTCACTGAGTTTGGTGATGTAAAATTGAAAAGAGCATTTAACTGCTTAGATTAAAAGCAAGATGTTTAATGGATTTTATTCTTAAATCCATAAACAGCAAAGGTAGCTGTTTGATATCTCATTTTCTGAGTCTATCCTTCCCCTTTATTGTCATTATACAATGTTTAATTCCCTTCTACTTTCCCTGAGGACTTTTAGTAAGCTCAATGAAAATAAACTAGTGTTAGAAGTCATGTGCTTACATAATATTTTAATGTGGGATCAATGTACTCATTAAGAAAAATAATCCATAAAAATCAGTCAATTCTCAGGTTGAATTTCAATCTGAACTGTCAATTCTAACGCTATGCCTGAAAAATCTGCCATAACCTGTCAGTGAAAATCAGGAACAAGATTGCAAATAGTTTCTGAATTATGCAATAATATACAGTCAGGACTTAAAATACCTATTATTAGTGCATTCAAAACCTATGTTTTAAAAATATAATTGCAAGCATGTGAGTTCTCACATATTAACTTTCTCAGGCCCTTGTTAAACCTAAACCTCAAAACAGTGGTGAATAGGGGATTAAGTAAAATAAGTACTAATAAAATTAAAGTATCATCTGTGTATGATGCAAATTTCAAAGTAAAAAGATAAATACGATGGTTTCTTTTGAGGATTTCTAAAATAAGAAAGAGGCCACGGTTGCATAACTCTGTGAATATACTAAAAACCACTAAATTGTACATTTTAAAAGGGTAGATTTGAAGATATGTGAATTATATTTCAATAAAGCTGTTATACAGAAGAAGAAGGAAAAGAAGAAGGAGAAAAAGAAGACTCACCAACTGCATATTGAGTTTCCGGTTAGTTTTCAATGACGGGACCTAATGTAAGGATATCACAACTTGTCTAGTGGTCCAACGGCAACGTTTCACCCCTCTGGTGTCTTTTGCCCTCTTTGTCACCTTTGAATCCCTAAGGAAAATGTATTTCCTTGCGTTGGTTGGTTACTATCTCATATGAGTAGGTCTTGCTAGATAGAAAGGGTAACCTCCCCCTAGAAGTAAGAATAAGAAACGAGGGAGGCCAAAAACAAAGCCAAAAGCAAGCTGACAAAACAAGGCAATCTGCTGATACTCTTTCTCAGGTGTCAACCAAGTATGGCTCAAATCCAGCTGCCACTTGTTTGTGCAAATAACGTTTTACTGGAACACAGTTGTGGCCTTTCCTTTATGTATTATCTATAATTACTTTTGACCTACAATTTCAAAGGTGAGCGGTTAGTTCAGAGACCTCATGGCCCACAAAGCCTAAATATTTGCAATTTATACCTTCACAGAAAAAGTTTGCCAATCCTTGCTATAATATTTGGAAGAATTTATACTGAATGCGATATATTCCTTTGTATTTGAATAGTTGTACTCTTCACAACCCATACTCAGTGCTTGACACCTCATATTTTTATCTAAATGTGTCTTCATATCCTATAGGAAGGATTTGGAATTTTTCGCTGATCCCTTAGTGGGATCAAGAAAAGTTAGCAGAGGAAGGAGCAACAGAAATCTGTTTACTCTGAAGTTCATAATCTACTATTCTGTTCACTTTTTTCTTCATTTTGATTCAGATAAATATCTAAGCCATGCTCATAAATTTGACCTACACTGACTAAATTATATTAATACCTAAATGAGCTGAGAAATGACTGCCCATTTACTCAGATTCTAAATCTGGTTTCTGGTGGTAGAAAAGGTAGGCAAGTGCCCTAAAAGAAAGTTAAAGCCTTTTTTTTTTTTTTTCCCTTGAATACAGTCCCCAAATTTTCACATTAACTTTTTCCATAATGTAAGGTTGGATCCTGGTGTATAAAACTTCACATCAGGTCTCAAGCCTAATTAGTCAACTATTGACCCTTGCTAAGAAGAGAGGAAGAGGATAAGCATGAAGGATACTCCCCAGGAGAATTACTGATGTTTTCCTTTGGCTATGGTAGGAGATTCAAAGTATTTTCCCTGTGTACTTTTTGAGAAAAAAATAACCTTTGCAGATTTCATGATGAGGACTTTGGGAATTTCTGATGAACAGTTTTAAAGTGCTAGAAGAGTTAGAAATCTATTTCTTCAGCAAAATTATAACTTTGGTTGCAGTGTTTCTGAGGTCTACTCCTAAAGTAAGATGGAATACTCTTCCATTCCAGGTATAATCAAGTTATACTTCTCAATTTTCCAAGACAGAGTTCCAACTTTGGTTTTCTAAAGCTTAGGAAATAATCTTAAATCATCAGCACAGTTCTTTAGGCCCTCAGTAAACTATGCTACACAGTTACCTAAAATCTGGCTGAGAGAGTAATTTAGGGAGATGACAAAAGGAATATTATTTGTTTTTATGCCTTTAACTACTCTAGTTTTATTTGAAGGATTATTTGGGCACCAGGAATTTTGTTACATTCTTAGGCCATATTACCTGAATTTCATGTAGCATAATTTTCACTAAAACTTTTTCTAACACGTTGTCTTAAAATATCATTGAAAAATGCTAAAATTCCAACTATTTGCTACATACTTCTACATGGTCATAAAACTGTGGGGGAACTGTCTAATATGTCTCTTAGTGGTGTCTCTTGAGTATCCTCAAGGGAAGCTTCTATTGGACTTACTCTCAAGAAAAGATTTTCTTCCCTGGGAAATAAGCTTGTTTCTTCTTTTATAATGAGAGCGATGTGGCATCACAGACCCCACTTTGCCTTGACTGCCAGATATCTAAAAGCTTATTCACAGCAAGCATATTGACAAGTACTGTCAACATACCGCCTTTTTTTTCTCTAATGTTCTTTCCACATGAACTCGCATTTTAATGATGTGCTTTATGTAATACGTTGGTCACTGTAGGGGTTTATTCTGAAGAAGTTTTCACAGACCCACTTGGGAGTGTGGCAGAAAAGAAGTACAAAACAAACAAACAAAACTGCAAGCAAATTAAAAAATATATGGGGAGCATGCACTGTGTATTAAATGTCTTTTTATTTGTATGAAGGCTGTGTGAAAATGGTGCTGCTGGGTTGACTGTATTAACAAGTAATCGAGTTATCAATTTTTTCCTCCATAGAAGTTTTTAGTTCTTGCTTTATTAACATTGAAGCTCGATTTAGAGATAACTTAGAATCACTAGCTTAGTTGATAGATTAAGAGAGCAGAAAATTAAGTGCTCAGTTCAAGGTCTCATTACAAGGAAGTGGCAGAGCAGGTGCAAAGCCTTCCTAGGTCCTCATTAAGTCTTCTCTAATGTATGTTTTTTCCTAAATTCTTCATTTATAATTTTTTAATCACAATTTAAAAGTTATTTATTCTTTCTTCTTTTAAATGAAAACAAAGTTATCACTCTAAAGTCAATTGTAATTTATAAAGCAACTTCAAAATTAATCTTAGCTTATTACCATAACAGAGTCTCAAAATGACCCTCCAAATGCCGTATCTATCAGCATTTAGGTTTTATTTATAATATGCCATTTTTATATGTCACGTGACATTTTATATTCAAACATACAAAAGTGTTTAAACATTGAAACATTCCCCTTGCATCTAAGGAAGGTACAATCTCCTAAAGCCAGTTTGCATGTCGACTTTCAAGTTTCTTTCCTAGGGAAGAAAAAAAGCCACTTATCTTTTCATCAGAAATTAAACTTCTCTTTTCACATAAAATCTTCAGTAAATGTATTTTTAAGCAAACTAGTCATCATATTTTCTTAGAGCTTTACTGTATGCTTTGTAATCAGTATTTCTTCTTTTGTACTAGTAATTTCTCAGATACATTTTCTAATTCACAAAATCTCTATTAACCTTTTGTGAAGAGGTTAATTGAAATCACAATATCTCTTCATAATAATATTCACTTGAGTCAAGAAGTCTGAAGGAAGAAAGTGACAATGAATTATATGCTTTGAAGCAGAATACTTCCTAAAGTCTATGATGTATTTGATCACAATTGGATTAATTGGGACTTAGCAGTGATTTCCCTGAGTTCAAATATCACTCAGAGTTCTAAGGAGTCTGTTGTTTGACTAATCTAGTATATAAAAAAATAAATCTTTTTCTGCCCGTTTTCAGGAAAGGAGGAAGAAACCTAAAAGGAGAATTCCAATTTAGAGTGATCATACATGAGCTCTGTTTGGGAAAATATGGGTGCACAGATACCTTGCAACTTAAGATCCTGGCTTGCACATACTTTGAAGACCAAATAGTTGGTATACAAAGTTTACATAAACTGTTTATAATAATTTGATTATTATCTAATGCAACATTGCTACAATAACAAAGATAATCTACATTTGGTTACTGTAATCATTTTAGGTATGTTTATTTCTCTTTTGCAATTTACATTGAACAGACAGGGGGACAGATCCATCTATATCAGAGAGAAAGAGTTTTTTAAAATGGTCTGAGTAATTGTAAATTAGACAAAACAAAACCAAGGCAAAGAAAGGAACCCCAGTATATCACTTGGTGTATATATATTGCTTTTGAAGATAATTAATTTTTTAAATCATTCAGATACATGATTAACTAGAGTAATGAGCTGCTAGAGATTTTCTGATTTATTATTTTCCAATTATTTCCAAATATTCCAAATATTTCCAACTATTTATATTACACTGAATTTTTAAAATACAATAATAACAATTATTGTTTACTGAGTATGTACAATGTGTTATTAGACTTTAAGTAAATCACATAATTTCTTATTTTACTTTCAAAATAAATCTAAGACACAGATAATTTTAGTATCCCATTTTAAAGATGAGTAAACTGCCATACACAGAAAAGATACAATTTTCTCAAGGACACACAGCTAGTGAAAGATTAGATCTACATATAAATCCTTGAAACCTGGCTAAAATGTTATTCTCTTTTTCACTTCTCCATACAGCTTTCTTGATTGTCAGGAATTTCTGGCTAATTCGACGTTTTATTTTATTAATGCTCATGTTCAAACATCGCCTTAAAATGAGAAACTATAAAGAACAAAAATTTTGAGATGTTTTTATCTACCTGAGTGATCTTCATCATATGTAGAATTAGACTGGTACTGTTGCTATTGTGTAAAATGTGTTTCAGATGATACTGTAAAATGATTTTTAAAAATCAGACATCATAAAGAATAGTTTATAAGATTTTTTGTAAGTGTGATTTCTATAGAAAAATCAGAGATCCTAAATAACAATATATAAGAAGATGGATTTGAATTGAGGTAGGGATGATCAAAAATATATGCATGCAGCACTAGGTATTTCCTGGAAAGAGAGACCTGGAATGATCTGACACAATAAAGGACAGCTCAGAATAAAAACTAAAATCACTGGTTCTTAAAAGAGTTGAGGGATGTGAAAGAAAGTAAGGAATAATGCATTTGCCAACTCTCTCGTTTAGGATTTGTCTCAAAATTCCTCATTGTAGTACATATTTTCCTCTGATATAGTGTTACAAATATTTTCTATATCCTTACTTATGTATTATAGGTATTACAGAAGGGTGAGAACTATCTTGAAGTAAAAGGACCACAAAGAGATTTTATGAATTTCTTCTTTGAAAATGTGTATTAACTTGGAACTCGAGTGAAAGTGTTCTTCAAGCAAAAAATTGAGCATAGCCTGAAATAAAACCAGGTTGCCTTAGCAATTCTAAAAGTTGCAAAGTAAATGTTAATAACAGTGCTCCACCTCTCCTTCAAAACCAACAGCCAAAGAAACAAAACAATTTACAAAAGGAAGAAGGAAATAGAGGAACCAGGAATGCACATTGATGAGTTTGTAACATTGTTTTTCAGTTCCAGACCATGCTCTTGTATATAGATGACCTGAGGTTTCATATACTTCATGGTAGGACAGAATTAAGAATCCTCTCTAGGTATTATTTTTTAAGGAGTATATTTGTGGGGGGAGGGAGAGGTGTAGGATTAGATTTTTCAAAAGAAAATATCTAAATGTAGGACAGACATGGAAACCCATGGTAATTCAGGTATTTTATTTGACGTAATCCTGGGGACCAATAAATTCATAAACACACAATACCAGAGTTATGTATTAAGAGTTTCTTAGAAGTTATTTAAGAGATAATCTTGTCATCTCTTCCACATCCCTATTACCACACATACTTAGTTTTCCAATGAAATAAATAAAGCAAATGGAGTTTGGGGGAATTGTCTAAGATCATACAAATGATTAGCTGCACATCTGTATTGGAATTCACTTCTCCTGCCTGTCCGGGCAGCTCCTTAGAGCACTTCAAACACTCTGAAAAGTCCTGTAGGAATTCTCTTCATTTGGGAGGGTTTTTCTTCCAGGCCTCTAAATCAATCTACGTCTGAACTGTCTTCAAAGTGATCGCCAATCAGCAGATTCCCCAGCCAGCTGAAAAGCACCTGGGAGATCCAGATTGTCAAAGAATCATATAAGTGGTTTGGAAATGTGTTTTAATGAGGTGCTTGTCCTATGGGGAAAAGGCTTGACTCTAATTAAAGATGAAGCCAAAATATTTTTTGCAGTTTCGTTTAAAGATGATTTGGGGAGGTCTTTTCAGTTATAGAAACTCTATGACTCCATGTTTGGATAAACTTTAGGCAGAATTTGCAGGATTACTAATATGTACCCAAACAACTATTAAGGAAATTTATACTTTACTTTGTGGGGAGAGTGTTCTCAAACAGAATGTTTCATTGTTGACAGAAACATGTGAATTCCAAATTTATCAAATTATTGGAATTTGGAGTTCTAAAAATACAAACCACCGAGTTGTTATAATGGCTGATAAATGATAGATGGAGAGGTCATTCTAGAATGTCTCTTCCACTGAAGTGGAAGCTTGATCTGGGCAAATGTACAAAAATATTTATTTGAATCTCTTGCTCTGCTTCTAAATTTACCCTAGAAATGGCTTTTAGAAAGTTATATTATTCCAGAGCTAAAGGCGATTTTAAGATAATGAGTTCAAAAGTTTCAATCTCATTTTTAACTTTAGCAGCTGTTATGCTTGTACCATTAGTAAAAGATTTTTCTCTGGAAAAAGCAGCCCTGTTTTCATATTGTCATTAACTTTAGTAATTACTAAAACGTATCATCTTCTTGCAAATGCAGGTCTTTAGTTATATCTCCTTTATATCCTGACATACATATTAATTTTATTATTGGGAAAAAAATAAAGAATTAAGAAAAAGCTCAAGAGAGTATATAACTATCATACAGGTAATTTTACTAGATTAATTTCAGTCCCATGCCTATTGTGATTCTAAACTCCATAAAGTATCTAGGCCAATTTTAACACTTCTTTAAGTACCACTACTAAACTATATAACATTAATGGACAGACGTATTTGTAAAGATTTTATAGTCAGAGTATTTCAATAATTCATCACCAAACTGTAGCACACATGCTGCTGATTGAATATTTATGGAGCACTTAAGCATGAGACATCCATGTCGGCCATTGGAGATATAAGTTTCAATGACCTGGCTCCTCTCCTCAAGGAGTTTAAGGCCAGTGAGGGAGACACTCCAGTGGGGGAGACAGATTTATACACAAATAATTACAACATTTTATTATTTATTATAATTGATTATAAGTATATATAAATTATCATAATCCTTGTCACAAGATGTTTATAAATTATAATATGGGAGATTAAGAAAAGCCTCTTGGAAGTGATAATGTTTTAGCCAAAAATGAGTAGGATTTTCTAGGAAGCCCAAAACAGAAAAGCAGGTTCACAAACAGGCAGGTGGGAAAAGCCTGACACAGTAAGTTAGGTAATTTCTTATGGCTTTTTAATTCAATGTGTATGGGAGAGGATGGTATGACAAGAGATAAATTTTAAGGTGGTGGGGAACAAATCATACTAATGATTGTATGTTATTCTCTGACAGCAGGAAGACATTTAAAGGGGACAGGAAAAATCACATTTGCCTCTGTAGAAAGATGGACAGTGGAAGGAGAAGATCATTTCTGGTGTTTTGTGAAAATATGAGGAAAGAGAACTAATGTAGAGGCCATTGAGATGAAAAGGATGAGATTTAAGCTTGACTTGTTAAGTTTAGCTTTCCATGTTTAAGGAGTTCAACACAGTATGGCACGTGTATGAATGGATTTTAATTTTTTTAAATAACTGCTACCAGATTTTTGTTAAACACCATACCTTGCTGTTTAGCAATGAGAATTAAGCTTAAAATCAATGACAACTCAATCTACTCCACGAATTTTCTAGTAAATTCCAGCTTAAAACTTTATTTAAGACAATTCAAAGCATCCTCTCAAAGAGCCCATGTCTAATTCCCTGCAAGTACAATGAGCTATCACCTGCAGAAAGACCTGGGGATGGGGAATATATCTTGGTGCCTTGAAGACTGACTTTCTCAGTGTGGCGTACAATGCTGTTCTTTGACGTGACCTATCAGAAGGCAACTGCATGCATACTGATGACTTTAGATAATAGGATTTCAGATACACAATAAAATATATGAAGTTAAAATGACACTAAAAATCAAATTATGAAGGAATAAGATAAATTTTTAAGGAGATCAGATTGATTTCTATGAGTGAAGCAAAATTAACTAGAGATTAAAGTGATGTCACTGATTATATTAGTTAAGGTCTAATCGGGAAAGTAGAGCAACTATGACCAATGGTGAATAGAGATTTGTTACAGGAAGTATATCTTATACAAATATTGAGGTCCTAGGAAAGTGAAAGTCTAGAGAAGTTGACGTATAATGAAAGAAAGAATTACTGATCAAACTGCCTGAAGTACTAGTACGGGTGGTAAGGCAGGAGTTTGCAGGTAAACCCAACACACTAAGCATATCCAGGAACTAGATTGGAGACGCAAATGGGAGATCAGAGCAGCTTATGGCAAACTCCTGTCTCTGTGAATCCACAGTCAGTCATTTGGTGATGGGTCTTGGCCAGTGTTAGAAGGGCCAGTGTTTGGGAAAACAAACTGGACAATGAACAGAAGACAAACTGGGACCCAAGGAAGTCTGTCTGATACGTATCTGACCATACAACCTTCTGAGAATAATGGCCACTGCTTTACTTCTACCTTCCAAACTTCAGGCATGCTAACTCTCATCCACACCACACAACCTAGCTATGCCAACTTGGTATTCTTATAATCATCTTTTAAGCACATATGATCTTCCAAAAAAGATATCATCAAAATTATGCTTCCAGTTAAATGTATGCAATTCTCCATCTTACAAACAAGGTATGCTAACACTTAGGCAAAAGAGACTACATAGAGTCTCACTTTATCCATCTTCTTCTAGTTGAGTTACACTCCTCCTTTCACATTCTATTACTCAAATATTGTGATAGAAGGTTAATTGCTCTTAACACATCTTATGTAGACAGTGGAGGAGTAATAAAAAAAAGGAACTGGGTAATACACGCATACAACTTCACATCAAAGTGAAGGAAAATATAACTACTAAAGCATTTTTTACTACAGCTAGTCAGGTGGTCATAAGTGCTATTTAAAACATTCTTCTTCCCTTTACCCTTAGCAAGCCCCTAATCTATTCATGGTTCATTGCTTGGTGCATCTATCCAAACCATCATTCGTGAAGAGTCTGTGCCAGCAACAGTCTTGTCTGTATCTAGTTGTTTTATTTTCTTATTGAAATTTATCACATGATGTGAATGCACTAGGAGGTTCCCCAGAAGACTCCTTGCACTTCAGATACACTCCTCTCTGTCACCAGAATTAAGTTGGGCACATTAACAACTCATTTTAACCTTGATAGTCAGGATCGCCTCTTCCACAAAGTAACTTCCTTTTTTGCCTATTGGTTCAGTGGCATGATTAACCCAAAGTAGCTGTGTGGCAATTTCAACTTCTAATTGAGTGGAACCATTGCTTTGTCTCTGTGAATGCAGTCCTCCCTTGAAAACTAAGACCTAAGAACTAGTGGAGCCCAAGGGTACAGAACCAGGAAGCAAAATTTTTGTTATAGAATCTTTATGGGTAACTGTGAGAGAAGAGTTCTCTTTGCTATACCATGATCCCCGAAGCCATAAATCCTGGTTATGAAAAAAAGTGCCACATATTGGTTACTCATTCAGAGGATATGCCACATTTTAAAGGACATTATCCCAACCAAAGTACTGCTTTTCACCTGAAGCCATACATGAGTCTTCAAAAAGCCATTAAACAATTCTATCAGTCCAGATGTTTCAAGCAATGAGGAGAATAAACCAATGAATTACAGGAGCATGAGCCCATTTCTAAAATTCATTTGCTTTTAAATAAGTTCCCTGGTCAGAAGCAATGCTCTGTGGATTACCATGATGATACACAAGACATTTTATAAGTAATTGATAATTTTGTTAGAAGTACAATTAGAAGGAAGGGTATATCCATATTCATAGTAATTGTCTATTTAAGTGAGAACAAACCACTGTCTCTTTTACTATTGAGGTGTCCCAATGTCATCAACCTGTTATATCACAGAGTCATTGTTGGACTCTCTTGAGCAAATGGGCACTCATAACGTCCAGGGGTTTTTGGCCTTGGGTAAAAATCTATGTTCCTGAGCCCATGTGATGAGCTCAAGTAATAAGCTTGCTTAATAAGACTATTTATTAGGCAAGAATAAGGGAGGCTAAGGCAAGAGGCAGACTGACATCCATGGAACAGGTCATTTTAACTACCTGATTACTAAGACTCTTTTCAGTTGAATTTGCTCTCTGATGAGTATTTTGTTCAATGGAATAAAATACTTTTACACTCTTTGTCTGTTTGAAGAAGATCATCGATAGTCATCTTCCTCAGACTACCTTGTCACCAGTTTTCAAAATTGAGCTCTTTTTTTTGTCTCTAAACATCCAGCCAAATCATTATCTACTGACAATAAATCACTGAAAATTTGTATCTCTGGCCTTCTCTCATTACACATAAAATAAACAACAGATGCATTTCGCAAAGTTCTGCCATTCTAAGAATTTCTTTTACTACTTCATCCAAGACCATCCTTGAAGCAATAGTGCTAGATTTATCCAATTTAGGGCGGAGCCAGCATAGTCATGCAGAACCACCACTAAACCACAACTGAATTTTTTCTTTTTCAGTCAACTAGTCATAGGGAAACTTGCCATTAAGCTATAGTTCTGCATTGAAAGACAGGAGCCCGTAAAGCAGGAGGAGAGATGGTGGGAACAAAGTAGGGAACATACTTGCTCACAGGACATAATAGCTTCAGGTTCTGCTCAAACCCAATCTCATATGTCACCCACTGGCCCACCCAACTGTATGGCTCTGTGGGTCAAACCACATGCATTTCATAATGAGTCTCTCAGATCTCATAGGAACTTGGTGGCCCATGTTTAAGTGTTTAGTTTCTACTAAATTTCAGTAGTAAGAGAAGTTTGTGGGCTTGTTTGTTTGTTTTTATATTTTGTTTTAAATTATTTTTTCTCAAAAGGAGAATAGTATCTACAGAGGATGGCATTAGCTTTGCTATATTTGACATACAGGTGTCAGCCAAAGGCTCCACACAGCATCTCTATTGGTTACTGATACCTCAAGCACAACTGTCTCTATTAAAAAATACATGATCAGAGTCTCATTGACTGGGTATTGGAGTCTCAGAAAGAGAGGAGAGAGATTGAAACAGAAAAAAATATTGAATGATTAAGGACTGAAAACTTCTCAAATTTGGAGAAAGATATAAATTTACAGATTCAAGATATTCAATGACCACCAAATAGAATAAATTTTTAAAAAGAAAAGAAAAAAAAAACATGCTAAGGCACAATGTAGATACTCAGAAAAAAAAATCATTACATCTTTATATACAGTGGAACAACATTTCAAATGACTAAAGCCTTCTCACCTTTTAGTAACCACTCCAGATTCTATATTGGGGTATGAAATATCAACAGCTAAACCCTGTTAGCTGACAAGCCCATTTCAAGTGCACAGAATTCCCAGTCCATTGTTCAATGACTTTCTCTTAAAGAAGAATTAATGTACAAGGATTATAAATATTTAAGGAAAGTCAATGTCTTGTGTCTTGGCTTCCCTAGAAACAAAACCTGATATAGAGATTATGCACAAGTGGTTTTTAGGGAGTGATAAGAAACCCTCTAAATGAATGAGGAAAACAGGATAAGGAGGGGTAAAGAGCTAAGTAAATATGTTTTCTCAGGAAAGTTCAGCTTTGGGAGCATAACACAAGGGCTATGGAGAATATATTACATTGCAGAATTGTCCCCACCTTAATGAAAGGGGCCTTTTGTTAACCTTGCATCAGTCAGCCATTATCTGCAGTCTGCCCAGAGAAGAAATATGATTTCCCAGGTAAGGTGGCTAGGGCAATTCTCCCAAGGAGAAGGCAACTGTAAGCTGTGAACTGTTAGTGGCCAACATAATCATCAACTAGAGAATGGTAAAATTAGCCTGGTGAAGAGTGATTGGATAGGGTGCAAATCACATTTACTGCTGACAATAACATGAAAGAAAAATATCAAGACAAAAATTTTGAACCCAGTGCTGATTGGATGAGAAATAATTGAGGAAAAAAGAGAACATGGAAGAGTCTAATTGTTAATCTTCAAAAGATCTGAGATTTTCAATCAAACAAAAGTAGAATGCTATTTTAAAGAAAAAAGATTACTTACCAATAATCATTATAAACTTAGAGTGGTGGTGAGGAGAGGGAAAAATAAATAAATAAAAAGATAAAAATGACTGAAGTCTCTAGACAGTCACCAAAGTCAAACAGGCATTAAAGGGAATACAGCAACTCAAAAAAGTGCTGCCCAGTAGGTGAGCTCAACATCTAACCACATTTCTCACAAAGGGAATTACCCAGTTTACAGGGAACACAGGGGTCAAGTCCCAAGCAGAGAAATGGCAGCCTTACAGAGCTAAGGCTTTAGAAGTCAGACTTCTGAACTGCTTGGAAGGCTAGAGGGAGCCACTGTTGAGGAGAGCCCCCAAACCCCCATGGAAATATCACTCAACTCCTTGAGTGATTTCCAAAATGCTTGTGCACAAGACAAAAATCCAAAAAATTTCACAGAAAGCAATATTTGGAAGGTTAACTCACTTGAATAGAAAATTAGACAACCATGAGATGTTGGGAAGGCATAATTTGGAGTCCTGCTGAGTTAGAGTGGCTTAGGAAATAGCACATTTTCCACTGAAACTCTAGAATAGCTATGCCTTAGGAACTAGACACATATTTTTTAGCTAAGGGATATGACCTAGGATTAAGGACACACCTACCCCCCAAAAGTTGAAAACCTAACCTCCACAAGACCATGGTAGTCCAGTAATTTCATTCCCTACTCGGGCAAAACTAAACACTATTTGGAGAAAGGTAACAAATCCCAGAGTCTCTATAAAGTATCATCTACAATGCCTGGTATATGAAATAAAATTTAATACACATGTCAAATAGCAAAAAAGTGTGAATCATAATCAAGAGAAAAAGCAAACAACTTAAGTAGATCCATAGACCAATCAGTCACTCAGCAACTTGACTTTGTAAATGTGACAAAAATTTACCAAAAACCGGTCAATGTAATAGGTTAAATAATAGGTACTATTAAAATAGGTATAAATCATTACCTTCCCTGACCAAAACAAAAACAAACAAAAAAAACCCAACTTAACCAACCAAAACAAAAAAAAACTTGAGAGAGTTTAACTTTTAGAGAAAATGCCCACCACAATTTTAAGATAACTGCATGTATACTCTATATGTATAGTCTCTAGGGAAAGCAACATAGGCTCTTGCATTAGCATTCTAATTTTTCTACTCTGCATGCTTTTCACAAAGATTCAATTTTAGGTATTATTTATGTTACAACATTATAAAAGATTCCAAAACCATCTACAGCCCTAAAGATGGTTTGCTGTAACTTCCACAAATGTGTACAATATGTTCAAAGGAATGCAAAAAAGCGTGAAATCTACTATTTTCGAATTTCCATTTTATACCATAAAATAACATTCGATACATATTAATAATGGAAAGTATATTAACAACAACACCCTAATACTTATACCACTCTGCTATTTGCTCACTTTGACTCACTCTAAGTATTGAGTTTTAGCAACCACATGGAATGATTTCCTCTGTTCTACAGCTTCATTTTAAAAATAGCATATTAATACCATGGTATTCTGATAATAATTCCTTCAGAAACAGCCTCTATAACAAGAAGATTGACAAGCTAAACAAAAAACTAAATGAATTAATGAAATAGCTTTAAAAGGAGCATGGATATTTGACTAATAAATGAAACTAAATATCATCCTTATATACTAGCAATTGAAAATATTGAAAAAACAAGTTTTCATTAGCAACAGCAAGCATTTTTCTTCTGTTCAGATATAAACTTCATAAGAACTGGGTTAGAGCAAATGAAGAAATTTACAAATTCTAATGGAAAAATTTTAAATAAATTGTTAGTAAAGGAATAGACATACTCTGATCTTAACTGGAAATACTATGCGTTATCGAATTTTGTGTTCTCAACAAGATAATTTATAAATTTAACATATTTCAAATTAAAATCCCAACAGAATTTTAAAGGAATTACATAAAATAATACGAAACTTTATAAGAGGATGTAAGCAGGCAAGAATATTAAATTTTATTCTGAACATGAATAAACTTGTTAAGTTGGAGAAAAGGAGAGAAGAGTGATGAAGTGACCTACCTCTTATCATGATCTACTTTAAATATTTAAAACCAAATCATACCATGTCAATAGGGCAATAAAATGAATGATGAAAAGGTGTGAGTTTATAAACAAACCCAATTTTTTGATAATTTTTTACCAAGTCATGAGTAAATTTTGAAATAAAAAAGTATAAATAAATTGTGACGAGTCAAACAAATAAATCCCATTATTAGAAAATTCTGATAGTGATGTGAGGGAGGAAAACATACATGTTAAACTATAAAGACTTATAAGGATGCGATAAATTTTTAAAAGTTAAAAACTCAAATGACCAAACAAAAAAAAGAAATTGTAGTATTTCTTACCTTGCTGAAGAAACAAAACTTCTCTTTTATGAAGCCAAGTAAAACAATAATAATTGATTGAAGAGCATTCAGTGCATATTTTTGAACTTCCTTATTAAAAAAAAAAGAATATGTTAGCTATACCACAGCCTTGGGAGTATATATATTATGTATTTATAGGTATAAACTTATATTATATATAATATATAAATATAATGTATAATAATATATATAATAAATTTTATACCTAAAAAATGTATAAATAGGCATAAATACTTGCATATGTTATATTATATATTATATTAATAAACCATTCAGGAAGAATAAAGCAACAGTAAACATCTTATTGCACAAATTTTCAAAGACAAAATATTAAATATTAAAATGGAAGCGTTTTGAAGAGTATTCTTATTTTAAACAATTATTAGGTCATTTTTGAATGTCTGAAAACTTTTCAAAGGAAAAATAGGTACAGCAAGTTCCTCTATGAAATATGCTACTGAAATAAATACAAGCAGATGGCTTGATAAATTAGCCAAATCTCAGTCTAAGTTAAACGCTATGTGTGGAGGAATTTTTACATAATGATTAGATGAGTTAAGAGAGGTCGATATTGGAATGAAAGTAGAAAAGCTTTTCTAAATCAGGTACATGATATGTAAGTATCAAGTCAGTGTATGACAGTGAGTGAAATAAGTCTCAATGTCTCCACTCCTTATTTTATAAAGTATAATTATTGTGAAATTGTAAACTGTATAAAATGCTGAATGTCACAAAATATATATTTAATTGTAAAAATGTGCATATACCTTATAAACAGTTCTCTGTTAAGGTACCTATGGAGGACTTTTAATTCTATCTTTCTAATGTAGATAAATTAATGTTGCTATGGGAATTTTAACTTTGGAATTTCCTGACTCTTGCATGCTTAATTTCTCAATGTTAATGTTCCAATACCAGATCTGAATGACTCCACATCATGGATATTTCTATATGTTCAAGATGTTTCTAGAATGCAAAATTTAACCTTTAAAAAAATATTTGAGAGGGCAGAGGCAAAAAAGCAGAAACAATGAGAATCTATTCTGTTGATTAGCAACAAATCTCTTTATTTACAGTTGGATGAGAATGTGAAAAGGAATGAAAACCCACAGTAGTGACAGAAGGTGGAGAAATGACAGAAAAGTAATGACTATATATGTAAAATGTGTGAAAAAAAACCCTCAGACTGTGAAGGAAATGTCCAAATGATCCAACTTAATAATCAATACTTGAGATTAAAAAATATAGAGCTTTATTTTAATAAGCTTTCACTGACTTAAACAAAACAAAGCAAAAAGCACCTTTTGAGATAATTTATATGCTCATAAAGATAACTGCCAGAATGAGATGTGATGCTGAAGGCTGGTACCCAAGGGAGATTTTGGAATATTAGTGTGCCCACCTCAGGAAGGATGTGGCATAAGCAAAAATATGTGGAGGTCCTGCCATGTTTACAAATACTGCTGGTTTTCTGCTTAATTGTTTAAGCCAGGAAAGTGGGAGAAAGAAATGTATCATTATGGTCTGTCATACTTATAACAGAACCTCATGTTTGGAGACTATGGTGGCTGGTTGGAAACATTACATTTTCAACAAATGAAGCTCATAAGAGTTTGCCTTCACCCTGATCAGGCCCTTGGAGGAATCCTGGAACAGACGTATGTGAGAATGACACCATTTATAAAGTTGGATGATACCAGTGGGGGCTCCCTGACTCTCACTTGGCCAACTCCTTCTCTTATTGGACACCATTTCTCCTTCCCTCCACAGTCCTGTATGTTCAGTATGTTATGTGTAATTTCTATCTCTTTCCCAATCATCATTCACTGATGGGGAAAAGTTGAATCGGTATCTCAAAGAAAGGAACATGTGTGTTAGGATTCAGTATTCCAAAGGTTTTGGTGTGATAGGAAAATGTTCATTCCTAAAAATTATTCATAATTTAAAATTTTTAAATACTTTTTTAAAACTTTTCATCTGGCCTGTTTCCTGACTTTAATATGGGTAGAATTTGTACTGAATTTTTAATGAAAAGCTAAAGAGTGTGTTGGGGTGTGTGTGTGTGTGTGTGTGCTGCATTACAGTGAATTAAAATGAGGTTTTAAATGCTGGAAAATGTAAGTTCTCTAGCATTTAAAGTTGACAGTAAGTTCTCAAAAGAACTTTAGAATCTAATTTGTTCAAGTGGAATAGGTAACTGCTGAGTTTTATCACCAAACCTAATCTAATCACCAAAAGATAAGCACCTTGATTAAAAAATATGTTATTTTTATATCATTACCACCATATAAATGTTTACTGAAGAGCCACTGGGCTCACAAAAAACAGACTGACATGCTTGCTGTTTTAGAGTTAAATCATCTAGTGAAAAACTACAGAAAGCATTAACACATATTGGTAATTGAATGTCTATTTATTCTGCCTGAATGAAAGAGTGAAGTAGGCAAGAATACTTGTTGTGTCCTTTCCCTACTCTTTTTGAATGTCACCTCTCCCTTCAGATATGACAGATGCCGAGTTGCCTAGTGACTTGCTCTTTCGCTCAGATGCAAAGCCTTCCCTGTTTGCTTCTGTGACACCACAGCACATGCTTTTGCACTTTGGACTGTTCTCTTCTTCTCTCATCATATTCAGCTAATTAAATATTAATCATATATTCCATCCTTATTGCAATTACTGAGAAATATTGGGAAATTTGAAAAAAGGCACAATTATTATTCCCAGAATTTTAAATTCAGGGAAAGAGGAGATATATGTATGCAAATAACTACAAAAGATTAGAAAATAGGAGAGAAGACATTGCTGGAAACTGAAGGACAAGTAAGTACAGACAAATCAGAGATGAGGAAAGATATACTAAAAGCGGGAAAAAGCAAAATAAGAAATATGGAGGCAGAAAGATTCAAGATATACGTGGGGAATATCAGTTATGTTGGTCTAGAATGGTGGTTGAGGGTAAATAGTCAAAGTGTGTTCATGAGAGTACACTGGTTTTAAATCATGGAAGGCCCTGAATATTATCATGAGGAATGTAGGCTTCCTCTACGGGCAAAGATAGGCAAGGATTTTTTGAGTAAGGGGAAGACATGATTAAATTCATGATTTAGGAAGACTATTCTGGAAAACAGTGGTAACATTTGAACATATAAACAAAATAATTGCTATTAAAATATTTTATAATTTTGGTAACAACTAAAATGAAGGTCTGAAATAAGTTAATAGTAGAAAAGGAATGAATGGGATGAATGTGAGAAAAATTCAAAAGGCAAATTTAAAGATAGAAGCACAGGAGAGTTCAATTACCTTCACAGGAGCCCACTAACCCGCTATATGACTTACCTTAAAATCTACAAGGGCAGAAATATATGGGTTTTTATTTTATTTTATTTTATTTTTATTTGCTTGTTTGTTGTTGTGTTGATTCCACATTGCCTAGAAGAGCATCTGGCACATAGTAGGTAATCAATAAAAAATTATGGAATAAATTAATCTAAACTATCTTGATGTCAATGGAGCATGCTAAATAATAACTAGGGCTCCATCAGACCCAGAATGGTATTAATTAAACCTGATTTTCTAGTTCTCAGTCAAATGATTTAAATAAATTAATCACTGTCAAAGAAAGTGATATTGAGAGTAAGTACAAAGCACTATTTTAATCACCATGGCACAGAGATAGATAGGTTTTTGGTCCATTTTTTTTCTTGTTCTTAATCTACAGGAAATTTACATTATATTTGGAGAGGCAAATAAGGCATTTTTACTTTAAGTAGTTTATAAAGTAAAAATTTTAAGGATAAATGCTATTAGTAAGTATCTGAAGAAATCCATCAGTTCCGTGAGGCAGACAGTTCAAGTCAGGGGTATTTGAATCACAGAGGCACAACTCAGTTTCTCTACTTCCATTTTTTCCAGGACACATTTCCCTAACAGTGATCACTAATCAACTTCTCCCCAAAATAAAATCTAAAGGAAGGCATACTTAATGAAACTGTTTTATTTTGCTTTAATTATCACTTTCTTAAAGTCTTTACTTAAAACCTTGAGTGGTTATAAGAAACTTAAGAGATATAACATTTCAAAGGATTTGTAAAAGAATTTCAAAACTTAATCTCTTGGATTAGTTTGGAGGGTGGAAAAAAAGGCAACATTGGAAAACCCAGCTTCCATGTGCTCCCGCAAAGATCAACAACTGGACCAATATCCATGAACAAAAACAGCTCCAAGATTCCTCTAGAGCCCACTTAGAAAGATTTAGCAACACTGTGGAACAACAACAAAAAAAACCCCTGAGAATAATTGCACAAGAAGAGAAGGAAGACAACTTTGTTTTGCCTTTAGGAACTTCCCAGCTAGGAGCTCCTCTCGCCAGGAAAGGAAAAATGGGGTGAATGACCAGCTTCTCCACCCTAGTGGGGCACTGCCCAAGGTCCCATTCTGGTTTCACCTCACACAGACTGGCAAAGCCGAGACGTATTGAGCCAGCTTGGGACAGGGAAGAAAAGCAGAGGCTATTCTTAGCAGACATGCAGCAGGAGTGATCACAGCTCACAGAGACTGGCTCTGTGACAAGCTCAGCAGAGTTTGCCACTGTTGAAGCCAACAGCCAGCACAGCTGCCAGTGGACCCCCTGCACATCTCGCCAGCTTTCCCCACACAGGTATTTGTTATCACTGGCACCAGCTGCCGGAGTCTCTCCCCACCCCACCCCCCGACTCCCAAAGCCAGGGAGCCCCATTTGCAGCCAGCTCAGGTTTCTGCAGTCGTGCAAGTGCAAGACACCAGCCTGGGCCATCCCAGCTGACTCCCACCACGGTGCTCGTATTTGTGGCTAACCCCTCCAGCTATGCAGCTGCAGACCACTGGCCTGATGCCTGGCATCGGCATCCACTGCAGCACGCACATGCAAGGGGAGAGAGTGCAGCAGTGGGTGAGCACGTTAATAGCTAGGGCTCCCACAACTGCTTGCAGGTCAGAGCAGACCCCACCTTCTGTTAACAGCCAGCATCATCACAGCAATCTGTAGCGAACACCTCCAGCTGTGCACCTGTATGTCCCCAGCCCAAATCACTGCAGTGTGCACAGTGGGTGGAGAGTATACAGCCACAGGAGAGCACACTGACAGCCAGGGAGAATGGGATAAGATAAAACGCTAAAAGAAACAAACTGCCAACCAAGAATACTTTACACAGCAAAGTCGTCCTTCAGAATTTAAGGTCAAATAACGATGTTCCCTAATAAACAAAAGCTGAGGGAATTCATCACCACTAATCCTGCCTTATATGAAATGCTGAAAGGAGTTCTTCAAGCTGAAACAAAAGGATGTAATTTAGTAATATGAAAATATACAACACACTGGTAAATTCAGAATTTACCAGTGTGAATACCCAAATACTGTAATATGGTGATGCATTTACTACTTAACTCTAGTATAAAGGTTAAAGAACAAAAATATTAAAAATAGCTGTAGCTTCAACAATTTGTTAAAGAATACAAAATATAAAAAAGATGTAAATGGTGACATCAGAAATATAAACTGGGGGGGGTAAAAGGATAGATTTTTTTTTTTGGTATCACTGTGTATGTGGTAGATGTTAAATTGTTATCAGCATAAAATAAACTGTTTTATACATATGTTTTATGTAAACCTCACTGGAACCACAATGCAAAAATTTACAAAAGACACACAAAAGATAAAGAGAAAGGAAACGAAGCATACCACTATAAAAAAAAACCAAAAAGTCAATTGACAAAGGAAGGCAGCAAGAAAGGAAAGAAAATGTAACTACAAAAGAGCCAGAAGACAATTGATAGATGGCATTAGTAAATCCTTACCTATTAAAAATTACTCTAAATGTTAATGGATTGACTTCTCCAGTCAAA
Source organism: Balaenoptera physalus (assembly GCF_965194825.1). NCBI lineage: Eukaryota > Metazoa > Chordata > Mammalia > Artiodactyla > Balaenopteridae > Balaenoptera > Balaenoptera physalus. The sequence goes on from NC_138884.1 coordinate 135,313,875, forward strand.
AGGTATAGAGTGACTGGATTGATTAAAAAAGAAAAGACCCAATTGTATGCTGCATACAAGAGAAACACTTCAGCTTTAAGTTACAGACATAGGCTCAAAGTGGAGAGATGACAAAACATATTTCATGCCATACAAGTTGAAACCAAAAGAGAGCAGAGGTAGCTATACTTACAGCAGATTAAAATAGACTTTAAGCCAAAAACAGTGACAAGAGAAAAAAATGGTCATTATATAATAAGCAGGTCAATTTATCAAGATATAACAATCAAATATATATGCATCCCACATCTAACATATCTGAAAGGAGATATATAAAATGATACAATAATTGTAGGGAATTCCTGTATTCTACTTTCAACCGTGGATAGATCATCCAGACATAAAATAAAGAAGGAAACAATGGATGTGAATCACATTTTAGACCAAATGTAAGTAACATACATACTCAAAAAATTCCATGCAACAGCAGCAGAATACACATTCATCTCAATTGCACATGAAAAATTCTCCAGGATAGATCACATGATAGGTTACAAAATAGGTCTTAGCAAATATAAGAAGATTCAAATCATACCAAATATCTTTTCTGACCACAATGGTATGAAAGTAGAAATCAAGAACAGAATAGAAGCTGGAAGATTTACAAATAGTGGAGATTAAACAATATCCTGAAGAGCTAATGGGTCACAGAAGAAATTGAAAGGGAACTCAAGAAATATCTTGAAACAAATGAAAATGGAAGCACAATATATCAAAGCCTATAGGACATTTCAAAGCAGTTCTAAGAGGGACAATTTTAGTGATAAATACCTATATTAAGAAACAAGAGAGAACTCAAACAACCTCACATTATACCTCAAGGAACTAGAAAAGAACAAACTAAGCCCAAAGTTAGCAGATGTAAGGAAATAACAAAGGTCAGAGTGGAAATAAATGAAACAGAGATCAGAAAACCAAAGAAAAGATAAATGAAACTAAGCTCTTTTTTTTAAAGGTACACAAAATGGACAAACACTTCACTAGACTAAGAAAAATAGGGAAGACTCAAATAAAATCAGAAATGAAAGAGGAGACATTACCACTGACACCACACAGATACAAAGGATCACGAGAGACTACCATGAACAACTATATGCCAATAAACTGGATGACCTAGAAGAAATGGATATAGTCCTAGAAACATACACCTACCAAGACTGAATCATGAAGAAATAGAAAACCTGAATAGATCAATTATGAGTAAGGAGACTGAATCAGTAATAAAAAAAACCTCCTAACACAAAAAGGTCCAGGACCAGATGAGTTCACTGGTGGATTCTATCAGACATTTTAAAGAAGAATTAATGTCAATATTTTTCAAACTCTTCTAAAATATTGAAGAGGAGGGGATACTCTCAAACTCATTTTACAAGGCCATCATTACCCTGATACCAAAGCCAGATAAGTATACTATAAGAAAAGAAAATTATAGAACAATATCCCTGATAAATATAGATGCAAAAATTCTCAACAAAATATTAGCAAACCAAATTCAACAGTACATTACAAGGATCACTCACCACCATCAAGTGGGATCTGTTCCTGGGGTTCAAGGATGTTTCTATGTTAGCAGATCAATAAAAGCAATACAACACATTAATGGAATTAAAGATAAAAGAATCACATGTTCATCTCAATAGAGGCAGAAAAAAAATTGATAAAATACCATATCCTTTCATGATAAAAACATTCAACAAAGTGAGTATACAAAGCACATATCTTAAAACAATAAAGGTCATATGTGACAAACCCACAGTCAACATGATACTCAATGGTGAAAGCCTGAAAGTTTTAAGATCAGAAACAAGACAAGAGTGCTGACTCTCACCACTCCAATTAAACAATGTGTTGGATGTCCTAGCTAGAGAATAGGCAAGAAAAAGAAATAAAGGGGCCCAAATAGGAAAGGAAGAAGTAAAACGGTCTTTGTTTATAGGTGATATGATCTTATATAGAAAAAATAATAAAGACTCCACCGAAAAACTGCTAGAACTAATAGACAAATTTAGTAGTTTCAGGATACAAAATAAACATATAGAACACAGTTAGGTTTCTATATACTAACAACAAAATATCTCAAATAGAAATAAAGAAAACTATACCATTCACAGCAGTATCAAAAATAATAAAATATTTAAGAATACATTTATCCAAGGAGATGAAATAGCTGTACTACAAGACTTTTATAAAAGACATTGAAGAAGATACAAACAAATGGAAAAATATTCTGTGTTCATGGTTTGGAAAAGTTGATATTGTTAAAATGTCCATATTACCCAAAACCATCTATAGATACAATCCCTATCACGATTCCAATGGCATTTTTCAGAGTTGGCAAAAACAATCCTAAAGTTCATATGAAGCTACAAAAGACCCTGAATAGCCAAAGCAATCCTGAAAAAGAATAATAAAGTCAAAAGTATCATACTTCCTGATTTCAAGCTATATTACAAAGCTATAATATTCAAAACAGTACCATAATGGTGTAAAAATAGACACATAGACTAATGTAACAGACCGAAGAGCCCAGAAATAAACCCCGCTTATATGTTCAAGTAATATTTGACAAGGGAACCAAAACTACTCAATGAGGAAAGGATAGTCTCTTCAATAAATGATGCTGGGAAAACTGGATAACCACATGACATAGAATGAAATTGGGAACCTCTTATACCACTCACAAAAATGAACTTGAAATGTATTAAAGACCTAAAAACCTGAAACCATAAAACTAGAAGAAAAAAGGAGAAAGCTCCTTGAAACTAGCCTTGGTATGATTTCTTGGATATGACACCAAAAGCACAAACAAAAAAAGCAAAAATGAATAAGTCAGACTACATCAGACTAAAAAGCTTCTGCACAGCAAAAGAAACAATCAGCAAAATAAAATGGCACCCTTCAGAATGGGAGAAAATATTTACAAACCATATATTTAATAAGGGGTTAGTGTCCAAAACATATAAAGAATGCATACAACTCAATGGCAAAATAAGTGAATAAATCTGATTTGCAAAAATAGGCAAAAGAAATAAATAGACAATCTTCCAAAGAAGACACACACAAATGGCCAACAGGTACATGAAAATGGGCTCAACATCATTAATCATCAGAGAATGCAAATCAAAACCACAATGAGATATCATCTCACACTTGTTGGAATGGCTATCAGCAAAAAGACAAGAGATAACAAATGTTGGCAACAGTGTGAAGAAAAGGGAACACTTGTACACTATTGATGGGAATGTAAATTGGTAGAGCCACTATAGGCAACAGTATAAAGGTTGCCCCCAAAAAACAAAAAAAAATAGAACTACCATATGATACAGGAATCCCACTTCTGGCTATAAATCCAAGGAAATTGAAATCAGGATCTTATAGACTTATTGGCACTCCCACATTCATTGCAGCATTATTCACAATAGCCAAGATTTGAAACAACCTAGGTGTTCATCATGGCTAAATGAATAAAGACGTAATATGTATGTGTGTGTGTATATATATATATATATATATGTGTGTGTGTGTGTGTGTGTATATATATATATATATATATATATATATAGAGAGAGAGAGAGAGAGAGAGAGAGAGAGAGAGAGGAATATTATTCAGTCATGAGAAAGAAGGATATCCTGCCATTTGCAACAACTTGGATGAAACCTGAGAGCATATGCTAAGTGAAATAAGTCAGACAGAGAAAAACAAATATTGTATGATATCACTTATATGTGGAAACTAAAAAAGTGAACTCAGAGAAACAGTGTAGACAGGTGTTTACCAGGGGCTGGGGAGTGGGGAAAATGGGTAGATAATGGTCAAAGAGTACAAAAATTCCAGCTGTTAGATTAACAAATTCCAGAGATCATGGCTGACAATACTGTATTATTTGCTTGAAAGTAGATCTTAAATATTATGGCCATATAAAAGTAATGGTAATTATGTGTCATGATAGAGGTGTTTGCAAATGCTATGGTGGTGATAATTTTGCAATATATAAATGTATCAAGTCAACTCACTGCACACCTTAAACTTATGACAATGTTATGACTATGTTATATGTAAATTATATGTCAATAAAGCTGAATCCCTGCCTTCAAAGAATTTAGAGTTTAGGTCAAGGTAGTTTCCCCAAGGGGAAAAATGTTTCCCTAAAGAATATATAGATGTTCACAGTCAATACGATTTCAGAATTCCTCACAGCTAGTTTTATTAAAACGGAAGTGTGGTCTCTGAGATCAGTCCATACTAAATAGAATACCTGATTCCACACTGCTAAAATATTTTTACAAGAAGTTCGGCTACCTTCTGGAACTACAAAATTTAAAGCAATATTTTTAAAGGATAATAAATTTGAGCAAACAAAAAAAAGAGCGAACAAATGACAATGATCTGAAATTCCTTTAGCATAACTCCACAAGTGAAATGACATTCAGTCAGTTATGTAGAATTAAGTATGAAATCATATAGTACAGGAGATAACTAGAATACCAGTAGATTCAAAGTTTCTAGTGTGGATCCAAACTGTTTTAAATTGACAAAAAGAAAATTTTACATTTGTCTACCTTACAAAATTACTGAATAATCTCAATAACCATCATTAGCTGAAAGACATATATATGTTTATATATGTTACATAATGTGTTTTGTATACATCCTAATGTATCTTAGACCGTGTGTGTGTGTGTGTGTGTGTGTGTGTGTGTATATATAATGTACATATACATGATAAAATGTAGACTTTCAAGAAAGAATGTCATAAGCAACATAAGAAACAATATATATTAATTCTACTGTGTATTTTCCATAAGTAAATCAGGAGGAATGTTCTACTGAAAATCTGCTTTGCAATATTTCTGGACTTTCTCAAAAGAAGCCTTAGAAAACTTTACAATAGTGTTGATATGCAGTGAAGCAATTGCATGGATTTTTATTTGTTGTTTCCAAGATACAAATTGACAAGTGTCATGACTGAGAAGATACCTAGTATATCTCTAAGTAAGTATGTTCAGATGTGCATGAAAAGGTGTACCTTAGAAAAGGATTCCACGTGGTATGACAAGAGAAAAAAAATCCAGAAATTAAAACAGGCAAAGCTTATAATAGGTTTTGAAATCCAGTTAAAGACAGAATTTGCATTGACTGGAACAACTACCCACTCACTTTAAACACACATCCTCACAATCTTATCTACAAATGGCAACCTGCATATTTTTGACTATTACATCATTCTGTAGTTATGTTTTACATCTGGGTTCACTAAAAGAGATGCCTGAATTTACCTTTGAAGTTAAAAAATGTCCTGGACCTTACAGATTATTTGTTGAAATCTGGCAAAAGCCTGGAATGTTTATATATTTCAGTATTATCAGACATTTAACCACTCCAACCCCCTCTTATTTTGTGGTCTCAAGTGTAATTTCTGGTATTTCACCACGCACATCACTAGCTACTAGCTATCTGGTTTCCTTTTTTCTTAAAATTTCTCCTACACTTCAGCACTTGGTTTGCTTGCTACCCACAGGCTGACTGATCTCCACACGTTAACTGATACAGTGACTCCCCCTCTCAAGAAGAAGAATTAAATTCAGGAACTCAGGACTGACAAGAGGATGGGGCAAGCCTTTCTGACGTCTCATACATCTCTGGCTAGGAAAGTCAGTAAGCATGTCTCAAATTGCATGTGTGTGTGTGTGTGTGTGTGTGTGTGTGTGAAAAAAACCTATTTTGTGCAATATGTTTACTTGGCATATACAGAAAATATAATTTCAAAGAAATTAAACATTTCAGAAATTTGCAAATATTTGGAGCTTAACAATGGTAACACACTCTCTAAAGGCAAAACTTAGTTGACTTGGACTTGTTCTATGCACATTTCGAATCATAATTGAAAACTGCTAGTTTCATGTTAAACTATTAAAATAAACCTACATTGACGAAACGCTTAACTAAGTTTGGACCAAGTTTGACGAAAGCTTTCCAAACATTTGTGAAACTTTTTACAACCTCCCTTACATGTGGGATTGGTAGTAAAACCCGATACTAGGGACAGTTTTTCAAATAGATTTCAAAAATAATAAGACCTGTCAGTGTTCCATTTGGATTATTAACTGGACATAGTCCCTTCCCATATTTACCAATGGCTTCCTCATAAGCTTGTGGTTACTCCATCATTTTCTCCTGCTAAATGCATTCCCACCCCAATATACCTATCTTCCTATTGTAAAGTACTTTGAGTTTCCTGGAAATGAATTTAGAAGAATCACAGTATATTAAGGACATTTTTTGCCTATTGCTAGTATCCCATTTTTGTTCACACATGATTAATTTTTCCAGGTATTGGAATAGAAAGAATACTGAATTCAGAGTCAGACATCCTGTAGACTATAAATAATAGTTTATACATAATAAATTACTATAAATAATTTTGTGACATGGAAAGAGTCAAGAATCTCAGGTTTTCAATGTCACGTTTTGTAAACAGAAAGAGATCGACTGGGACTCAGGGATGAAAAATAGGTTTCATTTTGAGTGGCAACTTTAATCAATTGATTGTGGATGTCTGAGGCACTGGTCTGAGAAAGATTCTGAGAACAAAGGCATCTGAGCTCAAGAACAGATTCTCAAGACTCACTATGGATGAATGTCATGAGTAGGGCTTGTGCTACATGTAGCAATGGTGTCCTGTAGCTGCCATCTCTGCCCAAGATAATGTGTAAGGTTGTTTCCAGCTCTAATAGCCTATGATTCACTTATTCCTCTCTCCTAAATTATTTCTATCACCCGAGGAAATAAGTCTATTCTTATTTGCACAGCTGGGGAAATTACCGTCAAAGTATATTTTGAAAGTTATAAAGTACCCCTTGTACCCCTTCTTAAATGGACTTTTAGTGATAATGTTTATACTCAAATAGAAGAGTGAACCGGTTATAAAAAATAAAATAACAGAGGAATAAAAGGCTTTGCCAGTACATGCACTCAGATATTACTTCCAATTTCCATAATAAAAAGTCAATTTCTTCCATAACAATTTAAACATGGCCCTGCTAACCAAAACTGCTTTCATCTTGCTATAGCAGGTATCTCTGTCTAACCAAGGAAGGTGGGATAAGTTTACCAAAAAATAACTCATTGTAAAAACTGCTGCACCTTTTACTAAAGTCTTAATCTTGACTAAGTTGTACTTATTAAAGGAAAATCATTTTAGCAGATTTCTAAGAATATGGAGTCCTCAGACCCCACTTTGGAAAAGACTGATATGAGGAGCAAAAATTTATTCCATGAAAATAATATTAATCCTAAAACTAATTCTGATACAAATATAATAGCAATAGTAACACTAGTAAGGGCTCATATTTGTCATTTACTTTGTGCCATTGTGCTCAAGGATTTGTATGTGTGAATTCATTTAATCCTCACAATAGCCTTACTATGTTTTATTATTATCATAATTTGAGATGAAGGGTGAGTAAATAAGTTTTTTCAGATCATTCAGCTGGTCGAGCTCCAGATTCAAACACAGGAATCTATTGAGATGATCATATGTTTTTTCTCCTTCAGTTTTTTAATATGGTTTATCACATTGATTGATTTGCATATATTGAAGAATCCTTGCATTCCTGGAATAAACCCCACTTGATCATGGTTTCTGATCCTTTTAATGTGCTGTTGGATTCTGTTTGCTAGTATTTTGTTGAGGATTTTTGCATCTGTGTTCATCAGTGATATTGGCCTGTAGTTTTCTTTCTTTGTGACATCTTTGTCTGGTTTTGGTATCAGGGTGATGGTGGCCTCGTAGAATGAGTTTGGGAGTGCTCCTCCCTCTGCTATATTTTGGAAGACTTTGAGAAGGATAGGTGTTAGCTCTTCTCTAAATGTTTGATAGAATTCGCCTGTGAAGCCATCTGGTCCTGAGCTTTTGTTTATTGGAAGATTTTTAATCACAGTCTCAATTTCAGTGCTTGTGATTTGTCTGTTTATATTTTCTATTTCTTTCTGGTTCAGTCTCAGAGGGTTTTGCTTTTCTAAGAATTTGTCCATTTCTTCCAGGTTGTCCATTTTATTAGTATATAGTTGCTTGTAGTTATCTTTCATGATCCTTTGTATTTCTGCAGGGTCAGTTGTAACTTCTCCTTTTTCATTTCTAATTCTATTGATTTGAGTCTTCTCCCTTTCTTTCTTGATGAGTCTGGTTAATGGTTTATCAATTTTGTTTATCTTCTCAAAGAACCAGCTTTTAGCTTTATTGATCTATTACTTCCTTCATTTCTTTTTCATTTATTTCTGATCTGATCTTTATGATTTCTTCCCTTCTGCTAACTTTGGGTTTTGTTTGTTCTTCTTCCTCTAGTTCCTTTAGGTGTAAGGTTAGATTGTTTACTTGAGATGTTTCTTGTTTCTTGAGATAGGACTGTATTGCTATAAACTTCCCTCTTAGAACTGCTTTTGCTGCATCCCATAGGATTTGGGTTGTTGTGCTTTGTCATTTATTTCTAGGTATTCTTTGATTTCCTCTTTGATTTCTTCAGTGATCTCTTGGTTATTTAGTAGTGTATTGTTTAGCCTCTATGTGTTTGTGTTTTTTACAGATTTTTTCCTGTAATTGATATCTAGTCTCATAGTGCTGTGGTCAGAAAAAATACTTGATACTATTTCAATTTTCTTAAATTTACCAAGGCTTGATTTGTGACCCAAGATATGATCTATCCTGGAGAGTGTTCCATGGGCACTTGAGAAGAAAGTGTATTCTGGTGTTTTGGGATGGAATGTCCTATAAATATCAATTAAGTCCATCTTATTTAATGTATCATTTAAAGCGTGTGTTTCCTTATTTATTTTCATTTTGGTTGATCTGTCCATTGGTGAAAGTGGGGTGTTAAAGTCCCCTACTATGATTGTGTTATTGTCGATTTCCCCTCTAATGGCTGTTAGCATTTGCCTTATGTATTGAGGTGCTTCTATGTTGGCTGCATAAATATTTACAATTGTTATATCTTCTTCTTGGATTGATCCCTTGATCATTATGTAGTGTCCTTCCTTGTCTCTTGTAATAGTCTTTGTTTTAAAGTCTATTTTGTCTGATATGAGAATTGCTACTCCAGCTTTCTTTTGATTTCTATTTGCATGGAATACCTTTTTCTGTCCCCTCACTTTCAGTCTGTATGTGTCCCTAGGTCTGAAGTGGGTCTCTTGCAGACAGCATATATACAAGTCTTAACCTGAGGAGCAGCCTTGCTGAGAACGCAGACTGCCCAAATATAACTTGCAAGCTGGCTGAGACAGAGAGTGTAAATCTCCACTTCAGCCCACCAAGATGACGCCATACCTTCTGCCAAGTCTCAGACTCCCAAGCAGACCTAGGAGATGAGTAGAAATATAAATTGAAGCTCCTTCATGCTTAAGTGCTTTCATTTATGGTTCTTATTCCCACAGATGGATTAAATTTTTACTATTGGAGAAGAACATTCTTTCTTAGAAACACACTCATGTAACAAAATTCAAGTTCCATTTCTCCATCATTTGCTTTTCAGGGTCTGTATTTAGTATCTACTGCCCTCTCTGAATGTGAACATAGCAAACTTGTTCACTTGGGTAACTTTGGGTTCCAGGAACACCAGGGGGCTCTTTGGCCTTGTGTTTACATTTGAGGTCAAAGCTATGGAAAGCCTGTCACACAGCTTCTTCCTGAACATGTTGGCTCATTTATTTCAAGGGTCCCATATTCCCTGGGAAGTTGTTCTTTCCAAAGTCAATTTTAAGGTTAAGCAAATATTAGTGCATCTAGTAGTATGTCCCATGTGCTTCTTTCTTTGATTTCTTTTACATGCAAAATCCTAAGACAGTGTCATGAGTTCTTTAGAGAAAAGTTGCTCTGCACTTCTAACAAGCCAATTTTCCTTTTAGATATATTTGTCCACGTGCCAAGGTGAACAGATCTTAAAGATTCTTTCAGAAAACTGTAATTGATGAGAGCATAATCCTAGATTTGTTGTTTCTCTAGATGATACGAATATAAGACCCAATTCTTTTCACTTGACAATAATGGATAGATTACCCTACTTAACAAAAAGGAGTTTTCTTTACTAAAAGCTAAGTATGTTATATTTTAAAACATTACCGTAAGATTATTGCATCTTGAAATTAAGGTTTCTGAATAAATGAGTTGATGGTCTCTTATCTCTGTTCACTCAGTTCTCTGAAATGATAATATCCTGAATAGTATTTAGTGACTTTAAATCATGAAGAATGCTGCTTATCACAGTGCAGGCTTTAATTCTTAATGTCAACAACTTTTATCGTAGAAGATTATATCCATCTATTTACTACCTTATAGATAAATAGATATACATATAGGTACATAGAATATATTGATGTACATATGTGTATATAAATATATCCACAGGCATTATTAAAGCACACTTTTCTATTATTTTAATTTATACTTTAATAAACATGTATATACCATGAGATGAATTTATGTTAAATATTATCTTAGTACAAAATATTTTTCATTATGTATTTTTACACATACAAGAGTATGTTCAAAATCAAAATGCTTTTAATATTTAAAGTTAGATGGCTTAGGTTCAGGTCTTCATACTGCTTATTATCAATTTCCCCTTGATATTCCCAAGCCTCATGTACTAATGACACATTTTGAAATGCTGTCACTATTATCTCCTTTAGATTAAAAAGGTGCCTGCCCCACATGTTTGCTGAAGGCCTCAAATTAGATGTTATTTGGGAAAGGAATTAGGAAACTATCAAGCTCAAAATGACCTTAAGTAATTTAATTAGTCATATACAATGTTTAGCAAACATATTTCATATTTAATGAAATATATATTTTACTAGCAAAAATATTTCATTTTCATTTTTAATTATGCTTACTTACATTTTTCCTCAAATCACTTTTCCATGATAGCAACTTCTGAAGCATTGAAACATCTGTGAAGCAGCACTTTTACTAATATTTTTATAGCCAAAATGTTAGCTTAACCATATTTTATACAAAGGAACAAAATGCAATTATTAATACCTACAAATTAATTGTATGTGTTTTGAAGAGCTTGAAGGAAAATGAAACAAAAATGATAGAAACAGCTTATGAATCCATTGACTCAAGTAAATCATTTTAACTGAACTCTGTGGAAGAGATTGCTTTAGGGTCCACATGGGCTTTTCCACTGAACAGGCAATGTGTTTCTTAGATAAACCTGCTTTTCTGACTCTTGGTCTCTCAGTTTCCTCAAAAGTCACATAGTAGAAGACAGGCATGGGCAGTCTGGAAGGTAGAATTGCTCACATAATTCATATTAGTACAGGAGTTTGGGGTATAAAATCAAGCTAGACTTTGGTTCTGCTATGTGAGTTAATACAAATAAAACTCCTCTGCTACTGGTAGCAGTAAACCAGGAGTTAGTGTTCCCTATATTTTTCTCCAATACTCCTCAGGCCAGCCCATGTTTTCACCATTTCCTCTTGTAGTAAGGACTGCTATGTCATGCCTGAGCATAAAAATTAGAATCAAACTGATTAATTTGTTTACTTTTCCTCAAGTTTCCTCCCAAGTCAATAACTCAATTTAGTTTCATGCACAGTGCCCAATCAATCATGTCTCTCTTTGGTTTTACTTCTTTCTGTTGCATAACAAAACATTAAATGTTAAGATTCTTATGTGAGTGTAGCATTATTTTGAGATTTTATGAGACCATAAGTGAGGAAATTCAAATTTATTACTCCTTCAGTAAGCACAAGCTGGCTATATTCAGACAAGCCATGTGTACCAGAACAGTTTCTCTGTAAAGAGGCTTCAGAGACTCACATTTTGATACTTTGGAAAAAAACAGAACAAACCCTTGTGCTAAAATGGTAGCCGTGATTTTTGTTTGTTTTCATCATCATCATCAACAAAATATTGTTAACTCTAAAATATTTGGAATGTGATTCATCTTAGATTCAAGGTCAAGGTTGAGGGCTATGATGATGAAAGGAGCTCCTTCTTGGTATTAGGTCATTTCATCTGGGGTGGTGATTAGTGTGCTAACCTGGATCTGTCATTGCCTGAACAAATCTCAAAAACAGAGAACTAACATGAGGGTCTTTGCTTGTGAAGAATCGTTACTCACTTGTGTTCCGGTCATAGATTTATAGCCTCAAAAGTGTCTGCCCTCTAACTATTTTTGATGAGATACACAGAATAAATGATTTCTCAGATTCCTTCCTTCCTTCCTCCTCAAACCAGTTGATTAGTTACGGGGATTGTATCCTGTGTGGGAGTCTATTTCAACACTTCCTATTTTCAATGCCGCTCGTTGCACACAATGCTAACTTGACCTGCTATAGGTCATATTCTCCAGATTGGCAGCTGTGAAGGGCTAGTGTTCTAGTTAGGCCCACCTCAGTGTCTCTGTCATTATGAACAGTGACCTTATCACTCAGAGTAAGCACATGAAGGTGAGATCCTCATGAATTTCTGAAGCCTTTTCCAAGTCTTCCAAGTTTATCCCTCCCCTTTTTTCTCTGTGCTCACTCTCCATTTCTGTTTAGTGCCCTGCCCCATCAAAACATATTCTCATGAAAAGATCTGGCTAACTCATCACACTCTATTTATAAAGCTTAGTGTATTGCCATTCCCAGGTGCATTTGAATCTTAACCCCAGACAAAGAACCTTAAATCAAAGAAATGACTCTGTAATTAACTTTAATAATTTATGATCTCTGTGAGCAGGTGAGAGATGAAACTAAGAAGATCGGGGCGGGGATCGGCTGGGGATCTTTTTACCCCTGAAACCATATATTAATAGATGCTTACTCCAAATCTGTGATATGAACATTTAGGCATCAAATTATTCATACCTCTTTCTATCTCTTTATGGAAATGTGTAAATCTTTGCCCACGACCTCACAAGAGGTGATGATGGGAATTAAAGATTTTTCTATAATGGTCAAGTCAGAGTGAACAGAATGGTTAGCTCCCAAATTTGAATACGTGCCTAAAGCCTCTGAGTCTTAAACTTTACGTGCTTCACCTCACAAAATCCTAGATGTCTATGTTCCTTATTCTCCAATTTCCCTAATAAGAAAGAGAAAGACATAAAACTAAAGGTGAATATCTTGATATCCATTCCCAGGGAGGCTCCCTGCTGGATCTGTTTTCTGCTTGGATGACTAAGTAGAATAACACAGAAGGGGATCTCTTTAAACTGGATGTTGTGGAGAGTTCCAGAGACTAAGGATTAATTTGTTGCCCTTCCAAAGTTTCAGTCTCTGAGATACCTGAATAAAGAGATCACCCTTCACCACAAGTTGAAGACTGCTGTGACCCTCTTTATAAATCTTCTGAGATGGTGGGGTGGTGCTTCTATGGGTTGAACAGCTTAGAGCTGTGAGAAGCAACAGTATTGTCTGTGGCAAAAAGCAATGAAACAGGGCCTCACATCTTAGGAAGTACCCTTAGAGATCTACTACAAGGCCATTCTTGCCTCTATGCTTCATTCTAGAGGTAGAAGTTGGACCTAACTACTATAGAAGGAAATTGAGTTGTCCAGTTAAGAAAAGCCTAGTATTCTCAGTATAAGGGAGTTGTCCAGTGCAGGGCCTTTGGTATCAATAGCACCTTATTCCCAAATACATTATCTTATATCAGTCATCACCATTTATTTGTTCTGTGGCCAGGGGTTAGCTATGTAACAATCCAGAGACTCAGCTTTCTCCACTACAAAATGGGGATAATAGTGATTTTTACCTACCTTATAGGCTGGTTGTGAAAATTAAATGAGGTAATATTTGGAATCTTCCTGGCAAATTTTAAATGTTTAACCCCATTATTGTTGCTGTTTTTGTCATTTTATAATCCTTATCTCCAAGGGTAATAAATTGCAAAGCATCACTTATTAACTGTCTTGAAGGCGAGAGATGAAGAGAGAGTAAAACATGTTTTTCTGTTATCACAAGGGCAAACATAATGCTGTGTCATTAGTTCAAGTTTAAACTAATACTGCTCCAAATTTCTACACATTTGAATGTTGAAACCATACTTGACTTTGGCATCAGGCAATGTCATTTAATAGGTTCATGTGGTCCTGCATGCCATTAAGCGTGCACTGTGTATTATTTTATGATGTTTGAGTTGGACTCACACTTTCTGGGTGCATGTATTTGTGTTTTTTCAGATTCTTGTGAAAAGCTGGAGGAACCTGTTTCCAATTTCATGACCGTTTATCACTAATCCAAAATGACTGCAGCATTACCTACAGACCTACAGACAGGAAGCTCTAAGAATTGGATCCATAATATATTTGCCCAGAAGCTCTGTTAAACCAGTTTTATGCTTACATAGAGGAAGGTGACAGTCTGACGAGAAAGTAGACAGAGTATTTTACTGAGCCTGCAGAATGGAAAAAAGATCCTCATTTATTTAATGCAACAAAAGATAAAGGAACAATCATGTTGACGCTTTCAGTAATTGCTTGATCACTTGAACACTTACTTTCTCTATAAGTTTCTAGTACTCTCTTTATAATCACCCTCAGCTGTAGTTTTCATTCATGAACAGATTTAACAGAAAGAAAGCCAAACCATGGTTTTCACTTGGGATACTTCTCTTAATCAGACATAAAGTGTACTTTTCCTGGAAAATCTTCAAACGAGTTTGAAAATATTGCAGCTGTGAAATAATTAAGGTATTTGGAGTTTTTCAAGCAATTTGTGTGAACATAATCACAAATGTCATCATGTTAGGGAACACTTAATGCTCAAAAGCAGCTTGTGGCACCTGAAAGATTCCTCCTTAGAAACAGGATGATCTGTGATGGAAATTTTCTTATTCCAGTGATATTTTTATTCATTCAGTCATTCACAAGGATACTTGACATAGATCTATATAAATGATGCTTTGTTTAAAGCAACTCATTTTAAAAATTTAGTTCAATTACTCCATGTTTAAATGTTTTCTTCATTAATGTTATTTTACAAAGCAACTTTATCTTCAAATATTCAAGGTATATGAGCTTTCTAAATGTAAGGAAGGCTTTTGTACAGAGATATTCCTAGAAGCATTATGTGAACTGGCTAATCGGGAAAGAATCAAATAAAACTCTAGAAAATAGTTGAAAAAAGCTGCAGCACATACTTTCATTGGAATACTATGCACTTGATAAAATGTTCTTTCAAATTAATTAGGCAGGAGAAATGCTTACTCTGTAAGGACAATTGAAAATACAGTTCACAGTTCCACCCTACAGCATCATAATTTTTTGAATTAAACATTTAGAAGTTATACATTCAAATGTTTTTTTTGTAGTGGAACTATGAGCCTGACCAAATGATTTCCCTACTTACAATGCTTCAATGACATTCTATTTTTTTCTAAAACAAACTGTATATCACTAACTATTCTCTCCTCATTCTCTGAACTCTGTTTACACTGAAATTCTTTCAAAGGTTCTTTATGCTTCAGTAATTCCATTCCAATATTCTTTCTGCATGGAATGCTCTCTCTAGTACAGCTGACTCTGACCTTGTTGAATAGTTAACTTTTAAGAACGCTCAAATATTAGTTAATACTTCATTCCTCTAGAGTCCTTTTCTAATTCACCTGGGGAAATAAGGTTTCCCTGATACGTAGTCTCATGTCCCCTTGAAATTCACTTTCATATCCCTTTTGACAATTTCAATTAATTATTTGGTTAATTATTTAATGCCTCTCTCCCCAAATAGAACATAAATCCTATCAGATCACAGATACTGATTGCTGTCACTTAGCAGAGTACCTTACACATAATTGGACCTCAATACTTCTGTTTTTTTGTTTGAACACAAGTTGTGCTTCTGGTAATGGTGGAATAGCTCACATCGGACAAAACTTCCCACAGAAAACAATGATAAGCACTGAACAAAATGTGTATTTACACACACACACACAAACACACACACACCTGGAGACAAAGGAGAAGCAGGCAGAAACTGGTGAGCGGTAAACACACTGGCAGAAGGAAGTGAACAGCACTTGTCGAGTTTCCCATGTTTACAACTTTTTTCCTGAGGGAAGTTGCAGTCACCTCTGTGAAGACCAAATCTTTGATAGAAGCCTGATCTCTTACAGGCTTGAGGAGTCGGAGGAAAGACTTCGGGCCCCCTACAGCAGCTGCAAAGGGGAGGAGGAAATCCCAGGAGAGAGCAAGAGTGGCTGAGCCCGCATGTCTAGCTGGTGCCTGAACCACGCATGCGCTGGCACGGTCCAGCCAGCCTAGCTAAGGTGAAAGAAGGAAGGGACCGTAGATTTCAGCTGCTGCCCATTGCAGGACAGCGCGATTTGGAATTTAAGTTCGGCCAAGTTAACTGCCTGCTAAAACAAAAAAATCAGCACTGTTTTGGCCTGGGATTTATATTCACTACAAAAATGTCTCTGAAGAAGCAGCATCTATGTTGATACGTGAGATCTGTAGGAACTAGGATGTTTCTTCCAGAGAGAAGAAAAGCATGTGTGAATGTCCAATACTAGGAAAGCTTAGCACATTTTGAAACACAACAAACACCAGTGTGGCTGATGCATAATAGAAAGGGAAGGAGAGGGTGGCAGGAGATAAATTTCTAACATTAACCAGGGGGCAAACAATGTGGGGTCTTGTATGTCATGTTTACTTAGTCTTACTTTATTCTAAGCACTTCCAAAGCCTTCAAAGGGTTTTAAGCAGGGTAATGGCATGATCAGATTTTGTTTCTGAAAGATCATTCTGGCTACAAGACGGAAAAAATATTGCTAGAGGGCAGAGGTGTATAAAGAAAAAAGAGTCTCTCGAAATTTTCCAGCTAAGGTGTGAGCTAGAGTAGCATAGAGAGACTCACACCCAGGTTTCTGGCCTGAATACTGGTAGTGCTGTTATCAAGATACAGAAAATTAGACGTGGAGAAAACTTGGGGAAAAGATTAAGAATTGGATATTTAACACGTTAACGATGTCACTTGACTAAGTCGGCTTAGTAATATAAATTTGGAAGTCATCGATGCAGAAATGGTATTTGAAGCCATGAAAGTAGAAGAGGGTGTAGGGAGAAAGTGGAAAGCGAGACACGAAGTGGACCCAAGCTCAATCCCTGAGTAACTTCAAATGGTAATGAAGAATTCGGAGGTTCAGGGGAAAAAGGAGATGGCTTGCAGAGTGTGGTGTCACAAAAGCTAGGGGAAGACAGGGTTTCACAAAGGAGGGAGGAAGGCTGGCAGAGTAGTTGGTTGAATTCTCCTTCCTACAGATGACAATTATAAATTATTGACAATCTTTCTTAAAAATGTGACGGCGCTGGGAAGAAGCCCACTTCTGGAGGAGTCTATCCGCAAAAGGCAGGGACTAAACCTGTGAAAGGTGAATGATGCGCTCAAGACAGTCTACCATATTCTGATTACTTTAGGTCTTTGAAGTTTTCAGTAAGTTGTATATTTTTATGCATTTATATATTATTTTTAAAGATGGAATTATCTCATCATGTTTACAAACTGACTGAATTGATCCCTAGAGCATTAAGAGTTGAAATGGAGGAGAAACAGGGAATAATGGATGTTCCCAGAAGAGTGAGGGTGCTAGCTAACTGGATTCTATCATGCAATGATTAGACAATACTTGCTAAAACACTTTATTTCTATTTACATTAAATTTACAAACTACAGGTGCCAACATATCAGGCAACTCTCCAAAGGGAGCCCATAAAATTGGGTTAAAAAACCATAATAGCAACAACATAGGAAAGCTTGATGCAGTGTACAATGCAAATGGCAAAATTTCAGAGATTCATCACAATTCTTTCATATATAAACATATAAAAATAAATGTTTATAGAGGATCATCCAGAGTAAGAAACTAAATAGCACTACCCTTAGGGATATCACTTGGGCAAATTACTTAACCTCTCTAAGTATCAATTTATTTCTAAAATTGTAATACTGCTAGTGCTTACCCACCTCCCAAGGCTTTTTCAACCTGAAATAATCTATCCAAATGCCTGATCATAGTGTTTAATAGACATTTCAGTGATGTTGAAGGTAACTGATAATGATAGCTCTGAGATAAAACTCAGCAATTAAAAGGAAGATATTTCAAAATGCACACACACACACACACACACACACACACTTGTACACACATATACTCACACACAAAAGATTGGGAGTGATAAGTAGCCCTGAAATAATCTGTTGAAGAAGCAATTATTTCCTTCTTGAGTTTGAAAAGAGTATAAAATAATGCCTAGTAAATAAAAGTATTTTATGATTTGAATGACATTTAATTTGAACTTCAAGTCCATAATAATTAGAAATTTGAGCTCTGGAAACAATTTTCCCGGCTTTAACTCTCAGCTCTGCCATTTTCTCTTTGTAAGACCTGGGATGTGTATGAAACTCAGTGTGGCTCAGTTTTCTCACCTGTGAAACGGGGATAGTAATAGTGTCTATGTTGTGAGAATTAAACAAATAAATATTAATGTGGCACAGACTAGCTTAATGTTCACCATCCCTATTCTTTCTTCAGAGGCTCTGAAGAATATTACACCTCCCAGCTTCCCTTTCATTTAGGTTGGGGCAACACCACTGTGCTCCTGCCAGAGGAGTGTGATTTGAAGTGATGTATGCCCCTTCCAGGTCCTGCCATAATACCTTTGGCATGATCATTGTTCTCTCACTTTGCTTCTTGCCCATTTCCAGCAGATTTGGAAAGAGCCAGCATCTTTGATCACCATGTGAAAGACCACCTCCTGAAAACCCAGTTAAACTATGACATGAATGAGAAACACATCTTTGTTGTCTTAAGCCACTGAGATTTGGCAATTGCTTTTTACAGCACTAGAAATAATATCCCCAAGTAATACCACAGCACTTAGAGCAGTAGCTAGCTAGCACATAGTAAGTGTTCAATAATTGCTAGCATTTAAAATATTGCTGGACTTCCAGGAAGCCAAAGGTCAGAAAGTAGATTGACTATGGAAACGATACTTCAAATATTCAAAGTAAGATTTCTTAATTCTGAAAACAAAATTTGACCTTAAAACCAAGCATGGAAAATATTGGGTTGGCCAAACAGTTCATTCGGTTTTTTCCATAAGACGGCTCTAGTTGGGCTTAGTCGTCTTTAACTTCATTTGAAACAATTTTGTTAGATTGTATTGTGACAGCTGTCAGATCAGCATGCATTAAAAAAAAAAAAAACCTATCAAAATTGGTGAATTTTTGTGTAGCCATTTTAATATTGAAGATGGAAGAAAAAAAGCAACATTTTCAGCATATTATGCTTTATTATTTCAAGAAAGGTAAAAACGCAACTGAAACGCAAAAAAAGATTTGTGCAGTGTATGGAGAAGGTGCTGTGACTGATTGAACGTGTCAAAAGTGTTTTACGAAGTTTTGTGCTGGAGATTTCTCACTGGATGGTGCTCCACAGTCCGGTAGACCAGTTGAAGTTGATAGTGATCAAATCGAGACATTAACTGAGAACAATCAATGTCATATCACGTGGGAGAGAGCCGGCATGTTCAAAATATCCAAGTCAAACGCTGAAAATCATTTGCACCAGCCTGGTTATGTTCATCACTTTGATGTTTGGGTTCCACATAAGTTGAGCCAAAAAACCTTCTTGACTGTATTTCTGCATGAGATTTGCTACTTATATGTAACAAAAATGTTCCATTTTTAAAACAAATTGTGATGGGCGATGAAAAGTGGATACTCTACAATAATGTGGAACAGAAGAGATTGTGGGGCAAGTGGAATGAACCACCACCAACTACACCACAGGCCAGGCTTCATCCAAGGAAGGTGATGTTGTGTACATGGTAGGATTGGAAGGGAGTCCTCTATTTTGAGCTCCTTCCGGGAAACAAAACAATTAATTCCAACAAGTACTGCTCCTGGTAGACCAACTGAAAGCAGCACTCGATGGAAAGCGTAGGAATTAATCTACAGAAAACGCATAATCTTCCATCAGGATAACCACGTGTTTCTTTGATGACCAGGCAAAAACTGTTACAGCTTGGCTGGGAAGTTCTGATTCATCCGCCGTATTCACCAGACATTGCACCTTCGGATTTCCATTTTTTTCGGTCTTTACAAAATTCTGTTAATGGAAAAAAATTCCATTCCCTGGAAGACTGTAAAAGGCACCTGGAACAGTTCTTTGCTCAGAAAGATAAAAAGTTTTGGGAAGACGGAATTATGAGGTTGCCTGAAAAATGGCAGAAGGTAGTGGAACAAAAGGGTGAATACATTGTTCAATAAAGTTCTTGGTGAAAGTGAAAAATGTGTCTTTTATTTTTACTTAAAAACCGAAGGAACTTTTTGGCCAACCCAACCTGTCATATCAGTAGCAGATTATTTTATTAAATTAAGGTTCCAATCACAGAGAAGTAAGCTTGAAAGCTAGTATTGTTAGATAATTTTGTGGCCTCTAAATGTTTTATTCTGTACTGTATGTCATATCACCTATTCTGTAGATTATCTTCAATTTAGCAGCACTCTAGGCTGTACATTTCTACTAGACATTATTACCAATTCACTCATTTCTTTTCTGTTTGTCCAGGTGGAAGGAATATGTTTTCCATATATTTTATAAGCACTGAAAATTGTATTACATGCATGTATAAGTTACACATATATATATCAAAGATATATATATATATATCAAAACACTGAAAAATGTGCTTGTTTGTACCATATTTAAAGAAAACATATTATGGTAGAAGGTCAGATATTTAAAAGTAAAAATAATTACTCCACTTGGTATCATCCAACATCTTCCAAAGCAGCATATAAATTTTAGATAAACAGCTTGAACAGAAACTTTCAACTAGAACAGGGCTACACAAATACTTATATTTTTTCCATATGGGAAAAAATTATCTACGTTACAGCCATTTTATTGTTCATTGCACAGGGTTATGTGAAGCAGATTGCATTGAACTTTTTTATTTCCTTTAGATAACCAAACCTAGAGTATTTTTCTGTAGAAACCGCATATAGATTTAGCACGTTCGCTGAATCCTGATACAGGCATTTTTAAACCAGAGCCAATAACTGTGTACCATTCCTAATCGTTCACTGACTACATGGTGTGTGTCAACACGAGAGACACAGAAGCCATAAAGGAAATCACCCCCAGCTGTCCATGACCTTGATATTCAGATATCCATGTTTCCATACCCTTTCCCAAAGCAGGGGTTCGCATGTGGTTTTTATTCTTTTGCGTGGAAGCATCCAAACCAGTAACAGGATCTTAGAGTGATGTTCAGGTAATCATCAACTTCCTCATTAAAAGGGATCCCTCCTAGTGTTATATGTATTTCCATTCCATTTTGGTCTTTTTCTCCCTGCTGAACATGTTGGAAGTATTCTAAGCACAGAGGAAAAACAGTCCTGAGTAATTCTACCTCAGAATCTCTGAGTTAAGCAATTTTTAATGACATCCCGTTACCTCAGTATATTTTCCCCAGTTCTAAAACAAAGGTTAGCAACAATGATAGGAAAAAATAAACCACAGGACCAGAACTAAATGCCTTTTACCTTTTCTCAAATATATGTCTGTGCATTGTATAAAAGTCTAAGTATTATTCACTTAATTTACTCCATTATTGAGTATGAATATCCCTCATATTTGGCTGTTCTATTAGGTACAAAAAACACAAATGTGAAAGACAGAATTCTGACCTTTATGGAGCTCATAGTTGAATCAGGAAAAAACAGATGAAGAAATCAGTGATGATTAATACTATTGGTTAATAATCAATAAAGTTTGATGAGAGTCATAATAAACATATATATACATACATATATTTTCTCTTCTGATAAGAGGAAACAAGAGGTCAGATAACAGTGATTCTTCAGATTTAAATTGGAGAAGAGAAAGGCATTATAAGTAGAAATAGGACAGCACGTGCAAATGCATGACAACAGGAATTGGAATGACACTCAATCCTGAAATCAGTATGGCTGGGTTAGAGTAGAGTGTAAGCAATGGGAAATAGGAAGAGGGGGTCTTACATGACATATGAGCATTCAAATTTAGATAAAAGAGATTTTCCTGAATGACTCATATTCATCCTGCTTTAAAGGAAACAAAAACAAAGGAACAAAGGAACAAAACAAAGATATACCATATTTCTCTGGATAGAGCCTATTCTAGAAAAAGGAAGGAATGAGACAGAAACAGCAATTCTATTGGCTGGAATGATCCAAGGAAGAAATACTGGACTAGATACAAGGGAAATAGCATCCATGCCTGAGAACAGTGATAGAGGCAAACCAATATCTTTTAAAAAAATTTTGTATTCCTCTATTTCTCTGGGATTATGATCGTGTAAAGAGATCAACTGTGTGCATTGTTTTTAATTCCTTATAAAAAATGGGTTACATTTATTGCTTATTTTCATACATGACTCGTATTCCTTAGATTGCCGCTGATGGGCTATACCTGCTCGAAACTACAAAGGAGCTGAGGCATTCAGCTTCTCCAGCTCTCATTTGGAGTCCAAGGCACACAAAGAAATATGGCCACTGGAACCTCCTCTCACATATTCAATTTATTAACTTAAGTCTTTGTAAAATAAAGCAACCTGGGGTGAAAACCATTTTCTCAAATTAATTTTACTACTATTTCTAGAGGTTTATATTAATGGGTTTATCTTATAATAAGAGAATGAAATAAAAACTAATTATGGTTATACTTCAGTGTGAAAGGTACTAAAGTGTCCTTTTACATGTTGCCTTAATAAACCTTCTCAAGCTGAGTTCATTTCCAGTCACTCGGCAGATTCCTCCAAACCAAGTCAAAAATCATGATGCT
This sequence comes from Balaenoptera physalus, assembly GCF_965194825.1. Lineage (NCBI taxonomy): Eukaryota > Metazoa > Chordata > Mammalia > Artiodactyla > Balaenopteridae > Balaenoptera > Balaenoptera physalus. The sequence continues at coordinate 135,336,731 of NC_138884.1, forward strand.
CATTTGCCGTGACAGTCCATGGAACAAGCATGGTAAGCAGTACAACTGTAGAAACCACAAAGAATGTTGATAAAAGGAGTTATTTGCTCAGTAATCTTTCAGAAAACAAATCTGGAACGAAAGATGTAATACTCTACAAATATTTTTTTTTCTTTTATCCTATTATATAGGGTGTCAGTCCTTTGAGAATTTTAAGGAGTTTTACCAAAGATGATTTGTGAAATAGGTATTGTTATACCAGTGTTGGGAGAGGGCAGAGCATGCTTCTTAAAAAATGTATAGAATTATAGTGCCAGAAAGAATATGAAATGTACTGGGTTCAAGTTTACTTTTATACACATGAGAAAACTGGCTGTGAAAGTGAAATGACTTGCTCCAAGTCACAGAACCAGCAAGCAGAGACAGTCATAGAACTCAGGTATCCAGGCTCCTAGTGCCATGTTCTTTACGCGTCACTAAATATTCAGAAGAAAATACAAATTAAAACACACACACATACACACACACAAACACACACACAACTATCTATACCCTAACCAATTTGAACTATTTTTCATACATAAAATCATCTACCTAGGTCATAGAAACCATCTTTAAGGCATATACTTGCCCACAAATAGGCAGTTCCCAAAGTAGGATATTTTGCACAGTTGAAGAAATAATTATACCTTCAGATGGTTTCACCTGCATGAATTTAAGAGATTACCTTTAAAATTGCTGAACAAAGACTGAATTCTGTTTCTTCTGGTGACACAAAAGCATTCCAAAATTTAGCTTCTAGTGTCAGAGCATAGGATTGGAAGAAAACATGTTAGATTCCATGGAACTAAGTCATTTCATTTTACATATGAAAAGACTGAGGTCATTAAAATATAAGTGACTAGCACACAATCATATACTTATTAGCTAAATTATGCTTGACAAATAATCCTTATAAAGTATTCATGTAGCATAGATCTCTTGGACCTTAATCCAATGATTATTCCTCCAGGGATTCATCAGTTGTTTCCCATCTTCCCACTTCCACAGAGAAAACATGAGAATGAAAATGAATGTAATTATTCAAGTGGAATTTAATCAAATCTAAATCAATTTTTAACAGGTGAAAATTAAATAGTTTTAGACATTTGCCCCTTGAAGCTTATAATACAGTGACTTCTCTGCATGTTTTGTTACATTTTCCAGACTCAGCATGTTTTTTCTGACAATCAGCAGCATTTCTAGAGTCCCCATGATATATAACACTTTTGGAATGCAAACACACAATCACACACAGATACACACAAACCTAAGCGACTGAAATTAAACACACACACAGAGCAATTTCAAGAATGGAATTTGATTCTCTCCTAATTTGATGGGTAAATTAATCTCCCTGAATAATAATAAAAATAACAACAACAACACCACTAAGGAGGAGGAGGAGGAGGAAGAGGTAGAAGAGGTAGAAGAGGTAGAAGAGGTAGAAGGGGAAGAAGGGGAAGAAGGGGAAGGGGAAGAAAATGAAGTGGAGAAGAAGGAGGCCAAGAAATAATCCTAGAGTAGGCAAGTTGATTTTTACTAATTTTCCCAAAATGCATTGAGAGAAACAAGATGTTTATAAGAGCAATTACTTAAGATGTTCCTCAAAAATATTTCATGGGCTTCCCTGGTGGCGCAGTGGTTGAGAATCTGCCTGCCAATGCAGGGGACACGGGTTTGAGCCCTGGTCTGGGAAGATCCCGCATGCCGCGGAGCAACTGGGCCCGTGAGCCACAACTACTGAGCCTGCACGTCTGGAGCCTGTGCTCCGCAACATGAGAGGCCGCGATAGTGAGAGGCCCGCGCACCGCGATGAAGAGTGGCCCCCGCTCGCCGCAACTAGAGAAAGCCCTCGCACAGAAACGAAGACCCAACACAGCCATAAATAAATAAATAAATAAATAAATAAAAAAGTAACTAGTATCACAAGCTTTAAAAAAAAAAAAAAAATATTTCATGAGCAAATACACTTCACATTATATCAACTGTTTTGGAAACCCACAGTGAATTAGAATATCTAGGAAGTCACACATTGATAATAATGATGAATAAAAATCCTGTTTTTTTTTTGACTAACAGTTTCCTCAAATTTACTTTACCACAGAATGCTCTTCCTTAAACCTGTCATGAGACACCAATTGTGCCGTGGAGATTGTGACTGATAGAGGACATGGGCAATGCTACTCAATGAGAATGTAATACACTTGAAATTATGCAAATGTCAAACATTATGAAAACTTGACTTTGTAAAGAGTATTTCTCAAGTCTCTCTAACTTTTCCCTAAATCCTGTAATAAGACACAGGTAAGTGTCAACCATAGTTAACCAAATGTCTGATTGACAGAATTCCTAACCCATATGCAATGTAAAACAAAACACCTCAACTTGGATATTTAGGAAAAGATTAGGTGAAATAAGTGAAGGTGTGAATTTATTAATATTTGATTTGAGTATTAAGCTATTATTTGGGTGATGTTAAATCAGTTAAATAGAAGTCACTAAATAACATTTGAAGTGACACATAACAAAATATTACACTTCAGGGAGAACTGCAAGCATGGATTTAATTTAAATCTTAACTAGCTATACAGATTCAGATCCAAGTAAAAGAATTTCTTAGTCAATTTTGCCATTTTACATTACTGTGCTACATTCCATGAGAATTATAAAGAGATAAATTTTCCAACATTATGTACACATCCAGATCATTAAATACCTAAAAAGGAAAACTATGCATTGACTAGATTATAAATATGATATAAATTATATATATATATGTTATCGACACACACACACACACACACACACACACACACACACACACACACACACATCCAGTAAATCGCAAGTCTCCCAACTCTTCTATGGTATAAGCAGTAGAAGGATTAGAAGAAAGCAATCTGAAAACTGTAATGCAATAGCTTCTTTAAAAACAAATATTTTTAAATTATACTTTCTCCTAAAGCAATCTATGCCTAAGTAGGATTGCTTACTCAGGACCTACTATGTTCTGGGCACTAGAGAAGGAAAGACAGAAAGATGAAAAATACAGAATTTGATATAATACTCTAATTGACAAGTTCAAAAACGGATGAATAAATACCTTATAATGTGAAATATAATAGAATCATTTGAAACAACCGCACAGGTGCACAGAGGTAGACGTCACTATGGTAGACTCGGGAGGTAGAGAAGCTGCATGTGCACTGATATTTGAAGTGGGAGTTGGAAGGCTGAGGATCCAAGTGAACAGAAGCTTTGAAGTGGAATTCTTTGTAGAGAGATTATCATTCCAGGAAAGATGGAACAAAAATCTGTGACAAATTCAGGGAACAGAAAGTGGTTGTGTGTGGCTAAAGTAGGTGAAACACCAGGGGATGAGGCTGCAAACACAGGATGGAGCCAGCTAAGAAAGAAGCTTATGTGCCACGTGAAGGAGATCTATATAGAGAAGTTAAGGACACTTCGTTTATAACCAATCAACTGCCCTTTCTTGGTAACACTACTTGAATGTTTCAGAGATCTGGGAATTTCAGAGATAGGTTGATGCTACCTTCCCAGATATCGCCTCTGTTTTTCTTTCCACCCTAGCATTATCCAAAATCTATTACAGATGATACGGAATAGGTGTCACATCCTTTCTATGCTTTTCAGTCATCAGAAATATCTTAAAATCACGCTGAATAGTGTATTGAACTTTTGCCTTCCCTGAAAGATTAGAAAATCAGAATTCTTTTTTAAAAGAAACATAGTAATTGTCATCGAAGTTTAATACTTCAATGTTAATAGTTAATAGGTTGCAGGAAAAAGAAAATAATACCTCTTTCTTCATTTAGATTTTAGAAGTCAATTCTTGGGTTTTAGGAATGGAAAAGTTAGCCTGTATTATTTTATCAAGCTTATTTAAGGCTCTTGAAAAAGCTATAAATGTCTTTAATTCCTCCTGAAATTTTCTTACTTAGCTGCAATGATACACAGTCTTGGACTTTTATATTTTAACTATTGCTAGACTCAATTCGTCCCCGCTACTTTAAATTTTACCAAGTCTTTTGGGGCTAGATCTGGCTAAAGTCCCGTAAAATGTCTTTACATGTATTGCATTACTCTTTCACAGCTTTATATTAAGTTCTGTTCCTTTAAATCTGGGCAGGGAGACTGAATTCTAAGAAACATGGGGACATCTGTATGAATCTGTCATGATGTTAACAAGCAAACCAAGCTAGTCCCAGTTCCTCAAGTGGCAATATCTCTTCAGCTCAATAGCACAGGGCCTAGCTTAGGTCTTTGGCCTCAGAATCCTGTCCAATATATGAATAACTCAGACAGACATTCATGTGTACTTATTTTAATAAAGCAACTAAAATTAGAAGCAAAAAATAACAGCTTTGTAATGGAAGATCATATAAAGCACCCTGTGTCATGTGATTACTGATACTGACATGCAGATTTTGTTTTATATGGTATCTGGTCTTACACATATCATGAAATTAAAATGCTGTGCTCATTCTTTGCAAATATAGTGTGTAATTACATAATGGGCTTTGCTTGTTTTGAATTAACTAGAATTTTGCATTGAATATTTTAAAGAGAAACTGAAAAATTAAAAGCAAATAAAATTCAGAAGCTTTATACTTTTGCATTTAATCATTCACCATGATGGATGACTCACGACTCATGAGATAGTTTAAAATACAAAACACTATAAGCCACACTGGTAGAAGGTACACTTCTCAGGTTGTTTCTCAGATTACTATTCCTTTTCTATGAATGTGAAGATAACTTGGGGTAATCTCTCTAAGAGAGCTTCAAATATTAAAATCTATCCATACAATTATTCAATTTTGATAACTAATTATCATGCTCTCATGCTAGAGTAATTTTTGCCTCATTGATCAGAGATGAAGTGAGACCTCAACAGCAATAATCTCTATATTCATATATATATATTCATATATATATGAATATATACACACATACAGATAAATATATATTATATATACATATATACAATATTCAACACACAGATGAGAGCCACTATGTATAGATATCAGACAGATTTATAATACCTGTAGATTCAAGTTTGTTTTTCTGAGACTCTGCTTTTTGTTTTACAAAGTGTGTTTACCTCTTATCACTGAGGGTTGATAAGATCCAGTGCAGGAGACAGAAGTGGGAGAGCACTATGGAAGAGAATTGGCTGCTGCCTTCCCCGCATTCTCTGGATTACTATAATAGCAAGGTTCTTTGGGTAAATTAGTGAAGGGGACTGGTTTAGAGTCAATAGACTTATATTGGAGAACTGCTTTTACCACTGACACATTGTGTAATGCTGAGGAAATTTAACAGCCTCCTTGATCTTTATTTACTGTTTGAGAAATAAAGCATTTCTATAAGAGTCTATTGAAAATAAAGCCTCCTAGTCACATGTTATATTGTTTTGATTATTGAAGCTTGGTACTATTTTCTGAGACAATAATTTCAGAGAGAACAGTTACCTTACTTTAAAAATTCTTCTTGTTGAATCATCAAAAGCCAGAATTTTACCAAAATGCTGTGCTAGTCATATAAATTTCTCAGGCTATGAACTGCATATGAGTGTACAGCTGAAGTCAAGTACAATAGGTGGAGTTCAGTTTCCTGCTACTTGGGAGGCTACATAATTGTGATTCAAGTGTTCTGGGTGGCCTTGTCTTACTCCATAGACTATTCTGTTTAACTATCAGGGAAGTACAGTTGACAGACTTTTATTGAGTATTTAAAATAAACAGCGCACTGGCCTGAAGACTGAAATTTTCACAAGATCTACTATCATTCACTTGAAGAATTTATAATATTTCTAACAGAAAACTCTATACAAATCTGGAAAAGGTAGACTTCCATGCATCCATTCATTGAAATTATTTGTTCAGCAAATATTTCTTGAGGATCTTTCATATATCTGGCACGTGGAAAATAAAAATGAGAAAGACATGTCCCTCTCCTCAAGAACATGCAGTTTCATGGGAAAGCTAGCAGGTAATGTAACAAATATAGACTAGCAAGAAGAGGCATTTTCAACAGAGTAATTATTTAGAAAAGGACTGGATCCGTGAGGCCTCTTCCAATTCCAAGGTACACCCCTATTTGAATTACAGTTCTATGCTTCTTCAGAATTTCTTATCCAAATTCCAAATTAAGTTTATGGTAAGCTGATGTACTCCTTCACGTGGTTCTCTACATAGAGAAAAAGTAGTAACAAAAACAAAGACATGACTTTGAATCGCTTTATGTTTCTTATGCCTTGAAGTATGAATTTCTCTTTCTAGTTTCAAAATTAGTTTCATTATTTTCCTGATTATAAAAGTAATACATACACAAATATAAATATAAGTATTTCAATATATTAAAATATCAATACTCAAAATATTTCAGTATAAATACATTGAAAAATAGCTGTCTTTCATATGTCTAGTACCTAGAAACAATCACTGTGCATATTTTGATATATATCCTTCAGTCGTACACACATACACACATTCCCCCCATACATTGCTAAATTGGAATGACTGTGTTATTTGGCCTAGACCTAAGGTACATGAGGGAGGGCAGAACTCCATGTTTGTAAGAAAAATATAGTAAAATTTCTCTGTCCTCCCTCTCCAAACTTGCTTATTAACACCATATTAAGAAAAGTTACCAAAGGGAAAAGTACCAATTTTTTTCTCTCAGCCCCAACATGTATGAAAGTTGGGGGGGGGGCGGGTTTAACGCTAATCTCTAGAGAATAATACTACACATAACATGGTCCTGTTTACTGGGCAATTGATCATAATTTTATTTGGCCCCTTTTTATTTCTAGTCCAGCAAAAATTGCATAGATTTCTGGCAGATATCTGTGATCAGCAAGTTTATACAGAAATATTTTGTTTTATGATCTGAAATAAATATGTTTGACACATTTATTAAGCATGTAACCCCTTATCCCTTTTGGAGAGAGTCTAGGTTTAAACAAAAAGGATCAAAGTAAAACAGTGAAAAACGTATATCTCACTGGTCAATGTCAATGAATAAAAAAGAGTTTCCAGTAATTTCCCAAAGCAGCCCTGACCAACGACTGTGTCCGCTCTTTCAAAAGATCCATATTGAAATAACAATATTACAAATGAGTCTACTGTTGTCATTTGCTAGTGATGCACAAATGTAAAGGAGAAAAACAGATTAATGTTTTGTAAAAACTGAACTTGAAAGAAACCTCAGCAGCATGAATTTAACCTGAACATCCTGGAGGTCAGACAAGCAGGAGAGAGAAAATAAAGAATTATTATTGTCCAGATGTTTTTTTCCAACCACAAATAGGCTTTAAGGTATATAGACCAGGACTTTAATCCCTATCAGCCCAAAATACAATGAGGTACAATTTTTCCAAGTAAACATGTAAAGCACATTAAAAGGTACCAATTATTTTTGTGAGGAATCTTTAATGATATACTTCTAGAAATATGTGTGTATACACACACACACATATATATGATAAACACACAAAAACAAGATAAATTATAACCTTTTCACAATGTTTTGGAATAAACTATCGGATCAAAATGGACTTTTGGAATAGAACCAACTAGAAATGTATAATCATAATTATCAGGATTAGCACATTATTAGGTATAAGGCTAGAGTAATCAAATTGTTACCAATGAGAGCTATAGTTAGTCTGACTACATCAGCAACAAGACCAGATCTTTCAGCACAATCATTGATCCAAAGACAAGGTTCAATACAAGGTCTGGAAATATGAGATTTATCTGAGAGGAACCTGATCAAAATGAAAATATTGCATTGAGAACACATGCAGAGCACAAATGTAGGTAATTTAACCCCAAAATCCAGAGGCCAAGGAAATCCAGTAGAGAAAGGAGCAACAGATATGAAACAAAACTACTTTGGGGAATGAGTAAATAAATTTATATTAAATTATGGGACACTAAGAAAATTCAGAGTTGGTTTGAAAGCTCACATTCTGCCATCAAGGATAGAATAAAGGTCTTGAAAAGAGCTGTTGCAAAATGAGGATGGAACAATAACCCAGAAAAAGGAACACATAACCCAACACATAACCAATGGGGCTATCAAATGTTGAGTTGTTTATAAGAGGTAGGTTGATATTACTAAGTACACATGTATAAATTATGCTTGTTAAATGGTTAGATGATCTAACATTTTTAAATGCCTCTGCAAACTAAAATCAATCATGAAATCACACTAAAAATTAATTGAATACATATATTTACATATCTGGGTATCAGTAGTTTTTACACTAAAAAAATACACAAGGTTGGGTTTAGCAGATACAAACTACTATATATAAAATAGATAAACAACAAGGTCCTACTTGTATAACACAGGGAACTATATTCAATATCTTTTAATAAACTATAATGGAAAAGAAAAAATATACAAGGTGTATTTGTGTTCTTAGACTCAGCCAGACAAGTTCCTGCTGAAACGTTTCCAAGGCACTAACCTTCTCTCTTACTACCTCTAATGTCCAACTCTTCTCAGATATTGTTTCTCAGATCCCTAAAATTTATCATCAAGCATCCAGAAATGAACACACTACAGTGAACTGACTTCAACATCATTCTTCAGATATCATCATGATATATTTCCAGACTATTCCGCTAGGGGAGGGGAAGCAGTCATAACACATAAAACTTTCAATCCTAAACTAGTTAGTTAGTAGCTTAGTTTGTCTCAAAAGCCTTCTCAAAAAGTCCACGACTGGTAAGACATTCCCTAAATTACTCCCCTTAAATATGGGTTTAAATTGCAATAGAATCTTATATAGTGAAATATCAGAAAAATAAACGAAAGAAGTCAAGAAACACAGTACACTGCTTTGGAGATGTTAATGCATTTCTGTGCCTTTATCTCTGATTATGACATTATCCAGAAGTATCAAGGATTATACAGATTGCCAACTTTTTAGATGCTACGCCCTAGTGCATAGGAAATGTGTTTTCCATACAAAACCACTATATTCAGATACACTGAGCCACATTTCCAGATACCCTTTACCGGCCCTCCACTTTGGCTTTGCACTAAAACAAAATTTACTTAGAGGCCCCACAAATAATAGCCCTCCAGTGTCCAATTATTGCTTTACAATTCAAGGAAACATTTACTTATGAAAAGGCACTGGGCCAATCGTAAGTTCAAGTAATAGCCTTTGAAAATTCAGTCCTATATTTTGTTAGTTTTCCTATAAAAACATTCAGCAGGACACTATATATGGGTTTAAAAGTTGCACTGTTGTGTGCCAAAAAAATAAGTTTTAGCCACCTAAAACTCAGAGCCAATACTTCTAATATGTGTATGTGTATACACAATCATATATATATTGTGTGTGTATATATATATATATATATATATATATATATATATATATATATATAATTGTATATAAACATACACACAGTGATAACTAACTGATAATAAGCTCTTGGGAGATGTGGTAAAATGAAACCTATGGACCTGGCTTCTAGCTCCTGACAAATGGAAAAATAGATTGAGTTGCTGTCTCTCTCCTTAAAAATTAATCACAGAGAAATGTAAATGAATCAAAAGCATGAAGGCAGCATGGATTTGAGGAACAAATAAGAAAAACTGTGAGTATCCATCTGAAAAGAAAAGTCTAATTTTGAATTTGAAGGGATAAATGCATGCAGTTAACAGCATGGCCCAAAAAATAGTGTCAAAGAAGAAATAAATATATCAATACAATCATAGGTATTTAATAAACCACTCATTAAATGGCAGAACAAGCAGGCAATAAATCAATGTTATACAGAATAGTTAAATAACATGATTAATATACTTGATCTAGTTGACAGACAACCCAATAAATGTAAATGTTCTTTTCAAATGCATATAGATTTATAACATATTTCCTCATATGCTGAGTCATAATGCAAATCTCAGAAAAACTCAGTATACTTAAATCACACAGAATATGCTCTCTAAACACCATGGAATTCAACTAGGAAACAAAAGAAAATCAGAAAATCCCATACATGTGGAAATTAAGGAAGGGAGTTCTTAAAGTGGAAGTTTAGATTATTGATCTGAGGTCTTGTTCTATTTTAACTGCATCCCACAAATTTTGATATGTTGAATTTTCATTTTCATTCCATTTAATATATATATTTTTTGTTTATTTCTCCTGAGGCTTCCTCTTTGACCTATACATTATTTAGATATGTACCTTTTTAATCTCCAAATATCCAGGAATTTTTCAGATATATTTCTGTTACTGATTTCTAATCAAATTTTATTAACATAGCTTTGTATCCTTTTCATTCTTTTATATTTAAGATTTGTTTTATAGCACAGAATATTACTTGGTGAAAATTCTATGTGCATTTAAGAATAGTGTGTTTTCCAAAAAAAAAAAAAAGAATAGTGTGCTTTCTGTTTTGTTGGGTGTGTATTGGTCTATAAATATTAATTACATCAGTTGATTGATAGTGTTATTCAAGTCCTCTATATGCTTACTAATTTTCTATATACTTGTTCTATCAATTAATGATGGTGGAATGCTGAAGTCTCTAACTGTACATTTGTCAATTGTTTTCAGTTTTATCTTTTCTTTTAGTATATTTTGAAGCTCTGTTGTTAGGTGCAAACCACTTAAGACTGCCATGTCTTCTTGGAAAATTGACCCCTTTATCATTATACAGTGATCCTATTTATCCCTGACAATATGCTTTGTTCTGAAATCTATTTTATCTAATATTAAAATAAGTACACCAGTTTTATTTTGACTAGGGCTTACATGGTGCAATCTTTTGCCATCCTTTCAACTTTTATCCTATCTATATCTTCATATTTAAAGATGATTTCTTGTGGACATTATATAGTCTGATCTCTTCTTATTTTAATACAATCTGATAATCTCTATCTTTTAATAGGTATGTTTAGACCATTAACATTTAATATCATTATTGACATAGTTGGTTAAGATCTACCATGTTGAGAGTTGTATTCTATTTGTTCCATCTGTTTTTGTTTTTTCCTTTATTTTCTGTTTTCCTTTTGGACTGATTGAGCAATATTTATGATTCCATTTTATCACCTCTATTGACTTATCATTCTCTTTAAGAAAATTTAGTGGCTGACTTCGCTTTTAAATAATATTTATACTGCTTCTCAAGTAGTGTAAAGATGTAAAGAAATTTTAAACCTTTCTTATAGAGTATGCCTGTAGCAGTAAATTCTATTAGTATCTGTCTGAAAATATCTCCCCTATCCTCATTTCTAAAAGATATTTCCCCTGGGCATAGAATTCTGACTTGACAGTATACATATATTTTTTCCTTTCAGCGCTTTATAAATGTTACTTCATTGCCTTCTAACTTAGAGGTCTTCTGGGGAAGAGAAAGTCATGTATTTTAAATAAGACATGGATCAATGGCCCAACAACTGAGTATTTAGTTGATGATGTATGAAAACTGGCTTACTATATGGAGAAAATAAAACTGGATTTCTATCCCGCTGCAAAGAAAAAAAGATACACCCCAAAGAATCAAAGATCAAATTGTGAAAGATAATTCTATGAAGTTATTAGAGGTTAACAAAAGGTTACAGAGGTGAAAAGCTCATGGGTTCTACAGCATCTAATGGAGGCTCTGTGTCAACAAAAGGATATGATGGAGAAAGTTAATAGACTAATTGTTTATTATCCACAGAAAACACCTGCAATATTTAATACCAACAAAGGTCTAATATTTAGAATATACAAAGAACTCTTGCTAATCCACAGTAAAAATACAAGTCAAAATAAGAAAAAATGGGCAAACAATGTGAACAAGCATTTCACAGGAGGAAAGACTCAAAGGATGGTCACTAAGGCAAAGACATAATTTGAACTTCTTATAGTGAAAAGTACTAGAAAACTGGATAATGCAAGTGCTGCTGGGGAAGTGGAAATACAAAAAAACTCATAAACTGCTTGTGGGAGTTTATGGCCCACAATGACATGGACCAGCCATTCCGGAAAGTAATGTGACAGTTTTAAGTTAAATTCAGTGTATGTATATGCTATGATCTAGATAAAGTCATATCCTGGATGTATATCCCAGAGCAATTCTTGCCTAACTATGAAAAAGTATATATGAATGCTCATCCCAGTGTTGTTTTTAGTAGAAGCAACCTGAATGCAATCCAGGTGTTCATCACTGGGAGGAGTGGACAATAAAATGTGGCACATGAACGTGACGTAATACTGTGCAGCAGTTAGAAAAAGACTAGATCAAACACAGATACATTAATAGATCTTTAAAAAATGGTGCTGGGTGGAAAAGAAATAGGATGAGTTTATAACAATAACAATTATGTAAATTAAATGTATATGCACATAAAACAAAACATATGCAAATAAATTATGCATATCAAGTGTACCAGAATGATTACTTATGGTGGGAGAGGAATGTAAGGGGAAGGATTAGATGAGAAGGCAGGAAGGAAAAAAGGAAGAAAGGATGGGCTGAAGGAAAGGGGAAAACAAGGGAAGGCCTTGCATAAATCTCTAATAACAGCATCCTAGGAACCTGAGATTATGATTAATCAAACACTCCATCACAAGTTCCAAAATAAGTATCTATGAGTCCTTCTATTAATTTAAGTAGGTCTGTAGGTAAATAAGAGGTAGATCAATACATGTATTGGTAGGTAGGTAGGTAGATGAGAGAGAAGGAGAGGAGGGAGGGATGGGTTGATGGAAGATTGATAGATGGATGGAAGGAAGGAAGGAAGAAAAACACATACCAGGAGATAAAAAGGAGACAAAACCTTCCTTGAAATTATATGCTCAAGTTAAAGGGAAAACATAGTAAAACTTTTTTTTTGAGGTATAAAGCATAGTAAAACTTGATGAATTGTGTCACTTACTGACATTTCTAAAATGTAAAATTTATTTGAAATATACATTCATTTAGAGCACTATGGGATAATTTCTCTCTAAAGGCTCAAGAATGCGTTTTTCAAGTAGGAGGTAAATTTTCTCCTTTATAACATTCCCATATTCCACCCTACATTCCACAAGCTAACTCCTGAACAACTGGCTACAGCTTTTATCTACAAGTTGCTAGCATAAACTTTTCCTGGGACAAATACCAGTCTTTCAAAGAACAGCTTGACAATGTACATTTTGTAAACAAAAGAAAAACAGTAAGTAATTCAACAACTTGTATCTAGGGGACTTCCCTGGTGGCACAGTGGTTAAGAATCTGCCTGCCAATGCAGGGGACACGGGTTCGAGCCCTGGTCCCGGAAGATCCCACATGCCGCAGAGCAACTAAGCCTGTGCACCACAACTACTGAGCCTGTGCTCTAGAGCCCACAAGCCACAACTAATGAGCCTGTGTGCCGCAACTACTGAAGTGCCCACACCTAGAGCCCATTCTCTGCAACAAGAGAATCCACCGCAATGAGAAGCCGGTGCACCGCAACGAAGAGTAGCCCCCGCTCGCCGCAACTAGAGAAAGCCCATGTGCAGCAACAAAGACCCAACACAGCCAAAAATAAAATAAATTTATTAAAAAAAAATTAACTTGTATCTATACATGTTGTCTCAAGTGACCCTTCCAATGGCCTACTAAAATAGAAAGGCTTTATTTTTTCATTAAGAATATACTGTTTATCACCAATTTATATATGAAGATAGATTATTGTGGTATTTATAAGAAATGACTACTTTACTATATTGCCTTTATTATTCTTTCCCTTTGCCATGTTGGACAAATATTCAATTGTTAAATATAAGCATTATGAACACCTTATAAAGTTTCAACATATGTGAATATATCAATCATATGGATGATATAGAAAATTCTAATTCACAAAATTCCTTTTCTCCCTAATGCCAGAGTCCCGAGTTTAACCAAAAGTATTGTTGGATTATCCTGGTAAAATTACTTTAACAATGACTGTTCCAATTAATGCTACTTGTATTTTCTTTCAATGTGTTTTGTTTCTGTCTTTTCCTGTGCTGAACAAAACAAAATTATCCAATTTGAGCTGCCTGCCTGTTTAGCTAAATAAGATTATTCAGTGCTCTAGTTAATCTTGAGCCATTGCGGAGAGTGAAGTAATATATTCTGTCCCCGCTAGCTTAGCCCTTTTAATTTTTTTCCAAAGAAGAAAGGTTTACATTGTGGGAGAGGCAGAAGGTCTTAGATCATAACCATGAAGCACTAGGGTAATAGGGGAGACTAGCGCATCTGTATGTGTGAATGTGAAATCCTATCTGTGCAGGTCACTGCCAGCATTGAAGGAGACAGGGGCATGGAGTTTGTGCATGAACTTCACATTTTACTTCATCCAAATGAGGAAGGAAGGAGTAACCATTATGAACAATGCTACACATAAAATCATTGGTATTTTACTAATCTTTCTGCTGTGCAGATGTATTTTCCTTGACCAGCCAACAGGCTTTTAATGGTCATGCCATCTCCCTTCAAATCTCTTTCAAACTGTTAAAAATGTAGCCAGCATCCTGCTTCCTATCCTCCTCCCACCCCCCTTCCCATACCTTTATTCCTGATGAAAGCTAAATTTTAAGGGTTTCCTTAGTCAAGGGACAGTGCTTTCATGAAATACACAGTGGACTATATATGCATTTGATCAAAAACATTTGAAATGTGTACAAAAGCAGCCAAGTCAGAAAAAGAAAAGGACAGCTACGTAAAGATGTCATAGCTATAAAAGAGTTAGTTGTAAAAAGCCTTGGTTAACTGGTTAAGTTAAACAAAGCACAATTATGGCTCTCCTGTACTCTTTCCCATTCCTTTCTCTCTATTTATGCACATTAAACTAATTAGCATTGCATCGTTGTTCTAAATTCTAATTTCACTTCATTTTCCTGACAATCCTGCTTTCGTGTCTGCTGATATAGGAAAAAAACTAATTTTATAGAGTTCTTCCACTTTTCAAAATATTTTACCTACTCTTCTTCCAATGGTGTGCATTTTCACTATGAATAAATATAGAAAAATACACATTATATACCATAACACTGTTCTTCCTCAAAGAATTCACTGAGTTTTTTAAAATGGGAAATCCAAAGATATTCAGAGATTGCTTTGAATAACTAATGGCAGACTTATCATAAGTTATAATTTAGATATAAGCCGAAAGCAGCATTGTTCAACATTCTCTAGGTTTAAAAGGAGCAAACAAAACAAAACAATAATAGTTTAGCTAATTTGTCCATGAATGCCTTAAGGTCATATTACATTGCCTACTTGTACATTCTAATCACTGACACACTCATTAGAGTAGCACTGGGCTATGTAGCATGCCAATCCCAAGGAAACAAGGAAGCATAAAAGTCTAGGTAGAATATCAGCAATTAAACACAATGAAGTATAAGAAGGAAAATACCAGTGGTAAGGCAAGATGTGATATAATAAGGTAATGCACATACTGATCAACAAGAAAAACACCTGGACCACCCATGTTAGGAAACCAAAGCACAAAAGCAATACAAGGGAATGACCTTGAGATCCAATCAGTAAGGTCTCTAAATCTCAGCTGCTGCTGGACTCCTCTTTCTCCTGGTGAGAAACAATTCTGAATGACTAGCCGTAAGCCTCTGTGAGAATGAGGGTAGAAGGCTGGTAAGAGAATGGGTTTGGAAAGGTTTCTAGAGGGATTTCTCTAAAAAGAGTAATTAATATTGATTTCCAATATTTTAATTGGAGAAAGTTGAATACATAGAAGTTTTATAACACTCAGAGATTAAGGATATATTTGTATAAAATCTGTGAATAAAATAATTATATACCCAAGATTTTCTCTCTCTCTCATTTATCTATCTATATAATTACTGTTAATTCAGTTTATTTTGAAAGGAATTCAGCAAATTTATGGGAAAAATAGCTCAAGAACAGAAATTATATGACTGTTTTATTTTTATTTTATTTTATTATTCATATCATTAGCTCATATAACAGTTGAAAGAGACACATTGATGTGAGCACACAAAACACAGTTTCTATTCTTCTCCCAGTCTTATTCATGAAGATTTGGTAGTGTCTCTAGTAAATCATCAAGTGACATTTAAATGTATAATCATTTTTATGTAGTTTTATTACTGTTTTTAATGTATATAAAATATTAACTCCATATTAAATATTTTAATGTCATATATAATGTAACCAAGTACATTGTGAAAACATGATAATATAAATGTTTGCATTATTCATTTGTGATAACTTGAATGGACACTTAGTAAGCACTGGTGTTTCCTTTTCTCTTCAATTTTTCATACATAGTTTTGCTTTGCTTTTAAGGAATATAATGTAAATTAGCTCTTTTATTTCATCATTAAATATTAGAACAGTTAGTTAATTGGCTAATTACTATAAATGTAAAAATTTGGTTTCTAACAATATTAGGTTAGACTGTTCATCCATTTATTTTTCTATAATTGAGAAGAAATATTGTATTTATTTTTAATGATTTTAATAGAGTCTCTAAAATGCAAGAGTACTTGAATTATATAAATTTTTCAAGGACTTAGGGGTTTTGATTAACATTTATAACTTATAAAATGATTTTTATTAAAATAATTAAAATCAAAGTTGCCTTCTCTCCTATTTGAGTAAAGATTGTCCAGTAAGTCCTTTGGAGTTTTGGAGGTCTTACAGTGCCTTGGGGTTATCATTTGCTACATCTTACAGTCTTACTTAGCATATGAGGTTTAATGCATGTTGACCAATAAATCTCTGCTACACAGGCTTATTTTTCCAAAGTTGTATCTCTCTGGTAAAGAGAATGTCTGTGTCTGTACATGCACATACTAATGTATGCATAACCACCCTTATCCATATTTAGAGACAGAGATAATTTATGTCCTGGTTAGTTGGTTTCTAGATAACAAAGGATTTACACTTGTACATCTTCTAATTGTATGTTATATACACCATCTACAACTATCATCGGATTTTTCCTAATTATGTACAGGCATACCTTGGAGATACTGTGGGTTCAGTTCCAGACTACAACAATAAAGTCAATAACACAACAAAGCAAGTCACGTGAATTTTTTGGTATCCCAGTGCATATAAAAGTTATATTTACAATATACATAACCTACTTAGTGTGCAATAGCATTATGTCTAAAAAGGCAATGTATATTACTTAATTAAAAAAATACTTTATTGCTAAAAATATGCTAACCATCATATGAGCCTTCAACAAGTCCTAATCTTTTTGCTGGTGCAGGATCTTGTCTCCATGTTGACGGCTACTAACCCATCATGGTGGTGGATGCTGAAGGTTGGTGTGGCAGTTTTTATTTCTTAAAATAAGACAGCAGTGAAGTTTTCCACATCAACTGATTTTTCCTTTCACAAACGATTTCTCTGTAGCACGCGATGCTGTTTGACAGCAATTTACCCACAGTAGAACTTTAAAAATTGAAGTCAATCCTTTCAAAACCTGCTGCCACTTTATCAAATAAATTTATGTAATAGTCTAAGTCCATTGTTGTCATTTCAACAATCTTCACAGCATCTTCACCAGGAGTAGATTCTATCTCAAGAAACCACTTTATTTGCTCATCCATAGGAAGAAACTTCTCATCCATTTAAGTTTTATCATGAAATTGCAGCAATTCAGTCACATCTTCAGGCTCCAATTCTAATTCTAGTTCTCTTGCTATTTCCACCACATCTGCAGTTCCTTCCTCCACTGAAGTCTTGACTCCCTCAAAGTTATCCATGAGGGTTAGAATCACCTTCTTCCAAACTCATGTTAATGCTGATATTTTGACTTCTTCCCATGAATCACAAATGTTCTTAGTGGCATCTAAAATGGTGAATCCTTTCCAGAAGGTTTTCCATTTATTTTGCCCAGATCCATCAGAGGAATTACCTTCTTTGGCAGCAATAGCCTTACAAAATGTATTTCTTATGTAATAAGATTTGACAGTTGAAATGACTCCTTGATCCATGGGCCACAGAATGGATGTTGTGTTGGCAGTCATAAAAACAACATGAATCTTGTTGTACATCTCCATCAGAGCTCTTGACCAGGTGCATTGTCAATGAGCAGCAATATTTTCAAAGGAATATTTTTTTTTCTGAGCAGTAGGTCTCTACACTGGGTTTAAAATATTCAGTAAACCATGCTGTAAACAGATGTTATTGTTCTTTATTGTTCCATTTATAGAGCACAGGAAGAGTTGACTTGACATCATTCTTTAAGGGCCCTAGGATTTTCAGAATGGTAAATGAGCATTGCCTTCAAATTAAAGTCAACAGTTGCATGACCCCCTAACAAGAGAGTCAGCCTGTCCTTTAAAGCTTTGAAGCCAGGCATTGACTTTTCCTCTTTAGCTATGAAAGTACTAGATGGTATCTTCTTTCACTATAAGGCAGTTTCCTGTACATTGAAAATCTGTTGTTTAGTGCAGGCACCTTCATTAACTATCTTGGCTAGATCTGGATAACTTGCTGCAGCTTCTACATCAGCACTTGTTGCTTCCTCTTGCACTTTTATGTTATGGAGATGGCTTCTTTCCTTAAACCTCATGAACCAACATCTGCTAGCTTCAAAGTTTTTTCTGCTGCTTCCTCACCCCTCTCAGCTTTCACAGAATTAAAGAGAGTTAAGGCCTTGTTCTGGATTAGGCTTTGGCTTAAGTGAATGTTGTAGTTGGTTTGATCTTCTATCCAGACCACTAAAACTTTCTGCATATCAGCAATATGGCTGTTTCACTTTCTTATCATTCCTTTGTTCACTGGAGTAGTACTTTTAATTTCCTTGAAGAACTTTTGCTTTGTATTTGGTGCAAGAGGTCCAGCTTTTGGCCTATCTAGGCTTTAGACATGGCTTCCTCACTAAACTTAATCATTCCTAGCTTCTGATTTAAAATGAGAGACATGCAACTCTTCCTTCCCTTGAACACTCAGAGGCCAGTGCAGGATTATTCATGGGCCTAATTTCAATATTGTTGTTTCTCAGGGATAGGGAGGCTTGAGGAGAGGGAGAGAGATGGGCAGAGTTGCTCTGTGGAGCAATTAGAACACATACGACATTTATCGATTAGGTTCACCTACGTATT
Organism: Balaenoptera physalus; assembly: GCF_965194825.1. Classification (NCBI taxonomy): domain Eukaryota; kingdom Metazoa; phylum Chordata; class Mammalia; order Artiodactyla; family Balaenopteridae; genus Balaenoptera; species Balaenoptera physalus. The sequence goes on from NC_138884.1 coordinate 135,355,860, forward strand.
TGGGTGCAGCTTGTGGCACATCACAACAGTTACAATAGTAGCACCAAAGACCACTCATCACAGAACACCATAACAAATATAATAATTTAAAAGTTTGAACTATTGAGAGAATACCAAAATGTGACAAAGAGATAGGAAGTGAGCAAATGCTGTTAGAAAAATGGTACCAATAGACCTGCTCTACACAGGGTTGCTGCCAACCTTCAATTTGTAAAAAATGCAGTATCTGCAAAACACAGTAAAACAAAGTGTAATAAAACGAGGTATGCCTGTACTACTGGTCTGATTCTAAGCAATCACCATATAGACTTTCCAGGCACCAAATAGTTGGTTTCATTCAAGAATCATAAAATGATCCCATGAATTAATAATGGTTGAATTAATGCTGTAAGCTACCTAGGATTCTTTCATTTTACATTCTGAATACTGAAAGGGGAAAATTGATGCCCAGTCCTAGTTGGTGGTCACTTCTCTGTTGAGTTCAGGCTGGATTAAGTGATCACTATACTTGAGAATTTTTCTTTTACTCATTTGTATTCTATATTTCAGAGAGTTTGTGATTTAAACTATTAAACTTAATTATCCAAATTTATTTAGTGATTTGAACTGCTTTCAATTAAAAAAAATTTAAGTATATGTGAATACATACATATATTCTTATAAAGTTCTAATATCTCATTCATAATAGTTATTTTTAATTACTTCTTGTGCACCACTTTAAGAAGGAAAATAATCCTCTTGAGTTAACTCTATAGCTTGCTAAATAGTACTGGATAAAAATTAAAACTACACTGAAAAACCTCTGAATGTCAGGCAAATACCTGGAAGGCCTGTCACCCCTATCTAGTGAGTGCCTTTGACAGATATCAACAAGCAGTTGTCACAGTCTTTGCCACAGAGTATATACTCAGCCTAAGAATCTGTCTCAACACTTTGCTGCAGAAAACCACTATCAACTGAAAGCCCTTGGCATGGGATGTGAAACTTGATGGCCACCCAAGACACAGCAATTATGACTTCTGTGATGAGACCTCTTCTTAACTTTACAGATATAACATATCTCCAAACTTGTTTCCATTATACCAAGTGTCTTACAGCCTCTTAGCAGTCCACCTCATTTTCAATGCTCTATGATAAAAATGGCGTATTACTTACAAAGCCTATAAAGGTAAAGCCGTTTACTACATTGTTCTATTAATTAGTCATCTACCTCCCCAACTACACAATGAGCCTAGAAGGCACATATTATGAGAACCATTAAATGAATGAAAAAGTTAATAACTAAATGGCACCTAATTTTCTTAAATTTAGGTAGGAGCTCTAGATTTATAATTTCCAGCTAATGAAATTATGAGAACTTGAACTGAGTTTGATTAATTAATAACATATTAATGAATTGTAGCATAACTACTACAAAAAATAATGTATATGTGAACAAACACATCCTTTGCTTCTACAAAGAAAAGCTATAGTTTTATTCTAAAAGTGATAAACGAGGATTGTACCAGTTCCAATAAGAAAGATACAAATGAAAAGTTAATATTCCCCACTACAATTATACTTTTCTAAGGAAGCTTCTGTTAATAGTTCAGAGTGTATGATTCTATACATATATAATATATTCTTGTTTATCTGGTTATTTAAAAGTAGGAGATATGTATATATATCTTCATTATATTGTAGTTATATTTTCCAGAGAATACATACATATAGAGAAGTCTCCTTTTTTTTGTTTGTCTTTTAACATCTTTATTGGAGTATAATTGTTTTATAATGTTGTGTTAGTTTCTGCTGTATAACAAAGTGAATCAGCTATATGTATACATATATCCTCACTTCCCCTCCCTCTTGAGTCTCCCTCCCACCCTCCCTATCCCACCCCTCTAGGTGGTCACAAAGCACGGAGCTGATCTCCCTGTGCTATGAGGCTGCTTCCCTCTAGCTAGCTATTTTACATTTAGTAGTATATATTAGTCCATGCCACTCTCTCAATTTGTCCCAGCTTACCCTTCCCCCTCCCCATGTCCTCAAGTCCATTCTCTATGTCTGCATCTTTATTCCTGTCCTGCCCTTAGGTTCTTCACAACAACTTTTTTTTTTTTTTTGATTCCATTTATATGTGTTAGCATACGGTATTTGTTTTTCTCTTTCTGACTTACTTCACTCTGTATGACAGACTCTAGGTTCAGCCACCTCTATAATGGAGACTCTACAGACAAGTATCACAATTCCCTCAACCATTACACCTTGTTGAATATTGAGGTAGGTTGTTTTAGTTATTATAGGTTTTACTCCGTAATGACTATCACAAAAAAAGCAGCAATGACACACTTCCATTTTGTAAGTGACACACTTCCATTTTGCTTTCATTTCTACTGAATAAATTCCTAGAAATGAGTTTGAAACACCAAAGAATATGTGCATACTAACCTTTCAATAGTTACTGACAGAGAGTGCCCGTTCACATTTCCACTAAAATTATGTGGATTTGATTCCCAGACCTTGACAATTCCTGAATGCATTAATATTTTTTGTGTGGGAAGGGTATGTTTTTAATTTAATAAGCTTTTAAAATTTTAGAACAATTTTAAATTTACAGAATTCTTGCAAAGATAGTACTGAGATTTACCCAGTTTTCCCTAATATTAACATCTTATATTAGCACGGTATACTTGTTACAATTAATGAACCAATATTTTATATTATCATTAACTAAAATCCATATTTTATTTATATTTCCACAGTTTTTCCCAAATGTATTTTTTCAGTTCCAGAATCCCATCCAGGATATCACATCACATTTATTTATGTCTCCTTAGGCAACTCTTGGCTATGAGAATTTCTCAGACTTCGTTTTTGTCATAAGTCCTTAATGATATATAAATGATTGAGTAAATAAATTAGGGAAAATAAACAAATCTCCTGTACAGAATTCCTTGTAATTTGTGTAGACATTCTACCATCAAGTAAGAAGAACATAACTCCCTACACTTTCAGCATGGGCTTTTTCCAAAAAGGACTATGAAAAGGAAGGGAGGAAAAAAAAGAAAAAGAGTAACTTTACTGTGGTAAAGTTAGGTGATAAAAGGTAACATAAACAGTGATAAGTCATATTGATAGTATGTACCTTCGATATGATGTGGTGAGAATGGCACTTTACCTCTGTAGTCTCCCCCCAAACCCATAACCCCAGCTTAATCATGAGGAAAAAATCAGACAAATCCTCACTGAGGGGCATCATATGAAATGTCTGACCAGCAATCCTCAAACTGCCAAATATTTTTAATGTTTCCTAATCTTATTAATGAAAAATGATGATGTTTTACTAAGGCACTTTCTATTTCCTAAAGCACTTAAGATCTGATAATTGGATTACTTATTCTCACAGTACTTTGTACATTGTATGAGCTGAAAATAATTGAATGAATGAATGAATGAATAAGCTGTTGCTTAGTGCTACTTAAGGAGCCCATATCTAAGGTTGTCAATTTGTAATGTTTCTTTTCTCATGTTACACCTGAACATTTCTAGGTCCTTTAAGAAACAACCATTGGGGGAGAGGGTGCTGCTCTTCATCCTAAAGTTTGTAAATTTGATTCCCTTTTAATGGTAGCTGTGATATTTGGAACACTTTTTCATAAACTTCAAATTTTTATATCTATTTGGATATTTACAGGCTGTTCTAAATACCAGAATTCAAGATATTTTGCTTAAACTCATGCACACATATTAAAAATCCCATAAACAAAATTTTCCAGTTTTATACATACCAAGACAAACAAAAATATCACATATGGGGTAACAAATGGAAAGAGCTTTTGCCAATGCCTGGGGCCTTTGGCAATATTAATACTTGGGATAATCTTTTGAAGAATTCCATAGCATGTGACAAACTGTTCCCATACACATGTTACAGTCAGGGACAAAGCTGTACTGTAATGATGCGTCACCTGAAATACATGTAACTCTAAACCAAGGTTTGGAAAGACCTGATTCCCCTCCTAACTCTTCCGATTTGCTAAGCAACTAGCAATCTTCCCTCCAATCTCCACTCAAATATCCTTCCATGAAAAGGATATTATAAAGATGAGTGAAATCTTTGCTGCAAAGTACTTGAACAAATACAGCACACTGCTATGTCCAAAGTCTCCAGCAAGTCACTAGCCAGATCCCATTGTAATATTTATAACTTATATTTGACATAACTGTTACACGACACTTCCCACCATCATAAACATGAGCTAGTCATTTATTTTTCAATATTATAAAGCCAAGCTTGTGCTCTATGCTAACATTTATACATTCATGAAAACAGTAACAAGCTTTTTGGTAAAGCATGAGCTGAAGAATCTCTTTGTCACTTTGGCAGTTTCTAAGAGTTGCAAGTGGCTAACTTTCACTAGAACTTAATTGAAAACCTACTCTTTAGTCATGGATTGTGTGTGAACAACAATAACAAAAACGAACAAAAGACGAATGTTTAAACATGCTGCATAGAGGAATTTTAAAAGACGAGCTGTTTCCAGCATTTTCAAGAGTTAAGGTAAAAATGATCTCTTTCGACTTGATGAAAACATCATTAATGGTTTTATAATTTTAGTAAAAACACATCCTACATAGTTGCTTCTTCCTTTTTTTCTTCTATTAGTTTGAAGAAAAGCCAAAGAAAATCTAGAAGCATAAGCCTATCATTGCTTTAAAATATGAAAAAGCATCTATTTCAGTTTAATGTCCTGAAGGTTTCTGTGCCAGAGAATAAATATACTACCAGTTGGACACTGAAGAAAAAGAAGATGTGAAAAGTTATGCTGAGTTTTTGTCTCTCTCAAAGGCCAGAGTTGCAGAGTACAAGAAAGAGCTGAAGAAGATGAAGAATATAATTACATTTGATCAGATGACCATTGAGGACTTGAATAAAGTCTTTCCGGAAACTAAATTAGACAAGTAGAAGTATCTCTATTGACCTCACAAGCCAATTGAGAATTTATAAACTTGAGTCTGGGAGAAAGCTCTGGCCCTTATATTATATGCTTTAGACATTAAAATAATTATAAAGAAAATATGTATATATTGCAAAATTATTACCACAATAAAGTTAGCTAACACATCCAGCTTAGTGTTGGAGGTTTTTCTCTTTTTTTTTTCTTTTTTCTTTTTTTGAACAACATGAGGGATTCAGGGCCTGTTCCAGGTGGAGTTATGAGGTTTCCCAGGTAGTCAAACAGGGTGCAGCTGGAGCCTGCAGGGACACTATGTGACTTTGGGTGTGTGGAGAAAGTAAGTGTGGGTCCTGATGGAGGGACAGATAAAGAATGAGCTCGAGCCCCAGTATTGGCTCAGAAATGGTGGGATCAGCTCCTAGGCACTGTAGCCGCCACTACTCATTCCAGAGGAAGCTCAGTCTCATGGGATGTGGGGAATTTGAATAGATACCAAGGGTTTACATGGATCAGGATTAAGTTTCAAATAATACCTAAGATTCTTTAACCAATAAATTAAAGGTGGCATGCTGAGTAATACAATCCATCTTAATCAGTAAATCACGATACTGTACATGTGGAGACTATCCAGCATCACTGACAGATAAAGGAAGATGGTGTACTATAGAGTCTTTATGGTGATTGGATTCACAGTCTGTCTTTAACATGGAATAGCTCTCCACTTTCAACATCTTTTTTCTAACTACTAAAAACAAATGTTTTCAATAGTATTTCCATCCATGTTAGAGGCATTTGAGGGCATATAAGAAGATTACAAGCAGACCTGTATTAGTTCTGTGATCAATAAGTTTGTTCATGATTCATTTTCTCAATATGAACACCTCTAGTCATCCTGTTAGTTGTTACCATTATTCATTTATATAATTCTCAGACATATACCATGCAATTTTATTGCATAGTTATCTATTGCTTAAATGTTTAAAGCTAAAAATATAAGAAACAGTAAAAAATGATTACTAGTTAATGAAAAAAATTAAAAAGTATTTTGAAAACTTAATCTCAAGATACTCTTCCCTTCATACTATGTTCATGTAGTCAAAAATTTTATGCACTTAATGCATCAACTTACAAGGTGGAAATGGTAAACCTATATTTTCATAACTCTAAGTGTATTTTTATTTTGAATAAACAGAAAGAAGTTTTGGATTTCTATTTTTTTCTCTCCCTGACTCAAAGTGCACTGCCATTTCAAATAGCCTCTTTCTAAAAATATGCTAGGGTTAAATTTGGTATAACACATAAAAATGTTTCTAGTATTTCAAAAGAACAAATGTAAATCTGAGCCAGAACAATTAGGCAAGAAAAAGAAATAAAAGGTACCCAAATTAAAAAGGAAGAGGTAAAATTCTCTCTGTCTTTAAGTGATATAATCTTATAAATAGAAAATCCGAAAGACTCCACCAAAAATACTGTTAGAACTAATAAATTCAGTAAAGTTTCAGGGTACAAATCATATGAAAACAATTTGCGTTTCTAAGCACAAACAATAAGCTACTCACAGAGGAAATTAAGAAAACAATACCATTTATCATAGCATCAAAAATAACATAATACTTCAGAATAAACATAACCAAGGAATAAAAGACTTGTATGCTGAAAACTAAATACATTGATGAAACAAACTGACACAAATAAACAGAAAGACATCTCATGTTCATGTATTGGAAGACTTAACATTGTTAAAACACACATACTGCCCAAAGAAATCTACAGATTCAATGCTATTCCCATAAAAATTCCAGTGGCATTTCTTACAGAAATAGAAAAAAAAAATCTAAAAAGAACAAAGCTGGAGGCATCACGCTTCCTGATTTCAATTTATAATGCAAAGCTACAGTAACTAAAACAGTATAGTACTGGCACAAAGATGTATATATAGGCCAATGGAACAGAATTGAAGGCCCAGAAATAAACCTACGTATATATGGGTCAACTGATCTTCAACAAGTGTGCCAAGAATACATAATGGGGAAAGGATAGTCTCTTCAACAAATGGTGCTGGGAAAACTGGATATCCACATATAAAAGAATGAAATTGGACCTTTCTCACTCCATATGCAAAAAAAACAACTCAAAATGGATTAAAGATGCAAATGTAAGACCCTCACACTGTAAAACTCCAAGAAGAAAACATTGGGGGGAAAACTTTACAACATTGGTCTTGGCAATCCATGAAATCATGGATATGTCACCAAAAGAACAGGCAAGAAAAGTAAAAATAAACAAGTGGGACTGCATCAAACTAAAAAGCTTCTGTGCAGCAAAGGAAACTAACAGAGTGAAAAGGAAATACAGAATGGGAGAAAATATTTGCAAACCATATATCTAATAAGGGGTTAATATGAAAAAAATATATGGAACTCCTACAATTCAATAGCAAAAAAAAAAAAAAAACCAAAAAACAGAATTTAAAATTGGGCAAAGGATTTGAATAGACATTTCTCCAAATAAGACATATAATGACCAAAAGGTATATGAAAAGGTACCAAACATTACTAATCATCAGGAAAATGCAAATCAAACCCACAATAAGATATGACCTCACACCTGTCAGGATGATTATTTTATAAAAAAAAAAAAGAAGAAGAAGAAAAATTGGGACAAGTTTGTGGAAAATTGGGAATGCTTTCACAGTTGGTAGAAATGTAAAAGGTTGCATCCTTTTCCATTTTAGTTATTCTTTTTGAAACTCTTGCTATTTTAATGTTGGACTTCTTGAATTAATATCTATTTTTTTATATTTTCTCTCATATTTATTGTTGTGGCTTACTTTTATTTGTTTGTTTTAATTGCAACATTCATTTTTTTATTTTCCATGAAGCTTCTCTAATTCTCTGATATTCTCTTTAGAGCATTCTGGTTTTTTTTTTTTTTTTTTTTTAGAGAGAATCTCACTTAAAATACTAATGAGACTAATTAGAGAACATTTAATATTTTTAAGAATTTTTGTTATTGTTCTCTTTTCTGTTATCTTAATCGTGTCTTCCTAAAATATCTGCTTCCTCCAGGTCATATTTCCCTATTTCTTTACCTTGATCATTCTTATGTTCCTAATTTCTTCAAATGAGTGGTTATCCTAAGTTGTTGATTCAAATGTAATAATAAAGCAATAAAAATAAATGTGTATACATAATTTTTCCTTGTTTGCTGGTGGACATTACTTACTACTGGAAGTGTGTAAGAATCTTCCTTCAATTCTGCTAGATTCCTAAATAAGACTGAATTTTACTTTGGCCATTAAATAGTTGCACTAGATTTTACTAAAGTGTTAATAATTTTAAATGGATAAGCATCTCTCTTTGGATTTAGTTTCCATTTGTTCCACTTTTTTTGTCTGAGGGGCAGTCTGCAAGCAGACGTGGGGGTCAACTATTCCTCAGACAGATTTTTCCAAAGACAATGTATTTTTCTTCGGTCTCATGCATCATTTCCACTCCTCATTTCTGAGAGCTCTGACACTTGAAAGCCTCCTGGGTTCTTTAGGACACATTAACTCCCTGCCCTCTCAGGCTTATAAGTGAGAGGGTAGTGCAGAAATTTTATGGCCTCTCAGAGCAGATCACCCTTGATGTGTTCATCAACTCAGAAACTCCCTGAACCCTAACATTTAGAGCTTTTATGGAGGTTTCATTATATAGGCATGATTAACTAAATCATTGTCCATCAGTTATTAACCTCAATTTTAGTCCTTCTTCCCTCCCTGGGGAGAGGACTGAAAGTTCCAGTGTGCTAATCATGGCTTGCTTGGTTTTTCTGGTGACCAGCCTCCACCCTGAAGCTATCTAGAGGTCCAGTCACCAGTCATCTCATTAGCACACCAAAAAAAAGAAAAAACAAAACTCATCATTCAGAAAATTCCAGGGCTTTTAGGAGCTCTGTGACAGGGACAGGGGGGAAAGACCAAATATTTATTTTTTATAGTACCAAGACATATATACACGCTTGAAGCAAAACTCAGATCAAGACATAAAATATTTTGGGGATTTGCTTTCCTGATGTGCTGATAACTCTTTCAAGCCTGTTTCTCTCCCAGCTCCAACATCAACAATCCCAGTGGACCTATCAAGGATTCCCCTGACAACGCCAGAATGAGATTCTAGTGACAATTCAAAGACAAATTTGTGAGATATTTGATCTATAAAACATCCTATAATATACACCTAATCTCCAAAAGATCTTTAGTTGTCTATATTTATCAGACCAAAGAGAATAACAAGAGAGATGTCTAAACCTGAGTTTACCCATTGTTAAGAAACAATCATTCTACACAAACATAAGAGCAGTGCAAAAGAACACTTGTCAACCAAAGATTTCAACCTTATCTCTTCAAGGCAAGTTGTTAAAGAGATATTTTTAAGCTTTCTCAAAGTCCTCTAGAATATTTTCTAAATATACCAAGATTTCCAAATATGTCAGATTCCCCAACCACTCTCCACTGGTCTCTTGAAGAAACTGAGGCTCTGATAGTAATCCGTAAGGCATCCTTTCTCTCTCAGGTCAAACCATGAAAAAATTAACAGAAACCTCAATTAAGTAGAGTTGAGACACCAGAAAGGGGGAGCTCTCATGCTCTATGAAGACAGCAGAACCCAACAGGAAGAAGAAAGACTCCCTCTTCTAGCCTGGCAAGAGCTCAGCCAAGGAGAGATAGTCACAAGTCAACCAATGAAAAGCCTTGAACTCTTTGTTTACTCTAGTCCTCCTAACTCCTTTCTTCCCTCTTTAAAAGAGTTCTCTCCATTTTTGCTGAGGACTTGCACATGGCTTGCCATGGCTGCAGACCCCGAACTGCAATTATTAGTTTATCCCAAATAAACCCATTTTTGCTGGAGAAATAACTGTCAGTCTCTCTGTTTTAGGTCAACAACCTAGAGAGGAAAATATTATTTTTAGTCAGCCTTATCTGATAATACTCCCTCCACAGACCCCATTGTGACTTTTAACATATTTGAGGATCCTAGAATTTGGGACAAACTGTTTCTATCAATCATGATCCCTTTTGTTCTCTATTACTATAGTACTTAATTCTTCATTTTTCCCCTGATTCATTCTCCACCTTTTGTTTTTGGCCTGCTCTGTGACTCGAGATGAGGAGGAGATAAACTTAAAGACTACTTCTCCCCAGTTTCACTGCCCTTGGACTTCTAGTTGGGTTCAGCTAATGAAAGTTTTGGCAGAGGATAAGAGAACAGATGAAAGAAGTCATGAGGGTTCCCTTAAATTGCTTGAGCTTTCATAGGCTCTAGTAACCTCTTTCCTTATATTGTCATTTTAGTCTTAGGCGTAGTAATGGGTTTCCACTGTTGCTATTTCCTTGGTGTATCAACATCTTTTATTGGTTCCCTTAGCCCTTCCCAAATCTCTTTAAATAAAGCTAAATGTAACTTCTGTTTCCTGTGAGGAAACTGCTGAATAGTTTAGCATACATACAATTTTTTCAAATTTCTTATACATCAACATAAGAAGAAATATTAATGAACCCTAAGACCAAGATAAAATGTCATTGATTAAGAGTTCCTTAACATGTCCCCTTATATCACTGGTTCTCAGAATGTTCTCTACAGAATTATACCTAGAGGTTCATGGGTCTTGTAACTCAATCTGCTTCTCATTCTCAAAATCCACATCCCACTCGTAAAGAGGAAAAATTTTCTCTTTCCTTGTCTCTTTTAACTTGTCTCTGCTTAGTGTGCTGTGTCCTCTCTTTTATGGCCCTAATTACTGAGTGAAGTCTGTGGGTGACTTCCTGGGCTTCCTGGTTTCCATCTCATGGGAAGCATAAACATAGAGAAAACTGCTTTCAATTAGTGAAACTATGCTGGACAGGATCTCTTAGATCCAACACATTCTTGCAACAAAACCAACTACCTTTCTGATCCTGACAACTGCCTTTGAAAATGTCTTCTCTGTGTTCAATTTACTGTTTGAATTTTTCCTCCCTCTCACAGGTTGTACATGCTTGGATAAGATTCCAGTCCTTGGTATGTTAACAACCAGCACAGGTTGACTTCGTGTCCAATTAATGCATTATACCTTGGGATGGTGCATTTGATACACAAGTTGACCAAGTTATATCAATTTCATTGTTGCTTATAAGGGCAAAGAGTTACCTAATTATTTTTCTGTAAACTCAGTGTATTATGTTGTGAATTATATTATTTTGTTAGCCTAAGGAAGAGTGCATATAAACTGTGGTGTTCTTAAGTAGTTTTATTTCAGAATTCTTCCATGATAAGTAAGAGAGATCAAAGATTCTGTTACTGTAGAAAATAAACACAAAGTGACTGATTGCAGGATGTCATGAGCCTAAACTTTCACATTTTTTAGATAATGATTTATTTAACACATTGGAGGCTGAGGTTGCTTGGGACTGTGATGGACACAAAGGGATAGTGGGATAGGAATTGTGGCTGTTCTAATCTGCATAGAAGCTAAATATGACTGACATTTTTGCTGTATATTATTACCAGAGTTTATTTGGATGATAAATATAAATGGGTGAAAATATGTTTTCAGTATAACCCCTAGGCATCTTCCTCTCTCCATTAAAATTCAATTAGATGATTAGTAATGTAACTAAGAACTCACGATGACATTTTCTTTCCTATTGCACTTATATTCTAAAACAAATTCTCGTTGCATTAAAAAATTGTGTTTTTTATAACTGAAACAGACATTCCTTCAATATCCAAAAATGATAAGCCAGACCCAATATGAGGGGAAAAATACAGAGCTACAGTGTAATGTGTAACTAACAAATGAGTAAAACATCCATCAACATGGGTTTTAGCTTTCTGTGTCAAAACTCTTCAGAATGTGTATCCATACAAACTGAATCTGAATTTCCAGTCCAAATGAAGTAGTTCACCAAGACTCTAGCCCAGGCACCTGTGACCCAGATAAGTCAAAGACAGTGTCTGACCAACACTGGACCTAATTTCAATGATTCCATGAGTCAATATTTTATCATTTCCAGTCTTCTTTTGGCTATTTTTTCCAAAGAAATCTGAAAGAGAGCTGCCTATGTTTATGATATGGGTATGGATTAGCTCTTGCTTATTAATATGGTATGCAACAGTATTCTAGGCACAGGGAAAAGAGTAACATTAGAACTTTTCATGAGGGCAAGAATGTTGCCTCAGAAACTGTACTCATAATTAACGAATCTCAACAGGTAGAATACACTTGTGTTTAAATAACATTTTGTTTTCTCTAAGGAATCAATGTCTTATAAGGTTGGCATATATTTAAGAACATAAAGTACACTATATATTTTGGAAAAATGTAACACCACACATTCATGCTAAAACAAACTCTAATAATTTTTCATCCACTCATTATTTCTCATTAGTTGTTTTCTCTTTTGGAACACTATTTCATTTTTCTCCACATGATTGTTCTACAGATTGCCTCAGAGCAAGAGAGCCTTGAAGTAGTAAAGGACGTAGTGAAATTTAAGCTCTATCCCAAAATAGTTAGCCAACCATGCCATGGAGGGGGTCTTGGAATTCTTTCTCAAAGTTGTGTTTTAGAACTCCTTTGGGAACCCTTTAAGCAACTTGACACTAAACTAGCTTTTATTTATTAATTTTCCAAGATCTTGTGGATCATGTTTTAATATAATACTTTCTATGGTTAGAATAGGCCACAGAACCAGAATTCTAGGTCTGTTGTTTCACGTCCTAGTGATCTCTAAATATGTGAAGAACTTATCCTATGAATTTTTCTAGCTGTAAGCCTAGGCTTAAGAATGCTGGCTAACATCTGTTAAGCACTCACTACACTATGTGTCAGGCTCTGTTATAAATGCTTATTTAACCCTCACAACAACTCTAGGAGATTACTACTATTATCACATGCATTTTATAAGTAAGAAAACTGAAGGTGTAGAAAGATTCTTAGCTAGTAAATGTATAGCCAGACTCATGATCAGGTAATCTTGTCCAGGACTGTAAACCACTACCCTCTCTAATTACATAAGTTTCTGAAAAAATAAAAATGTTATTGTATCTAAGATTTTCTGGGGTATTCAAATAAAAGTAATAAATATAAAAATATAAGTTTTAGTATTTATTTGTTATTTCTGACATAGCATGAGTCATTTCTTTCAGCCACTTTTTCATAGTACATAATTCCAGATGGAAAAGTATGCATTACACTGTACCAACACATTCAGAAATACAGCAAGTAGAATTATTTAAACACATTGTATTCAGAAGAGACTAAAGCATTTATGGGCCAAGAATTTCCCTTCACACAGTTTGGTTCATACCAGCTTTTCCAAGCTGTCTTGTCCATTGAAAAAGTATCTGTGAATAGTGCATAGTGAATAGAAAATATTTTTGCAGATGTTCAGTGGTATTCATAAGTTCCTGCAAACACCCGCAGACACCCACAAATTTTCCCCTGAGTCTTGGCTAATTTTCACTTCATAGATCTGTGAAATATTTTAAAATAAAAGAAGCATGTCAGGAAATCTTTGGTTGTCTGGTTCCTTTCTTCTTGGCTCCTGGTATTTTATCTCTTACCCTGTTTTGCTGTACTTTTTGTGCAAAAAATATGTATATATTCAATTTATTCAACATTTTCTTATGAAAAAATTTCCAACACACAAGAAAGTCAAAAGAATTTTAGAGGGAACATCCTTAAATTCTTCATCATGTTCTGCCATTAACATTTTATTATATTTGTTTCATCACACTTTTTTTTCATCTGTCTGTCCATCTATTCATCAATCTTTTTTTTGATGCAAAGTAAACTACAGGTATATGTAGCTTGTCTCTAAATATTTCAGTATGCATATTATTAATTATAATTCAATATTATTTATAAAGTTTTTCATTTTATGTAAAATTTACATCCAATAAATGCAGAAATCTGAATTGTATACTTGCTTAAGTTTTGACAATACATACATTTGCACATTCCAAAATTCTATCAAGAAAGAGATCATTACCTTCACCCTATGTTCAATATCTTTTAAATAATTTTAACCTATATTCTTTTCTGTCTGCCTTATAGGGCCTATAACTTATAATTCTTAGATAATCTATGATCCTCTTTTGTCAACTTTAGAATACTGTGCCTAACCAAATTGAGAATTATCTTAAGAATTCTATTGTTTCTCATACAGAAAGTTATTCAAAGAAATGTGAAGACTAAGTTTTTTGTTTTGGGGCAGTTTCCAAGTTACAGAAAAGAAGGGAGTATCCTAATGCTGCTCAGTCTCACCAATCAGAGGAAAAAGAGACATCAAAGGTGTGAAGAACAAAGTGACTAGGATTTGTGTGGCAAGAAAGCAGGGAGCTACAGAGATAGTGAGAGCCCCAGGAATCTGCAGAGGGGTCCAACCAATCATTTGGTGGAGTACTAATCTGCACATACATGAGAGAAAAATTCCCAAGACTGTGAAAAGAACCAGTGAAAAATAATAAGCTGAATAATTCTAGGAGTTCACTAGGGTAGAGAATACCTTCTTTTCCCACCAGTCAGAATAGAAAGATTTTCCAATACATCAGGCATGAAGTAGGAGTCTCAGAAGGGTATCACCTTACTAGCTCAGCTAAATCAACCTGAGACTAAAGGCTGCTCTAGGCTCATCTTAACAAAGCTAAAAGACAAGTCATGAAAAGGGTCAAACTGATCTCAAGTAATTTAAACTCTATTCCAGAAAAGAAAAATCTAAAAATTTTTAAATAAATAAACAAAATCCAGCACCTAACATCTTAAATTTATAATGTTTGGCATGCAATTAAAAATCATCATTCATGCACAGAAACATAACTAAGAGGAAAAAACTCAACCAATCGAAACGAAACCAGAAATGACAAAGATGATGGAAATAGGAGAAAAAAACATTAGAACAGCTATTATAAATATGTTCCATATGATCAAGAAGCTTGAAGAAATTCTGGATATGATGATAAAAGAAATGAAATACATAAACAGAGCCCAAATAAAATTTATGGAGATGAAAAATACAATATATGAAAAAAAAATACTGGATACTATTAAGAGCAGATAAGACAATGCAAAAAAAAAAAAAAAAAAAAGATCAGTGAATTTAAAGACATTGCAATGGGACTATTCAAAATAATGCCCAGTGAGGATAAAAAGGTTGAATAGAAAATGAACAGTATATCAGAGACCTATGGGCTAGTATTATGTGTAATATAATTAATACCTGTAACTGAAATTCTAGAACCATGGAAGAGCTCAAGTTTAATTTTTGGTTCTTTTTTTTGTTGTTGTTAGAAAATATTTAATCCTCATTGACTAGTGACCTCAGATAAAGCCACTACATGGCTCTGAGTATCAGTTTCCCTATTTGAGTTGAGACTGTCATTAATGATCTCATTTAGTCTTCACAAATGACTCTGCCTAAAGTGAAATAAACATTCAATGAGGGAGACAAGATGGCAGAGTAGAAAGACCTTGAGCTCACCTCCCCTCATGAGCACACCAAAATCACAACTAACTGCTGCATAACCACTGATTAAAAAAAGACTGGAACCTACCAAAAAAGATATGCTACATCCAAATACATAAAGAAGAAACCACAATGAGATTGTAGGAGGGCCACACAAGTGATATAATCAAATCCCATACCACTCAGGTGGGTGAGCCACAAACTGAAGAATAATTATATTGCAGAAGTTTTCCCACAATTGTGAGAGCTCTGAGCCCCATGTCAGGCACCCTAACCTACGGGTCCAGCATTGGGAGTAGGAACCCCCAGAACATGTGGCTTTGAAGGCCAGTGGGGTTTGATTTCAGGAGCCCCACAGGACTGGGGGAAGCAGAGACTCCATTGTTGGAGGGTGCACACAAATTCTCATGTGCACTTGGACCCAGAGAAAAATCAGTGACTCCATAGGAGCCTGGGCCAGACGTGCCTGCTGGTCTTGGAGGGTCTCCTGGGGAGGTGAGGGGTGGCCGTGACTCAGGCTGGGGATTTGGACACTGGTGGTGGGGATATCAGGGAGTGTTCATTACTTGAACTCTTGATGGAGGCATACATCTTGCTTGGGTCACTAGCACCAAGACCTGGCCCCACCTAACAGCCTGTAGGCTTCAGTGCTGGGACCCCTCAGGCCAAACAACTAACAGGGTAGGGACACAACCCCACCCATCAGCACACAGTCTGCCTGAAGACTTCCTGAGCGTACAGTCAATTCTAGGTATGCCCCTTAACACGACACTGCCCCCCAGAGGGCCAAGACCCAGCTCCACCCACGAGTGGGCAGTCACCAGCCCCTACCACCAGGAAGCCTGCACAAGCCTCTAGACCAGCCTCACCCACCAAGGGGCAGACGCCAGAAACAAGAAAACTATGATCCCACAGCCTTCAGAACTGAGTCCACAAACACAGGTCAGAACATACCCTGGGACCAGCTGGTCCCTGGCCCTTGGGTGATGAGAGGGGAGTGTAGTGCTGGGACACATAGGACATCCCCTACAGAGGGCCACTTCTCCATGGTTGAGAAATGTAACTAATCTAATACATACAAAAATACAAATAGAAATTTAAACAAAATGAGACAGCAAAGGAATATGTTCCAGATGAAGAAACAAGATAAAATCCCAGAATAACAACTGTGAAGTGGAGATAGACAATCTATCCGAGAAAGAGTTCAGAGTAATGATCATAAAGATGATCCAAGAACTCAGGAAAAGAATGGATGCACCAACATTCATATTACAGGGGTCTCAGAAGGAGAAGAGAGAGAAAAAGGGCCTGAGAAAATATTTGAAGAGCTAATAGCTGAAAACTTCCCTAACATGGAAAAGAAAACAGTCACCCAAGTCCAGGAAGCGCAGAGAGTCCCACACAGGAGTAACCCAAGGAGGAACACGCCGAGACACATGGTAATCAAATTGACAAAAGTTAAAGACAAAGAAAACATTAAAAGTAACAAGGGAAAAGCAACAAATAACATACAAGGGAATCCCCATGAGATGAGGGGACTATCAGCCAATTCTTCAGCAGAAACTCTGCAAGGCAGAAGGAAGTGGCACGATATATTTAAAGTGATGAAAGGGAAAAACCTACAATCCAGAAAGACTCTCATTCACATTTGATGGGAAAATCAAAAGCTTTACAGACAAGCAAAAGGTAAAAGATTCAGCACCACAAAACTTTACAAAAATGCTTTACAACAAATGCTAAAGGAACTTACCCAGGCAGAAAAGAAAAGGCTACAACTATAAACAAGAAAATTATGAAATGGGAAAGTTCACCAATAAAGGCAAACATACAGTAAAGATAGGAAATCATCCACACACAAATATGATATCAAACCCAGTAACTGTGACAGGAGGAGAGTACAAATACAGAATATCTAAAATGCATTTGAAATTAAGAGATCAGCAACTTAAAACAATCATGTATATACAGACCACTATACCAAAATCTCATGGTAACCACAAAGCAAAAATCTATATTATAGATACACACACACACACAAAAAGGAATCCAAACACAACACTAAAGATAGTCACCAAATCATAAGAGAAGAGAACATAAGAGGAAAGGAAGAAAAAGACCTACAAAAGCAAATCTAAAATTATTAACAAAGTGACAGTAAGGCCATACATACTGGTACTTACCTCAAATGTAAACAGATTAAATGCTCCAACCAAAAGACACAAACTGGCTGAATGGATATAAAAATAAGACCCATATATATGCTGTCTACAAGAGACCCACTTCAGATTTAGAGACACATACAGACTGAAAGTGAGGGGATAGAAAATGGTATTCCATGCAGATAGAAATCAGAAGAAAGCTGGAGTATTAATACTCATATCGGACAAAATAGACTTTAAAATAAAGACTGCTACAAGAGACAAAGAAGGTCACTACATAATTATCAAAGGGTCAAATCAAGACGAAGGTAAAGCAATTACAAATACATATGTTCCCAACATAGGAACACCTCAATATATAAAGCAAATATTAACAGACATAAAAGGAGAAATCAATAGTAATACAATAATCATAGGGGACTTTAACACTCTGATTACATCCATGGACAGATCATCCAGACAGAAAATCAATAAGGAAACTCAGGCCTTTATATAACACATTAGGCCTAATGGCCTTAATTGATACTCATAGAGCATTCCACCTGAAAGCAGCAGAGTATGCATTCTTGTCAAGTTCACATGGAACACTCTCCAGGATAGATCACATGCTAGGCTACAAAAGAGCCTAAATTTAAGAAAATTGAAATCATATCAAGTATCTTTTCCAACCACAACACTATGAGACTAGAAATCAACTACAAGAAAAAAACTGCAAAAAACACAAGCATGTGGAGGCTGAACAACATGCTACTAAACAACCAACCGATCACTGAATAAGTCAAAGAGGAAGTCAAATGAAAATATGACAATCCAAAACCTATGGGATGCAGCAAAAGCAGTTCTAAGAGGGAAGTTTATAGCAATAAAAGCTTACCTCAGGAAACAAGAAAAATTTCAAATAAACAGTCTGACTCTACACCTAAAGCAACTAGAGAAAGAAGGAAAAGGGAAAAGGCTCAAATCAATAAAATTAGAAATGAAAAAGGAGAAGTTACAACTGACATCACAGAAATACAAAGGACCATAAGAGAATACTACAAGCAACTGTATGCCAATAAAATGGACAATCTGGAAGAAATGCACAAATTCTTAGGAAGGTACCATCTCCCAAGACTGAACCAGGAAGAAATAGAAAATATGAACAAACCAATTACAAGTACTGAAATTGAAACTGTGATTTAAAAACTCCCAACAAACAAAAGTCTAGGACCAGATAACTTCACAGGCAAATTCTACCAAACATTTAGAGAAGAGTTAATACCTATCCTTCTGAAACCATTCCAAAATTACAGAAGAAGGAACACTTCCAAACTCATTCTATGCCACCATCGCCCTGATACCAAACCAGACAAAGATATCACAAAAAAAGAAAATTACAGGACAATATCACTGATGAACATAGATGCAAAAATTCTTAACAAAATACTAGCAAACCAAATCCGACAACACATTAAAAGGATCATACACCATGATCGAGTGGGATTTATCCCAGGGAGGCAAGGATTTATTAATATCCACAATTCAATGAGTGACTGATTGTCATTAACGAATTGAATAAAAACTATATGATTATCTCAGTAGATGCAGAGAAAGCTTTTGATAAAATCAATACCAATTCATGATAAAATCTCTTGGGAAAGTAAGCATAGAGGGAACACACCTCAACATAATAAAGGCCATATATGACAAACCCATGGATAACATCACACTCAACAGTGAAAAGCTGAAAGCATTTCCTCTAAGATCAGGAACAAGACAAGAATGCTCACTCTCACCAATTTTATTCAACATAGATTTGGAAGTCCTACCCACAACAATCAGAGAAGAAATAAAGGAATCCAAATTGTAAAAGAAGAAAAACTGTCACTGTTTGCAGATGACATGATAATATACATAGAAAATCCTAAAGACGCTACCAGAAAACTACTAGAGCTCATCAATGAATCTGGAAAAGTTGCAGGATACAAAATTAATACACAGAAATCTGTTGCATTTCTATACACTAACAACAAAAGATCAGAAAGAGAAATTAAGGAAACAATCCCATTTACCATCACATCAGAAATAAAATACCTAGAAATAAACCTACTTAAGGAGGCAAAAGACCTGTACTCTGAAAACTAGAAGACACTGAAGAAAGAAATCAAAGAAGACACAAACAGATAGAAAGATATACCATGTTTTTGGATTGGAAGAATCAATACTGTCAAAATGACTATACTACCCAAGGGAATCTACAGATTCAATGCAATCCCAATCAAATTACCAATGGCATTTTTCACAGAATTAGAACAAAACATCATAAAATTTGTACAGAGACACAAAAGAACCTGAATAGCCAAAGCAATCTTGAGGAAAAAAAAGGGAGCTGGAGGAATCAGGCTCCCTGACTTCAGACTATACTACAAAGCTACAGTAATCAAAACAGTATGGTATGGGCACAAAAACAAAAATATAAATCGATGGAACAGGATAGAAAGCCCAGAAATAAACTCATGCACCTATGGTCAAATAATCTACAGCAAAAGAGGCAAGAATATACAATGGAGAAAAGACAGTCTCTTCAATAAGTGGTGCTGGGAAAACTGGACAGCTACATGTAAAAGAATGAAATTAGAACATTCTCTAACACCATACACAAAAATAAACTCAAAAGAGATCAAAGATCTCAATGTAAGGTCGGACACTCTAAAACTTAGAGGAAAATATAGGCAGAACACACTTTGAAATAAATCGCAATATCTTTTTTGATCCACCTCCTAGAGTAATGGAAATAAAAACAAAAATAAACAAATGGGACCTAATTAAACTTAAAACTTTTGCACAGAAAAGGAAACCATAAACAAATGAAAAGACAACCTACACAATGGGAGAAAATATTTGCAAACAATGCAACCAACAAGGGATTAATTTCTAAAATATACAAACAACTCACTTACATGTATAATCTGAAAAAGCTGAACTCGTAGAAACAGAGAGTAAAATGGTGCTTGCCAAGGGCAGTGGGGTGGTAGAATTAGGACGTAATGTTGGTCAAAGGACACACACTTACAGTTAGAAGAGGAGTAAGTTCTGGAGCTCTAATGCACAACATTGTGATTATAGTCAACAGTACTGTATTATACACTTCAAGGTGCTAAGAGACTAGATTTTAAATGTTCTCAGCACCAAAAATAAATGTTAATTATGTGGGGTAATGGAGGTGTTAGCTAATATTACAGTAGTAATCATATTGTAATATATGAATGTATCAAATCAACGTGTTGTACACCTTAGACTTACACAACTTTATGTCAATTGGATTTCAATGTTTTAAGAACTTCCATTATCTAAAAAAAATTATAAATAATAAAATTCAAAAATTCAGTGGGTTAGGAACACTATAAATATTTAATAAACCTTTGTTTTTTCAGAATCACCAGTGTTTCCATCATTAACATTTTCATTTTAACAGTATCAGTTAAGCTCAAATGCATTACAGTATTATACTTTGAGATGGGAAATCCTTGCTCATATAGACACCAAAGTCCCATAATTTCTATACATTATAATATATTACATTTTTTTTTCAAATGGTAGAAAGAAAAAGTCTATGGTTTACTTCCCCAGTACCTAGAAGGGGACTATATATAGCAATGTACCATTTATATTGATTTTGCCTTTAAAAAACAAGATCCTTGAATTTTAAATTATAAATATCTATTGTCACAGTTTTTTACTATATCTTCATATTCAAGTTATGAAAGAGAATTGCCCTGACACTTTAAACTCATTTTTCCACTTAATAAGGTAATTGAATAAGATACTTTGAGGACATGTATAAATGATAAAAGCAAGTTTTATTGGGGAAATGTTAAAATAATGAGAAATCGTTCTGTATTTTAAACAAAATCTTATTGCTCCTAGAACAGGAAATGAATTGTCTGTAGAAAATGTAGACTATTTGAAAATTAACGACAAAGTTAAATATTTATTATTTTAATTTGAAATAATTTCAAAAATTCTTTAAATAGCACCAACAATTTTCCCTAAGGTTGTGACACATATGGAAAGTTATCAACCTGTACAAGACATAAAAATAGTAGTTAAACCATTAATATTAAATTTTTGACTATCACATACCAACCTTATTCAAAAACTAGTTCTTTTCTCATATTTAGTTCATTATTTTTAGCATATTAAATTTTAATAATAAAAGTAGGGCACAAATAACCTTCTTGTATCTCTAAATGGTTCCTCAACTTCAGCTATGATAGAATCTAACTACAATGCCACATACTAGGATTAAAATCTTTTTTGCAAGATTTATTGGATAATAGAAGTGAATTATGGTGTTCTGTTCAGTCTCACTTATCTGTGCTTCCCTTGGTCATGAATACTGGTTATCATTCATTGCAAGCATCATGTTCAAAGTACTACTTCTGGTGTGCTTGGCTTTAAAGCAGAACAACGCCACTACATAGCTGTACCATGATGAATGAGGAAAGTTCTTTCAGTGCTTGCTTTTCTCACACCTTCTCTATCCCTAGAAGTGTTCCCACATGTAATAATTTCATACAAGTGACCTGAACCCAAGAGTTGTACTATTTTCCAGGACGACTATAATTTTATAATTGTCAAAATTGATTTTAGAAATCAAAACAAAAACTGGAAAACAAATTACAACAAAAAATTGAAGTGGTTTTAATTTTAAAATATTTATTCTAAGATTTTGCTGTTGTTATATATTAAAAAAACAACAACAGGTTTTTGCATAAATGCAATTTTTCTACCAAGCAAATTGCAAAGGAGACATCTCTGTATGGGACTGCCATCTAGTGGGAAGTCCAGTGGGGCTATCTAATGATAGCAGTGAACTTGGTTTGGTATTGATGAGCCAAGCCAGTTTGTTCCACAAGTATTTACTGAGCACCTGCTACAGTAAGGCACTTTCTTATAAAGCTGTGGGAGATTTTTTTAATGATTAAAATGTAAAATTTTAGACCCTGAGTTTCTGTTCTGTCTAGAATTTTAAAGCCACAACGTGCCACAGTCCCATTGAACCTCAATGACTTGATTGTATTTTAAAGGTCCTAGTTGCCTTCTCGATCCTATCCCCTCCTCTTATCACCCAGTCTGTTATGAATTTAAAGGAAATTATGAAAGAATATATGATGAGTTGTTTTGAATCAAGCCAGAGCTTTGGAGAATCTATATGTAATGAAAATGCTATAAATACTGTAATTTCTACTACTACCTTTTGTTAATGGCTAGCAAATTTCCTCAAGAAAAGTTAGTTTTCCCTAAGCAACAAAATCATATATGACATTTATTGTGTAGGCTCAAGATTCATTTTATCTATTGAGTTTAAATGATGTTTTAAAGAAAACTCAAATTAGATCACTCTGTATGAAAATGTATAAACTTTGTAAGTTTAGTAAAAGCTAAAAGGTAAAATAGGTGTATAAATGAATTCCACATAAATGATAATAATGTTGAAGAACCATTAAAAAGCTTTTGTTTAAGCTAATATTTTAGAGAAAATAGTATCATCAGTGGTTTTTATAATAGTTTGCTAAAATTAAAAAACTAAAATTTTAAAGAGGCATAGACATTTATTTTAAAATTAACCTAATTATGAAAACAGTATGACATACCTTTGTTCACCTTAATTTTATTTGTTGCAGAATTTTTGGACTGGCAATTGCAAAAAAACCCCCCAAAACTCTTTAAGACTAAAACAAGAACATTTAGAGGACTCAGAATGAATAATTAAAAATTCTTACAATTATTCATGGGATTATAATGATATATTTCTGAGGTCATTAGAAAAATAATTTCTAATATCTTTCAATACCACAGTTAACTAAAAATAATGGTTGCAATTTGAATAGTGCTTTGCAGTACATAAAAGGTTTGATTCTACAGACATTTTATTCATACATCTGTGAGCAGATAACTTGTCTCCAATTTGACACATGAGGTGCTTAGATTTCATGAAGTTGGCAGACAGGTAATTCTGTCTAGTCAATCACACGCTTTTATTTTGAAAACTGTTGTGAGATTTTCTGTTACTAGAAGACGTAATCAATCCTCTTTTTTTTCAGTGTAGTCAAAGAACTTAAGAATCAGAGGGAAAATCCAAATTTAATTTTAAGTGCATCTTTCTACTATATATTTGATAGAAAACCACACTTTACTGTCTTAAGTTGTACATATTGTACAGAAGAGGAAAGTTAGCTTTGGGGATGATTTACTTCTTATTGCAAATCCCTCTTTCATCTTTCTTTATTTAGTCCGTTGTGTGTGCTAAAAGATTTTTATAAATACATTTCACCTGAATTTCCTGACATACTTTTGTCATTCCTAACTTACTAAGTCTTCCCTTTGAAAGACTTTGTTTGCAATTCAAGTGTATGCACAGTTAAATCCACATCATCAAATAGCATCAGTTTTCTAACATACACCTACATTTGTTTTGTTTTAGGGTTTCGGGCTTTTTTGTTTCTTGGGTTTTTGTTTTTTTGCTTTTTTTCCCCCAGTTTTCTGCATGTTCCAGCACGAATTTTATGTGGTACATGATCGTGCATGGTTTTTCTAGTATACTAGCAGTTAGTGTTTCCACATCACCACCACTATCACTAGAAACACTACAAGTTTTATGAAAACATTGTAAAAGACTTTAGTTGATGTTAAAGTTCTTTCAGATATGAATACAATGATAGTAATGCAGTATTTTCTTTGTCATTTAAAACATCCTGGCACTGTTTAATCGAGTTAAAAAAGTTTGGTGTCTGGAGATGTTTTCACTGTCTGTGTGGTTTCTTTTAAGTCATTTTTAGCTCTGCTAGTCACAGGTCCCTCATTTACGAATAGAAGATAAAACATTGGATTTACGTGAGATAAAACTGAAAAAGTGTTTTAATGCATATAATAAAGCATAAAATAGTATACAAAATTCACCCTTACAAGATAAGTTTATATAAGACATATTGCATATTGTTCAGAAAGCTTTACTATTTGTGCACAGAATTAATTTGATCAGCTTATGTAACCCTTCAAGGTAAATTATTTAAACACAAATAACAAACACTGTATAATTTGTGAAAATATTTATGACACTTGCATTGTGATTTGGGGAAGAAATGGAGTTTCAAGCTTATGTGTATATAGCCTTTACTTTGGTTCTTTTGAATTATTCTTAAGGTATAATGATTTCTTCTTAATAATCAAGCATTCCTTTCTTCTTGCTTAAGAATGATAGTCTACTTTGAAAGTAAAGAGTTATACAGCAGACTCTTCATTTAAACCTTATGTAAGGAAATAAAATCTCTATGTCCACACATTTTGAGGTTCTACCTTCATGCATTTATTGTGTGTTACATTTCCCAGCTTTATCATATTTAATGTTTTATGACCTGTTCTCCAGATTCAGGTAGTAAAAGGTTAGAAGTTACATTTAAATAGACAGAAGGGCTGAAGAAATATATTTCAATTAAAAATAGCTTGGAATAGAAACCTTTGCCCAGTTTCAATATAGGTTGCACCAAAAGCTAATGAGCAAGTAGGAGATCTGATCTGTTCTCCAATGAAGCCTGGTATGGTATGCATGTGCTGTTGCATATTGATCTAAAAATGTGGAATTCAGATAAATTCAGCAATTTTCCATTTACATAAAGGAAAAACAGTGAAAGCAAAATATAAATCAAGCCAATATGTTAGGATGAATAAAGTAAGACTGAACATTGGAAGAAAAAATTCTGAAAAATCTTTAGCAGAAGTTGTATATTGAATTAGTTCTTTCTCTTCTTTAACATATTAGCCTTCTTCTCTACTCAGATATCTTTCAGCAAGTTTCACAGGTGATTGCACAAACAAATGAGAAATGTGTCTCAGAATGGGTACAGAACTAGATAGTTTATATGCCCTGGCCCATATTTACCTGTATTAGATGCTTAGAGACCAAAATATTAGGTATTTAAATGTTCCTGTCACATGTTCGTAGCCATTCCTCTACTGATATTATGAAGTTATAGCCTCTCCATCATATTAATGATTTGGGGCTGTGTAGTATATGAAATTAAGCCATTTTAATAGGAAACTATATCACATTTTGGGTAATTAGTCCAAACCTCCTGCAAGGATGTCTCCTGTCCTGAGAGATGGGTTGGTGACTCACTAATGGGAGATTAGATAGCCAGCAAGTTCAAGTGGAGTATATAATGGGCTTGTTGTTTGAATGGTGGAGATATGAAAGCTTGGGATTTGGAGACAGCCATTTTCTGCCCTGTGAACCAAGTAATAGAGAAAACTCATCTGCAGAGAGAAAATTAAGCAGTAATGCGAGAGAGAGAAGAATAGAGGAAAGTCACAGGGTGTATATTTTATAACCCATGTGGGTTTTTTGTTCCTGTTCCTGGTTCTACTTCCTGTCAATTATGCCCAGTTGCATTTCTGTACTTGAGTTCCACTTAAAAACTACAAACAAAAACTCTGCATCCTTAAAGCATATTTCTTTGTTGGTATGTTTGTTTAAGCTAGCTTGAGTTGATCTCTTCTATTTTCAGTGAAAAAAACTTTACACACAAAAACATGAGATGGAATTGTGAAGGTCTGGGGAATGAAATAGCCTATTCTAGAATTTAAAGTTCCTTTGTAAATATAAATCATCTGCAGCATAAGGAATTTTTAAAAACACAAGGTTTTCTCAAGAAATTCATATTAGTTTGAGATCCTTCTTCCAACTACAGTTGTATTTTTTCTTTTTTACCCTCCGTAAAGGCTCCACTTTCTTCTCATTCTTATCCCACCAAAATCCCATTTAACATTTCTACTTTATAAGTAGTACATTTTAAATTATTAAGTAGATGACCGATATTAATTATTAATATAATATCAATTTGGGTTAAGCAGAGCAAATTATTCACTTACTCGACTGCTAATATTAGCAAATATTTTGGTATCTATGTGACCTGTGTAGTAGCTAGATAGTACTAGTAGTACTGGCTTTTGCAGACCCAGGAATATGATCTGGCAATATTGCATAAAGCAATCTTTTGTGAAAGGACATTTAAAAGTAATTGAATTTACTTGAACTTAATGCCCAAGAGAACTGAATACCCAGTATACTAAGGCTTGATATTTACATTTTTGTTTTAATCCAAATGAACATCAATTATACATGTGCCTTGTGCATTGTCAAACTTAATTGAAGAATGTGCATCATTTATTATAACATTTAGATTTTTCAAATAACTGAAATTTCCAATAATATAATTCACCTTCAAGAAATATAAAGCCTTCTTTTATTTAAAAACATTACTACACCTATATCATCTGGCAAGAGAAATTCTGTCCTGTTCTTTATGTAGAGCATTAGATTTTTTTTTTCCAAGTAATCAAGAATTCTAGAAACATTCTGGGAAACAATTCTATTGCTTAAGTTTGCCTTCCAGTATGCGCGTATTTTTTTTCATTTAATTTAATTATTTCAATCTTGTCTTCTACAATTGTCCCTTTTTAGTGTTAAAATCTAAATTTGGGAAGTCCGGATTTCAAAATATGCATTTAAAAATAAATTTTAGACAATGGGGTTTTCAGTAATGTGCTTTCACATACAGAAATACATACAGATACAAATATTTTTTATTGTCGAAATAAATTTGATGTAATATGAGTATTTTGTTTTCATATTCATCAAAAACATGTGTCAGGAGAACTATTGATTCTGGAGCAGTGGATTCTATATTCAATAATAAATGCATATTTCACACAAAAAAGCAAACTTTTATTCATGGAATCTCATTCGAAAATTGGTCTTACATAGTGCTCTCTAATATAATTTTCTGTGATGATGGAAATTTTCTATATCTGCACAGTCCAATATAGTAGCTGTTAGCCACATGCAGTTATTGAGCATTTAAAATATGTCTAGTGTGGCTGATTAATTTTATATCTAAATTATTTAAAATTATGTGAAATTAAAAATTCAGTTTAATAGATACAATTTAATGAGAATTGGGAACATGGAGAGAATATAGAAAATGCGATCAATAATTTTAGATCATTCAAAGACAAATAAAAAAGATTGGAAAGAACTTTGGAAGGAAAGCAAGGCCTGTGGTCTATAAAATTTATGTGTGTGTATGAAAGATAATTATATTTATAATGTTTAGAGGAGAGAAGAATATAAAAGAATCCATTGGAAGGAAATAAAAAATATTGTATGTATAAAAGACACTATATTCCTGATGTGGCAAAAATCTAGAGTTGCCAGGAAGCAACAGACTCTACAGTAAAATAAAAGATTTTCCCTTGGAATCATCTGAATTCTTCCTCCTTAATGCATGAACAGTAAGAATAAAAAGATTATGGCATGAGTTTTTTAAGATAGAGAGAAGGTAGTGGAGGAGAATTCATGTTGGATACTTCTAGCTTCTTCTAAGATTGAAGAAACTAAGACTGGCATCAACAATTTAAGGACTGCATTCAATAAACCTGTTAGTGTCTATATTCTGGGGACTGTACCTGGACGTGGAAGATAAAGAAAGCCTTCTTACTGCTATTCAGAGACTCATGGTCCAATGATGAGACAGATAAACAGCAAAATACATTGAGAATCACTATAGTAAAAGCACATATAAAGTGTGATATGGGCACAGAAGAAGATGTAACTTTCCTTTGGGGAAATGAAATTAGGTTGATGGTTAGGATTAAGAAAGTTTGACAGAAGAGGTGACATAAAGCTTCCTTGAAAGACAAATCAATAATAATTCTTATACTAGTATTAAATAACATGCACAAGGCATGGTACAAAGATTCTTAAATTTTGTGTAACAAGAAGTGTCTGTAGAGGTTGTGAGCAAATGTGCTATACATAAAACAATCATTCAAATTTCAGAACATAAAAGAGGTCAACCATGGGTCCGAATATTCATGGTGTGGAAAGTTTGACTTAAAGAAGACTTAAAATTAGTGGACTTTAGGTAGGCTGATAAATTCAGGCAGGTCATTTTATTCACTGAGAGGAATTATGACAATGATAGCCATAAAGAAACTGGTTTGGTAAAAATAACTAGTTATGTAGAACCTAAAATACACACATACAAAATAACAGAAGAAAATTTGGGGTTGATAGATTGAGCCCAGATTGTGAGGTGCTTTGAATGTAGGGCTGAAGAATTATGACATCTTCCAATCACACATAAACACAGAGACCAGAATCTTAAAGCCATAGTTATAACACATTTTTTCAAAGAGTGTCAGTTTAGTTAGAGATAACTCAATATTAGGGATAAACAAATATTATTGGAAGTATATACTAACTCTGGTACACTGCCCATTTCCAATCTCCGAGCAGTCTATACTCTAAGTCTCCACCTGCCTACTGTCTACAGAACCTGTGACTGAGGGCTTTTTCTGACAACTGATCTTTTCTGGCCTTCACATGGAGTAGGCCAGGATGTCAAGGAGTGAACTCCTTGTAAATCAATTACAGAAAGAAATTGGTAGATGAATATCCCAGCTTCTATAACTCTCAGGAGGAACAATTTTGAACTGCACTCAGTACATTTTCAACAGAAAGACCCAGATCAATGGATGCTTTAATGCTCACAGTGGTAACCTGCTCAATAATGTACCCTGTATTGGATTTCAACCCTAAACTGTCACACTTCCTCAACCCCATCTAGGTGCCTTCTGGGACAAACTATAAAATGAACTGTTTTCACTCAAACTCTTACCGCATGGCCAGCTTCTAGGGGAACTGAGCCTACCACTTATTACCAGAAGTGGTTCTAAGAAGCAGATTCTAATGACAGGATTGTGGAACTGGACCACTTATCTCTCATACAGCCACAAGTACCCAATTGCTGGTGATAAGTGGGGTAGAAAACACAGAGACAATGTGTTTTAACCATCTCTATTAAGTCATTGAGGATTTCACACCAGCCATTTTGTATACAACCTTACGTATTAGTCAAGTTAGGCTAGATTTTGCTATGGTAACAGGCAATCCCAACTCGCAGTGATTTAAAGCAGCCAAACTTAATTTTCCAATCCTGCTACACCTATAGCAGGACATCGTTTTGGCAATAGAGTGATAAGGCATTCAGTATCACAATGTTGCTGGTCACCATGACAGAGGGAAAGAAAGAGTAGAGAAATACTTGGTGGCTCTTACAGCTTTCTCTTAGAAATAAGAAATGTTAGTTGTTCTCACATTTCATTGACCAAATTAATTCATCTGCCCATACTTAACTTCAGGAAGGTATGAAAGTACAGTCCTATTATGTGCCCTGTGGAAGAACCAAAACTATTTTTTGGATGGCACCAGTGACCATAATGCCTCACCCATGACTTCATGATATTTTTCTTTTGTTTAATCCCACCTTGCCTCTATTTAATCATTTACCTATTCTTTTATATCATTAACAATTTAAAAATCTTTAATGTATTATTTTCAGTCATTTTCCAATTGAGGTTTAATTCTTTCCAAAATGAGGTTTGGTGAAGAAAACATAGAAAGACATCAAACATATCACTTTGATATTCATCTAGTTTTCTCATGTATTAACAAGCAAAGATAATATTTACCTACTTGTTTTCTTTCTCTATACATTTCACTTCAAATTCTTTTTCCAACTCCAATCTTGAGCAGTAAATGTAAGAGGTTATTTTTCTCCTAGGAATTGACCTCCTCAGTAAGAAGGTATCAAGCAGCGATGCCAGTACAATGGTTATATCACAGAGTTAGGGCTTGTTCACATAATTTGACAATCTCTTGTCATACATATTGAGACCTATTAACCAGCAACTTTTTATTTACAGACCTTGCTCAATACAGAAACAAAATGTTTAGATGTATGTTTCTAAAAGTAATAATGGGATGATTTGCATTTGTGTCAATAATGAATACATTACCTGAGGGAAAGAGACAGGCAGTCTCTTTGGTTTTGCTTTGTTGTTTTTCTTTTGTTTTATTGTTCACTTGGACTCCATTTTATTCATCTTTACTAAAGGAATTCAAATGCAAATTTTAAATTGCAGCTCTTTCTATTAAAAGCTGGCTTGACTCCATGCTTAGGTGAATAAAGAACTTGGGGTGATAAATACACAAAAATTTAGAGTACTTGCTGTGATGGGTTGGAGTTGATTATTTCATTTTACCCTTAAGACATATGAGGTGGGCACTGGTAAGTGGTGGAACCAGGATTCAAACCAATGTTATGACTCCTGCTTCTCAAATTCACAGTATTTTCCCTCACCATTTAGGTAGTTCTCAAGGCAGGATATAATTTGTTGTCCATATACTACTGGGGTAATACCCTCATATAATTCTCTATTCTTTAACAAAGCACTTCTAAAAATAAATAATAGTAGGAAGAGAAGCAAAAACATGGTAGAGAAAAGAACAATATAAATTGCCAAAGTTATCCATAGTTCAAGATATAAATGATAAAATAAAGAGAAAATTTGCTCTGCAGATGTTTTATAAGTTTTATAATTTCGTTACTGCCCTATGCTAACAGGATGATTGCAAGGACTGTAGTTATCATTCAAAGGATAAATGAACACATATGATAGGATTGAGTGTATATGGTGACAATTACAAAACGTGTGTGTTGGGTTGGGGTGAAGCTGAGGAGTTAGAAATAAGCAATCAAGGAACCAATGCATTATGTTGACAGTAATGGCAAGACTTTGAAGTTTCAAAAGAGCATATTTTGCCAGAACTTACAAATGCACATAAGCACTGATGTTTACCAATCAGCTGATTAAACAATAAGCACATGAAGACAAGTGATAAAGGGGAGCTCCCAAATTCTGACAAGGCTCTCAGACATAAAAGAAAGGTAAGTATTCCAGAAAACTAATTTCAAATTATATTTTAGTATTTTAGTTTTGATTCAGTTTTGTTCTCAAGCATTGTATAGGAATTTTCAGTTCACCCACTATGGGATACAATTATGTTCAGCTGGACCACAGTGAAAAACAAATGAAAATGGCTGTTGGGATTTCACAGGCAAATTCAAGGTCCAAAGGGAGCCAGCTGTGTAACAGGAACATTATGTTCTCAAGAGAATGGAACTTCTACCGCATTTAGGTGTCCAAGTAGTGTGCATAACATTTAAATGAAAGAAGAAACCAAAAAGAAACCACATTAAGGTTCAATGTTCAGGATATTCCATTTTTGTTGAAGATTTCAAGAATCCCTTCATGTCTTCAGAGTAGTTTCATATTATGTTTCATCGCTGACTAAAATGAGTCTTCAAAAGAAAAAATTATTTGTATAACAACACTTTATTTTTTGTTAATCTTATGGCTTTTACAGCATCTTATCTTTCCCTTGTGAATGAGGCACATATGGGAAACTCAAATGCAAGTAATTATTTAAATAACATCATATACATACATTATTCATTATTGTCTTCGCTATTATGCATAACATTTCTTCACGGGCTGATTATACTTCCTCTTGTCTTTTAGATTCACACATACCTAATTTCTAGCAAAGATGTTTTAACACATATGGCAATCTTTCTACTGTAGTTAGGGTCTTTCCAGGCCTCCAGAGAAATTTTAATAATGGCATTTTAAAATTAAAATTTATGCCATAAGATTCTGCAACGTTTTTAGAAAAACAGGATATCTGTTGATGGATACTATTCTAAAGTCTGAGTGAGGTAGTTATGTGAATTCTAACAAAGCCAATCAAAAGTCAACTATAAATATAGTTTTGGAGCTGGTGAGTCAAGTGTGTGTGTGTGTGTGTATGTGTGTGTGTTCTTAACTTATGAAAATCTAATGGAGAACTCTGGATGTATGCATTGAAGGCATTAACTCTGTTCTGATTTGGTTTGGCCTTGCTAACTACCTCCCCATCTGCATTTCTTCAGTGAGCTCCCATGGGCTAACATCCTATACCTTCAGACTTTTAAAAACTGACAAAGCCTCTGCTGCCCACTACAAAAAGAGAAAATATGTTCAGTTTGCTCTTCCTCTCTGGCATTCCTATACACTAACAATGAAAAATCAGAAAGAGAAATTAAGGAAACAATCCCATTTACCAGTGCAACAAAAAGAATAAAATACCTAGGAAAAAACCTACCTAAGGATGTGAAAGACTTGTACTCAGAAAACTATAAAACACTGAAGAAAGAAATCAAAGATTACACAAACAGATGGAGAAATATACCATGTTCTTGGATTGGAAGAATCAATATTGTAAAAACGACTATACTACTCAAAGCAATCTACAGATTCAGTGCAATCCCTATCAAACTACCAATGGCATTCATCACAGATAAGAACAAAAAATTTTACAATTTGCATGAAAACACAAAAGACACCGAATAGCCAAAGCAATCTTGAGAAAGAAAAATGGAGCTGGAGGAATCAGGTTCCCCAAATTCAAACTATACTACAAAGCTACAGTAATCAAGACAGTATGGTACTGGCACAAAAACAGAAATATAGATCAATGGTACAGGATAGAAAGCCCAGAGGTAAACCCACACACATATAGTCACCTAATTTATGACAAAGGAGGCAAGAACATACACTGGAGAAAAGACAGACCCTTCAATAAGTGGTGCTGGGACAACTGGACAGCTACATATAAAAGAATGAAATTAGAACACTCCCTAACACCATACACAAAAATAAACTCCAAATGAATTAAATACCTAAATGTAAGACCAGACACTATAAAACTCTTAGAGGAAAACATAGGAAAAACACTCTTTGACATAAACCACAGCAAGATTTTTTTTGACCCACCTCCTAGAGTAATGAAAATAAAAACAAAAATAAACAAATGGGACCTAATTAAATTTAAAAGCTTTTGCACAGCAAAGGAAACCATAAACAAGACCAAAAGACAACCCTCAGAATGGGAGAAAATATTTGCAAATGAAACAACTGACAAGGGATTAATCTCCAAAATATACAAACAGCTGATGGAGCTCAATATCAAAAAAAAACCAACCCAATTAAAAAATGGGCAGAAGACCTAAATAGACATTTCTCCAAAGAAGACATGAAAAGATGCTCAACATCTGTAATTATTAGAGAAATGTAAATCAAGACTACAATGAGGTATCACCTCACACTTGTCAGAATGGCCATCATCAAAAACTCTACAAACAATAAATGCTGGAGAGGGTGTGGAGAAAAGGGAACCCTCTTGCACTGTTGGTGGGAATGTAAATTGATACAACCACTATGGAGAACAGTAGGGAGATTCCTTAAAAAACTAAAAATAGAACTACCATATGACCCAGCAATCGTACTACTGGGCATACACCCTGAGAGAACCATAATTCAAAGAGAGTCATGTACCACAATGTTCATTGCAGCTCTATTTACAATAGCCAGGACATGGAAGCAACCTAAATGTCCATCGACAGATGAATGGATAAAGAAGATGTGGCACATATATACAATGGGATATCACTCAGCCATAAAAAGAAACGAAATTGAGTTATTTGTAGTGAGGTGGATGGACCTAGAGTCTGTCATACACAGTGAAGTAAGTCAGAAAGAGAAAAACAAATACCATAGGCTAATGCATATATATTGAATCTAAAAAAAAAAAAAAAAAAATGGTACTGATGAACCTAGTGGCAGGGCAGGAATAAAGACATAGACATAGAGAATGGACTTGAGGACATGGATGGGGGAGGGGGAAGCTAGGGTGAAGTGAGAGTGGCGTCGACACATATACACTACCAAATGTAAAACAGATAGCTAGTAGGAAGCAGCAGCATAGCACAGGGAGATCAGCTCAGTGCTTTGTGACCACCTAGAGGTGTGGGATAGGGAGGGTGGGAGGGAGGCTCAAGAGGGAGGGGTATGGGGATATATGTATGCGTATGGCTGATTCACTTTGTTGTACAACAGAAACTAACATAGCACTGTGAAGCAATTATACTCCAATAAAGATGTATTTAAAAAAAAGAGAAAAGATGTTTAGTTTGCTCCTCCCTGCTGAAAAACTGTGCAAAGACCAAGGACTGAAAACATCCTCTTTTCATTTGAAGTTACATACTGGTTTACATAGTTATAAAATGTAAAGCCCTCAAAAAATGCTTGGCGCATTACTGTTAAACATTTTGTCTATTGTTATTAAAGTCACTGTACCTAGTTTAAAAAAGTCAGTCCTTTGGGAATTAAACTGGTGAATTTCTCCCCAATACACAACTGCATATTATCTACACCACATGCTGTCTCTTCTCAGGGCTGGTAGAGTCCCAGCAAATCCTCATGGTTGTTAATAGTGATACTTCTTGGTAATATCGCGTTTCCCTCATCTCGACCTTCACCAGAAGGTGGTGTGAGAAGGAATTCCTTTGTTGCTCTCCAGATTGTTCCAGGTATGCAAAGCGAAATTGGCTGCTATTTCCACAGGCCTATCCCAAAATTCATGACAATGTAGCAAAAGGTGTCCTTTATATTACTGTATGAATCCACCTATGAAATGTTCAAAAACAGGCAAAGGAAACTCATATTTTTTAGTGATGTATACATAGATATTAAACTATTTTTAAAATAAAACGATTTTTTATAAGAGTCAGTGTAAGTCTTGGGATCCTAAAGATTTTTGAGCCTCTTCTAAGTATTTTTAACTTGGGTAGTATTTAGGGAGGTATTTTCTCTATAATTTTTCTTTTAAGTATATATATATGTTCCATGAAGTCTTCAATTTCTATGCTACATTTCACAGTAAAAAAGTAATAATGTGGAAAAAAAATATTAATCACTACTTCTCTCCCAAATCCTACTTGCTAGAAAGATTAGACAACCTGTCTACGTGGACCCATACTCTTCCATGCTCCAACCACAAAACTCTCACCTTACACTGTAATTTATTCTCTTTTCATTAGACTGTGAGCTTCTCCTAGGAAATACTTCTATTTGGGCACCTTCCTAACTCTGCAGCCAAGGGTAGAGAATGGTATATTGTAGTCCCTAAACAATTGCATCCTGTTAAGTACATTAATCAACCAAGCAATCATTCAGTTTAAAGGACACAGAGTGATCACGGGTTAGCGGAAAGATTTTAGAGTCAATTCTTCCCGCCACCTCTATCACAATTAACACCAAATTCTGAGCAGCTTTTGGCAAGTTATTTATCTTCTGAGGCTAGCTTTTCTCACAAGTAAAATATATGTAGTAATGACTGCCTCATCAAGTCTAGCATTTTCAAGTGACTATATAGTCACCCTATTTTTGAATGTTATTTTTTATCCATATCAGGACACTTCTGATGGTAAAGGGGACGATTGAAACAATTATAATATTTTGAAATATTTATTAAAATATTTAATATAGTAGTTTTATAACATAGTTATATTCAAAAACTATTTTTAAAATAAAAATTGCATGCATCCATGTACATTAAATAAAATTTTAAGACCTATTTTTATTTTCTGTCACAAAATAACGTAAGGAGAATACTTATCCCTTGTAATATATTTATTTATTTTAATAAGTTTCTTAGCCACCTGTCTTTAATACTGTCACTAACATTATTTTGAAAATGCATTACTTCCTAGTAGAACAAGTGTCATTTTTATCAGATAATATGTATGCATTTTAATATAACTAATATTCATTGGGCACTTAGTATTTTCTTTTGATGAAGGGTAATTTGCATAGAGGAAATGTGCAAATATTAATTGTACAGCTCAATATGGACATATGTATACACCATATGTACCCTCCTCCACATCAAGATACAGAATATTCCTGTCACTCTCTTTGCCTCTGTCTAGTCAATCTCCCTTTCAAACCAGAGTTAGACACTATTCTGATTTATTTGTATCACCAGAGATTAGTGCTTTCTGTTCTTGAGCTTCATAACAATGGAATCATACTCTTTCATGTCTATATTTATGTACTCTTTTATTTTTGGCTCAATTCACTCAGGATTATGTCTATGATATTTACCCATATTGTTACTTCTATCATTCACTCACCATTTTTTTAATTGCAGAAAGGAATTTCTATGTCTGATGTACCACATTTTTATTTTTACCCATTCTCTTGCTGATAGACACTTAGGTTGTTTGCAGTTTCAGCTCTTATGAATAAAGTTGTTATTTTGAAAGTCTTTTGGGTAACATATCACACTCCCTCATTTCTCTTAGATATACACTCAGAATGGAATTGCTGGGTCATAGGGCAGGTATTTGTTTAACATTGTTAGAAACTACAAACAAATTTTTACAAAGAGGTTGGATCATTTTATACTTCACAAACAATGTATGAGTGCCAGTTGCTCCACATTTTTCAAACAACTATGCTTACCAAAATCATATTTAGTCTGAATATTTATATAACAGTATTTATGCATTTTGACAAGTAGAGTTGTTTTTGACTGGTAGACTATTATAACTTGTTTGGCAAAAATTATGAATTATGTGTCCACCAAAAACCAACTCCAAGTTTTCCAATTTAGTAAGAACACGATTTTTACTCAAATGCCATGCTCTGCCATATATGTATTTATACGATCACTGCAAACACATATAATTTATACTAATGCTAAATCTTTAATTGAATTTTAATGGCATACACAATAATGTCAAATGTTTTACCTTCAGTAGAATGATACAGTAAAAGGAAAGCTTTAATTCTATGATTTGGAATGGGAAAAATTTATTCTTTGAAATAATTATCTGATTTTCTATTGGAAGCACCTGATGATGCAGATATAAAACTGTTTGCAAGTCCTTTTGTTAATAAGTGCACAATCATTGAATCAATTTCTGTACATCCATGTACACAAAAAAATAGAAAATGAATAAAACTAATTTGTAGAAAGTCACTTGCTATACAACAAAAATCATGCAGACAGAATGCTA
The DNA here is from genome assembly GCF_965194825.1 of Balaenoptera physalus. Lineage (NCBI taxonomy): Eukaryota > Metazoa > Chordata > Mammalia > Artiodactyla > Balaenopteridae > Balaenoptera > Balaenoptera physalus. The sequence continues at coordinate 135,393,295 of NC_138884.1, forward strand.
TTTAAATATAGCTTCTGTAGCATGCCATGTCAAATTATTGTTATGACTGTCTAAAAGTAATTACTGGGGCTTCCCTGGTGGCGCAGTGGTTGAGAATCTGCCTGCCAATGCAGGGGACACGAGTTCGAGCCCTGGTCTGGGAAGATCCCACATGCCACGGAGCAGCTGGGCCCGTGAGCCACAACTGCTGAGCCTGCGCGTCTGGAGCCTGTGCCCCGCAACGGGAGGGGCCGCGATAGTGAAAGGCCCGCGCACCGCGATGAAGAGTGGCCCCCGCTTGCCGCAACTAGAGAAAGCCCTCGCACGAACCGAAGACCCAACACAGCCAAAAATAAATAAATAAATAAAGTAGCTATAAAACAATCGAATTCATGCTCTGCAATTCAGGTAAAAAAATAAATAAATAAATAAATAAAATAAAAGTAATTACTAACATTTAAAGTACTGGCTGATGCTTTTTCGGCACTACACTGATTTTTATGTCGTTTAGTCAACCCATATATTTGTTGATTAATGTCAGTGAATATTTTATCAAGTTATACAAATCATCACCAACTCCCTTGAAAAACTGAATTCTGACTATTAAGTTTTTCATTAAAGGTGCACTTTTGATTTTGTGCATCTTATTATGGAAAGGGGGTATTACAACATTAAGAAACATTACTAAGTTTCATTATATATGTCACACATACATATAATTCTAGGTCTACCTTATTCAATATATAACTACACGACTATAGCTCAAAGTATTCTTTGTAAGCTCAACAGCAGAACTGCTGAACCCCCATTTATCACACCTATTTCATACATATTTAACCTATAATTTCTCATGTTTCCCAGTCACTCTGATTACTGGCAAAGTGACAGCTTCATGATCCCTTACGCAATGGCACACACTCACACTCTCAGGAAATGCCTTTACACCATATTCTTTAGACATTTAAAACTGAGTGTCATGGCAGCCCTGGCCCCCTTCATCTTGGCTCTTTGGTGACTGTGCAGTGTTCTGGCTTCTTCTCCCCAGGCATCTGGATGGGCCCTTGCTCGTGCTCTTCATTTCCCCCTACACCCTTCATATGATCCTCAGCCTCTAGATTAGGGACTGTTTTAATGACCAGAAAGGCCTCACCATTGCTTTGACCCAGATAGTGTAACCCCGTGCCGGGGGATTAAGGCATGTGCCGACGTCCATCCAGGCTGTCCCTTTCTCATCTTGGGTCACAGGGTGCTAAAGGGCAACCAGGCCGGCTTCTAGTCCGGTTTCCAATCTTCCTACAGTAGTACAAATTCCATACACACACTACTATATATAAGGTATATAACCAACAAGGACATACTGTATAGCACAGGGAACGCTAACGACATGTTAAAATCACTCTGTTTACTGCCCATGCATGTCATATACTACCAGTCAAAACTATAACAGAAGCTCAAAGCACAGTTTGGGAGTTGCCAAGCTCATCCAAGTTTATTTTCATACAAATTAATACTTTATTAAAGCTGAAAAATTTAGGACAAATGATAAACCAAATACCAGGAAGGATGACTGGCAAAGATAGCTGTGACCAGGGCAAACTTAATTTTAAAGTTACCCTATACATAGAGCATCTAGCATCTGCCTGGTAAAAAGCTAGTAGTGCTGTCTTTCTGTTTTCTATAGCTACATAAAATAGTCCTCATTAATGAAAACCTATATTGACTAGCTCCGCTAATGCGCCAAAGAAAAAGGTACTAGTATGTTAAATAACTTGCTTTAAAATATATATTTTGAATTAATGTGACTCGGAAATGAAAAGTCTAAATAGCCAGTTTAATATCTGACCGTTGTAATGGGATGGAGGGGTGGACGCACGCATGAACAGTCTTAGAGCCAGATTAAAAACTAATCACAGGTTGTTGCTCTGTTTGAAAATGGCCCAGATACAGCACATGAACTGTCCAGAATGGGAGGTCCATGAAGACGAGAGGTGGAATGATCTCTGGCAATTTTCAACGTGAGCCTGGACCACATAACCCTTTTCTGTTGAACAGAGCCACAAAGCAAAGTTTACCATTTGCCAGAAGTTACACCCATTGGGAATATCATTCTGAATGTTCTAATGTTGCAAGGAATCTGTTGTATTTTTTTTTTTTAAGTTATTTTCAGCTAGTCCTTCCAACCGGCCAAGGAGATCTGTGATGCATCAGAGCTTCCCCATCATGTTCGGGATGTGCAGACAGCTCTCCACAAATCTTTGGCAGCAGCCTGTGAATCTGTGCTGAAGGGGGGTTTGTTGTATAAGTAGGTGTCTCTTTATATTTGTTGTTGTCTCTCCAAATACTCAGTCTGCAGCAGCATCTGCTATCTCAGCCCAGACAGTCCAAACAGATGTGCCATTACCTCATGTGCCGAGCAAGCCCCTTGAACAAAGCTCCTGCTCTTCCTTGGCAGGTAGTCCTAGACGCTTTGTTTAAACCCAGTTGTAAAAATAGCCTGAACCCGCCAGGGAATGGGAACTAATGAGAGGCAATTTCTCTGCAAACTTGGTGAGGAGGATAATGGCCTCCTTCTGAGTCCCCAGTTTTATTAGTATTTCCATTTCAGCAAAATGTGCTTTTGACACAGCTTTCAAATTATCACTGAACTTATGAAGCCCATTTTACTTGATGTTAATGCTCTCGGTGAAGCAGATCAGGAGATGACTTCAACGTTTCTAAATACATCGTTAAGTGTGAAGCGTGAGCAGTCAAACTGTGGTGTCTTCAGTCTCCGTGTCCTGTTGCATAAAGTAAGCAAGCAAGCCAGCAGGGCCCCAGACACATGCACTGGTCACAGGAAGCAACTTGACACTAAAGGTGCTGCATTGCTCGTAGAATTCTGCACCTCATCCCAGAGAAGGGCATGGTGAACGAGCACAATGATAGGTCTTCACTTGTACTAACTGTTGAGGAAACAATCTGTTACCACCATGTTTCCTCCTATCTGGGTGTGAACCTTTCTCACAAAGTTCCTCAGTACACTAGGAAGATAAACCTATTGGCTCATCCTCTCGAAGGCAGGGTAGTTGGACTCGGGCAATATGAGAAGATGGTTTACTCTCGGTAGGCAACGTACTTGTGGCTTTATATACACTTTCTCATCTAAATTTTATACAACCTAAGTTATATATTAGTATCTGAAGTTTACTGATGTGAAAACTGATATTAAGCATTATCTACAAGTTCACATATAGAAATTGGCAGAGAAATATTAAAACTCGGTTATATCTCACTCCAAGTTATATTTTCTTTCTGCTGAGCCAAGCAAATAACTTTTGGCATATTACTTACAAACTGAGCTGCAGTTTTGTGTCTCCATAAACTGGCTGTTTTATAGACTGAAAGAAAATGCAAACACACACAAACACACGCACATACAAATGCAGAAACAACAGGATGACACTCATGCATATGCTCATATTGCTTATTATAGAGTCCGGAGCATAATAAGTGATCAATACATGGTACTTGACTTCCTTTTTATAATATTCGGCAAGTGTTAATAATTATTAACTGCTTAACACTTATCCATCCTAAGGGTTATCTGAACTTAAAGCAAGTGGCCTAGAACAAGCATTATTCACCCTAAATGATACCTTAATGATGGTCTCTCTGAACACTTGATAATTGAGTGCATAAGTTTTTTGGAATAGGAATGCTTCCCTCTACAGGGCCCATAGGATACATCACCATAATGGCCTTCACACTGACAGAGCACCAACAAGGGCCTTACACACTGAGGCTCATTCTGGATGTGTTAATGGAGGCTGCCTCAGGTCGATGATATGGTAGATAACTTATTTTCTGCTTTGTTTGTCTAGCATGGTGATTTTGATCATGCGCTCCAAAGCAATTTAGGTGCTGTATAATCTTGAAAAAGTTATTCAACCATGCTAACTCAAAGCTCCTCCTTTTTAAATAGATGAAATAATTATTTGCCCATATTAAATGTCTAACATAACAGTACCTCAAAAATAATAAGTATTCAATAAATGTTTGCTACTACCTTTGTTTACTAATTCTATTATCACTACTAATAATGGTAAAACTATTATTTTGATTTCAATGATATTTCTTCCTCTTACAACTGTGAAAATTTCAAAGCAGATCAAATATTTATAATAATTAAATAAAAACCGCCTAAAAAAGACAGAAGTAAATTTTTTTATAGCAAGCAATTGAGACATATAATGTTATGTCTGCTTATAATGTTTTAAAATTATATATCCTGTGGAAAAAGGCAGGGTCAAAGGCTAAACACTGTTGGAAGAAACAGATAAAAATCACATCATAGCACATACATTCAATAGTGAGAATTTTTTTAATTAAAGTTATTATATGTGGGGATTTTCCCCCTCAGTTGTCCTGTTTCATAGAGGGAAAGGAAAGAGGAAGGGAGGAAGGAGAGAAAGAAGTAGAGAAAGGAGGAAAAAAATCTGCAAATAAACTTCTCTTTTCTTCATACTTCTTTGATGTTGGCTTGACAATGTGTTCTGAATGATTTGCAGCTGAGTCTTCTAGAACTTTAGAGTTGGAAGGTGTCTGAATAATAATACATTTCAAGACAGTCTTTTTGTGAAAATATGACACAACTGAAGCTTAAGGAAATAATTGATTAGCCAAAGGTATTTGTTTAGGGGATGGGAAAGAGAAAGAGACATTTATCAGGGTGAAGACATTTGGGGTGAGTCTAATTTTTTAGATGACTTTCAAAGCCATATGTGGATTTTTGTGTCTTCATTATCAGAGCAAAGAGTGACATGCATAGCCAGTATAAATGTAAATTGTCATACAGACACTGCTGAGATCATTGGAGTTCAACTGAGAAAAATACAGGGTTTTTGGGGTTTTTTTCAGATTAAGATAATAGGATACTTCTCCCTGACAATAATTTCATTCAGTGCAGAGACTAGTGCGAAGCCAATGTTTTGGGTTTTGTTTAACAATGTCTCTGGGGCAGGTTTTTTTCCATATACAATAATTTAAAATATTGTCGAAATTTGTCAGTGGCCAGCAGGCAATTTCACACATCCAAAAGACTTTTTACTTAAAGCATTTTCCCCAATTGAATATACCCAGTTATCCCTTTTCTAGCCACAGTGGTATGCAGATTTATGGACATGGAGAATAATCACAATTTTTAAAAAAATGACTGTGTTCAATGAAGCATATCATACAAAGCACCTGTTTTTCTTCATTCTGATATGCAAAGAAAAGTCTGCCATCCCCCTCAGAGAAAAATAATTGACCAACAATATGTTTTTTTACAAAGAATCCTAATATAAAGAAATGGTTTTACCAATAATCTATTTCATGATGACTTTTTAAGTTGATTTTTTTTGAATTTTTTAAATTTTTTTATACAGCAGGTACTTATTACTCATCAATTTTATACACATCAGTGTATACATGTCAATCCCAATCTCCCAATTCATCACACCACCACCACCACCCCCTGCTGCTTTCCCCCCTTGGTGTCCATACATTTGTTCTCTACAACTGTGTCTCAATTTCTGCCCTGCAAACCGGTTCATCTGTACCATTTTTCTAGGTTCCACATATATGTGTTAATATACGATATTTGTTCTTCTCTTTCTGACTTACTTCACTCTGTATGACAGTCTCTAGATCCATCCACGTCTCAACAAATGACCCAATGTCGTTCCTTTTTATGGCTGGGTAATATTCCATTGTATATATGTACCACATCTTCTTTATCCATTTCTCTGTCGATGGGCATTTAGGTTGCTTCCATGATCTGGCTATTGTAAATAATGCTGCAATGCACATTGGGGTGCATGTGTCTTTTTGAATTATGGTTTTCTCTGGGTATATGCCCAGTAGTGGGATTGCTGGATTATATGGTAATTCTATTCTTAGTTTTTTAAGGAACCTCCATGCTGTTCTCCATAGTGGCTGTATCAATTTACATTCCCACCAACAGTGCAAGAGGGTTCCCTTTTCTCCACACCCTCTCCAGCATTTCTTGTTTGTAGATTTTCTGATGATGTCCATTCTAACTGGTGTGAGGTGATACCTCATTGTAGTTTTGATTTGCATTTCTCTAATAATTAGTGATGTTGAGCAGCTTTTCATGTGCTTCTTGGCCATCTGTATGTCTTCTTTGGAGAAATGTCTATTTAGGTCTTCTGCCCACTTTTGGATTGGGTTGTTTGTTTGTTTAATATTGAGCTGCATGAGCTGTTTATATATTTTGGATATTAATCCTTTGTCCGTTGATTCATTTGCAAATATTTTCTCCCATTCTGAGGGTTGTCTTTTTGTCTTGTTTATGGTTTCCTTTGCTGTGCAAAAACTTTGAAGTTTCATTAGGTCCCATTTGTTTATTTTTGTTTTTATTTCCATTACTCTAGGAGGTGGATCAAAAAAGATCTTGCTGTGATTTATGTCATAGAGTGTTCTACCTATGTTTTCCTTAATATCAATATTTCCTTGATAGTGTCTGGCCTTACATTTAGGTCCTTAATCCATTTTGAGTTTATTTCTGTGCATGGTGTTAGGGAGTGTTCTAATTTCAGTCTTTTACATGTAGCTGTCCAGTTTTCCCAGCACCACTTATTGAAGAGACTGTCTTTTCTCCATTGTATATCCTTGCCTCCTTTGTCATAGATTAGTTGACCATAGGTGTGTCGGTTTATCTCTGGGCTTTCCATTTTGTTCCATTGATCTATGTTGCTGTTTTTGTGCCAGTACCATATTGTCTCGATTACTGTAGCTTTGTAGTATAGTCTGAAGTCAGGGAGTCTGTTTCCTCCAGCTCCATTTTTTTCCCTCAAGACTGCTTTGGCTATTCGGGGTCTTTTGTGTCTCCATACATATTTTAAGATTTTTTGTTCTAGTTCCGTAAAAAATGCCATTGGTAATTTGATAGGGATTGCATTGAATCCATAGATTGCTTTGGGTAGTATAGTCATTTTCACAATATTGATTGTTCCAATCCAAGAACATGGTATATCTCTCCATCTGTTGGTATCATCTTTAATTTCTTTCATCAGTGTCTTATAGTTTTCTGCATACAGGTCTTTTGTCTCCCTAGGTAGGTTTATTCCTAGGTATTTTATTCTTTTTGTTGCAATGGAAATGGGAGTGTTTCCTTAATTTCTCTTTCAGATTTTTCATCATTAGTGTATAGGAATGCAAGAGATTTCTGTGCCTTAATTTTGTATCCTGCAACTTTACCAAATTCATTGATTAGCTCTAGCAGTTTTCTGGTGGCATCTTTAGGATTCTCTATGTATAGTATCATGTCATCTGCAAACAGTGACAGTTTTACTTCTTCTTTTCCAATTTGTATTCCTTTTATTTCTTTTTCTTCTCTGATTGCCATGGCTAGGACTTCCAAAACTATGCTGAATAATAGTGGTGAGAGTGGACATCCTTGTCTCGTTCCTGATCTTAGAAGAAATGCTTTCAATTTTTCACCATTGAGAATGATGTTTGCTGTGGGTTTGTCATATAGGGCCTTTATTATGTTGAGGTAGGTTCCCTCTATGCCAACTTTCTGGAGAGTTTTTATCATAAATCAGTGTAGAATTTTGTCAAAAGCTTTTTCTGCATCTATTGAGATGATCATATGGTTTTTATTCTTCAATTTGTTAATATGATGTATCACACTGATTGATTTGTGTATATTGAAGAATCCTTGCATCCCTGGGATAAATCCCACTTGATCGTGGTGTATGATCCTTTTAATGTGTTGTTGGATTCTGTTTGCTAGTATTTTGTTGAGGATTTTTGCATCTATATTCATCAGTGATATTGGTCTGTAATTTTCTTTTTTTGTAGTATCTTTGTCTGGTTTTGGTATCAGGGTGATGGTGGCCTCATAGAACGAGTTTGGGAGTGTTCCTTCCTCTGCAATTTTTGCATTTACATTACCTCCCTATAATTACAAGTAGAGTTATAAAGGTGAGGAGCTTGTCATCTCAAAAATAGGGCATTTTGTCACTCAGATTTCAGTACACAAGACTCAAGACTGATAGCCTGTACTTTTGTTCATCATAAGCTTTTTCCCTGATGCAATAATGAAAACATATTTATTTATTGCATGTATTCATATTTGTATAAACACAATACCCCCCTTCCTGTAAGTATAACACAGAATTTCAAAACTTAGTTTGGTCATGGATCTTGCTCATTATGAGCAAAAATTAAAAAGCAAAAACTTGCATTCAGTTCAAAACAAAAATGTAAAACATTTAACATTAACTGATCTGTGTAATCTTATTTAAGAAATTTAAAAGGAAAATGTAAATTAAATAAGCAAAAAGGATAAACATGATAGGAATGAAAAAAAAACAGAATGAGAGACTGTTGAGGAAATTTAAGTGTTATAGTCAAAATTAAGAAAGGGAAAAGGCCTGGCTGATCTTTTGGTGGGAAATGCATGGATATGACACATTTTCTAAACAGTCTATATTACAAGGAATAATAAACCTTGAAGGAACAACAGCTGTTGAGATTTTTCTCTTCTAGGATTTGATGGTGGTGGAAAGCTTCCTTCTCCAAGCAGCTTGCTGATTTAGTCATGAAAATAATTAGTTGCCAGTTATCATGTAGAGCACCTTCTTTGTGAAAATAGCATAAGACTCCCTAGCCCAGTTTTACCAGCACACTTGGGACTTTCTCTTTCACTGGTCCTCCCTAAGGCTCTATGTGTGGCCATCCTTGTCCTTCTGTTGATAATTCCTCTTTTCCCCACTGCTCTGCCTTCCATAAATGAGTACTCTCCTCCAGCAAGTAAGGATCCCTTCCTGGCATTAAACCATTTGTTATGTAATACCCTATAACAAGCTACCAAGATTTTCCTTCAGAAGTAAACATGGGCTAAAACAAAGTTGTCATGATGTAACGGTAAGTTAGCAAGACTTATGTTCAAATTCCAGTTTCAGAACTGGCCATCTGTGTGATTGTGGGCTTTATATTCAACTTCTGAGTTTTAACTTTCTTCTCTGAAAATTAAGGATTCTACCTGAAAACACACATGAAGGCCTAGAACCGTGTATATCATAACATAGTTTCTCAGTAAGCAGTAACTGCTACTAATATTGCTATTACTACTACCAACACAAACACTACCATTAATAACAAAATTTTATGAAATAAGAGAAATAATATTTTCCTGACTTGTGACTATATAACTCTAATTTCTGCCCCCTTTTCCACATGAACTTATCCTCCAAGTCTACATTTTCTCCTCTTCTGTCTCTTATAAGGGCATTTGTCATTGGATCTTGGACCCACCTGGATAATCCAGGATAGTCCCATCTCAAGATGCTCAACTTGATTATGCCTGGAAAGAGCCTACTTCCAAATAAGGTCATATTCAGAGATTCTGCAAGTTAGGACATAAATATGTTGGGGAGCCACCATTCAACCCACTACAGCAGATCAGATAATATTGCAGAAGTGGAAAATTGATCCTCATAGAACTGTCATGAGTTTTTATAGCTTACAGTAACATGGTTAGTAAATAGTGAAAATGGGACTAGAATCCAGGTTTTAATTATTCGATATTCATGTGTGCTGGGAAAGGGCCTTGATATAAGTCAAGAGATAGATGCTGTTGTAAACAACTCAACCTTTCCTCAAAAGGCGTTTTGTGACATAATTGTTCTATAAGATGTTATGGAAAAATGGTACAGATGAATCAGTTTGCCAGGCAGAAATAGAGACACAGATGTAGAGAACAATTGTATGGACACCAAGGGGGGAAAGCGGGGGGTGGGGTGGGGTGGTGGTGGGATGAACTGAGAGATTGGGATTGACATATACACTAATAGGTATAAAACAGATAACTAATAAGAACCTGCTATATAAAAATAAATAAAATAAAATTTAAAAAATAAAATACAAAAAAAAAACCAGATGTAATGGAAAAGTCATGAGGAAGGGGCTGTAAGTTCTAGTAAGCCTATAAAATGACAGGTTAAATAAGGTTAAGTGGTTTTCTTTATCACAGAATGTAAAGCCTTTGACATGTTAAAGTATACTTTTTACTAGAAAACAAACAAAAAAGAATACTAGATAGTACACAGCATTTCCAAAACCTGTTTAACCCTAGATTTTTCTTCTTGCCAGAATATCTTTTAAGACTAATTTTTGTAGCACACATTTTGGAGACAAGTTGGTCTAACCTAAAAAAAAAGAAATGTAGGACTGTAATGTCTGAAATTTGGGGCCAGGTAGGAAAGAGAAGTCCTCAGTGAGAAAAGATGTGTGAGGGGAGAGCACCCACTAGAGACAATACAGCAAATATTTATTGACCACTTACTCTGTTTAGTAAAGTGCTACATTCTGAATACAACTGATGTGCTCCCTGCCTTCTTGTAGCTTACAATGTAGGTAGAAAGACAGTCATTAAACAATTAATTTGAAGGAAGTATGATGAAATTTATGCCAGCAAAACATTGAAGTATGTATTAAATGTCACTTCTTCAATTCCTAGAGTTGGTAATGGGTAATGCTCCCCATTACCTACTCTAGGAATTGAGGAAGTGGCATTTAAGCTAACCCCTGGAAAAAGGATTGACTATAGCAAAATGAAGGGGGAAAGAATCAAGTTCCTGTTTGCTGAGATTCAGAGCTAAGAAAGGTATCTATACTCTCAATCAAGTCCAGGATAAAATAATTTCATATGACTCTTTGATTTGGGAGATGTTAACACAACTTAAAAAATTAACATTTCAAATTCAATTTTATTTTAACCAATGAATGAGACAGAATCTTCACTTAATCCTTGGGCCATTACCCCTTCCTGACTGCCATGTCATCTCTCTCCCCACTTCTGTGCTTCAGATTATCCTTCACCACGTTCCTAAATCTTACCCCACCTTTCTCAACTCCCATTCATTTCTTATTGTAGTGGGATACAATTTCTTAAGTAAAACAAGATGTTTTTATAAAAATTACTAAGAACTTGCATTACAATTTACACTCACACTCACAACTGCAATTCTTCTATCCATACAAACTGTTACGAACGACAGAAAGAAAAGCCCTAGTTTTCTGAAAGAATTATACAGTTATACGCATTCCATTGGTATGTTTTGCTTGGGGTAGCCAGGCTGAAAAGTGATAGTAAGATACAAGGTATAAAAGCTTGTGAATTCACAACTAACTCAGAAGATTAAGTGACTTTTTTCTCAAATTGTAAATATATAAATCAATCAGATTTAAGATTAAATATATCATGATTTCATGATTTTTTAAATTCTAAAAGAGCCCAGTATGTGTTTGTTTTTTTTTTTTTTTTTTTTTTTTAACATTCTTTCACTGCACTTTGCTTACTGTTTTCTCTTTTTTCATGCCAGCATGGTTTACTGCCTACATGTTTTTCTCCCAGGTTCATATATACTGCTGCTGAGCAATTTCGACTTTCCCACTTTTAGTATAAGCCAAGACTTGACATCAATAAGAACTTCAGGCCAAAAATATTATTCCCAATGAAAGTATACAGCCAAATGATATTTTCCAAAAATTCTCAGCTTGGAAAACCAAGAAAAATGCAAAGTAATTTACTTAAAGAAGAATCTCCTGTACTTGACATTGGACATTTTAATTAGAAATGCATATGGACCATATGTCCATACTGCATTTCAATGTCTATCCAGAGAAACCACAGTATCTACCAGGATATAAGTTGAAAAGAGGGATAAGTTGTCTTTGCATCTTTTAAAAATTCTTTAGAATCTCCAGAGAGGATATATACAGTCCAAATAGATTTGGGTTGATTTACTTGGACTCTTACATCTATTTATTATCTCCAGCTTTCTTGTTGCAAGTAAGGAACTTGTATTCATATCTCCTGGAGGTTACAAAAGAATGTATAGAGCAAAATTCTTTCATGTGCAAGGTTTTTTAAAGAGACATGTAATGATATTTCTGCCTATCAAAGCATCATTCAGAATACTAAGAATCTATGTTAATATATTTATGTCAACATAGTCACATGGAATCATTTAAAGTGCAAAAGATCTGGCTTTTTCATGAGCATCATAGTAAAACTTACTAAATTCAGTAAGGTTTTTAAATCTGAATTCTGTCGCACCAACCTTGCATCTGTACATGCTAGTTAGGAGGTGATGATGGAAAGAGCAGTGGCTTGGGTTCTGGCAGTGACTTCAAGGTGGAAGAGTCTGGGATAATCTTTAAACTCAAATTCTTGCTTATCATCTCCTTCCAACAATTTCAACGAATTTATGAATCTAAAAGCTTTTTGTCATAACTCTCTAACTAATGACTGCTCACCACTTGCACCAGAATTATCTAGCGTGGTTGCTAAAAATTCTTGAACCCCACCCAAACCTACTACATTGGAGTCTTGAGAAATGGGATCAAGATATCTACAATTATATAAACATTCCAGAGGATTCTTCTTTATTGTTTGATAAGCACTAATATATAGTGGATTATTTTGATAGTCATGTATCATTCCATTAACAGTATTATATTTATTTTACAAATTGAATTAATAACAAGAACAATAATAGCTTTCATTTGTATAGAGGCTTATAATTACAACTTCAAAAAAAAAAACTTCCATTCTTTTCTTCATGCCAGGCACTGTTTTCCACTTCACACTAGAAATGTCAAAGAAGAAACAGGCCACAGATCCTCCTGAAGCCCATCAGGGATATTTGCATTAGCAAATTAGGAACAGATGTCATTAGAATAGAAACTCAGGTGAGAAAGATTTTGTTCTTAAGGTCTAATCTTGAAGCAGGCATTGTCAGAGAAAATGTTGTTTTTGAAGTTAGTATAAAGTATTCGACTCAATGAATATCCCAATCTGGTGCAAACCAGCGTGGATTATGGCACGGTGTGAAAGAGGACATAATACGTGGGCATGAAAGAAGGGAGTGGATCACCAAGCACAGAACAGAGACTCTTCCGTTCATCTTATTTGATTGAAAGTTTTACCAATTTTATAGTGAAGCAATAGTTCTCCAAAAGGTATTTTAATGATAGGTTGCATTGTGTGCATTTTACGACTAGCATGTGGATAAAATGATAATATCCTAATCTGCAAAATTAGGCAATAGTCCCCCCTCATGATCCCGTCTTTGCACCAACAAATGAGCCTATTATGTGCCAAAAAAAATTTTTAGGACTCTTAATTGTCACGAAATATTGGGGAACACATAACTCAGGTATCTGGTCATAATCTTTGATTTTCAAAGTCTCATAATAAATTTTTCAAAATAATAAACACTGAATCCACAAATGGGGGGTTAGATATGCAACAAATATGATAGAATACAGTGCTATGTGTACATACTGGGGAGATGGTAGGAGAGCAGTTTGTAAATTAGACCATGTGTGGCGTTAACTCCACAGAGGGGACAAGTGAGAGGAGCCAGAGAGATTTGGCTCAGCTGCTAGTTGGGTGAGGTCAGGATGTCAAAAATGAGCTATGACAGCATGAAGTGTGACACCGGCTGACCCCTCACACACAAGCACACACAGGAACACATACTCAAGTACACAGGCATGTGCTAAAATGGAACCTGTGCACTCTGGGAATCGATGTGTTCAGAGGGCTTGTGCCTGAAGAAGCCCAATCATCCTTTCTCTGCATCTCCCCTTTGAAAGGCCCCAGACCCTAAAAGGGAAAGCTATTTCCTTTCTTGAAGGAGAGATATTGAAGGGTATTAAAGACTCAGTGCAGAGTTCAATATACAGAAAGGCACTGGTGGTGACGTGAGCAGTAGCTCAAACCCCCAAGATGCACACTTTACCAAAAGGAGGGGAACTCCTGAGAAGAGAGCCTTGAGACTTTGAGTTAGAGAGGATGGCAGGGAGCTGGGATCCATGGGCTAGAGCCACGTACCTCGCCAAATCCCCCCACCCCGGATGAGCTCTACAGCTGAGTGCTGCCAGAGTAAACCCCCAGACCCAGAGGCCCTCCTCTTGGTACCGATGGCAGGAAGCCCAGCTGGCTGCAGTTAGACTTGGAGGCCCTGCCATCCTCACTGCTGCACCTGGATGGGGAGCATGGGATGTGCTGTGCACAGAAGTGGTGGCAACTGGCCTGACACCAGTGGGCTTTAAGAGGAGCCAGCCCTGCCGGTATCCCCACGTGCAATAAGAGAAGGTATGCTTCTGGCTCCAAGGGCATGGCACCCTGTACACAAGTGAGTGCCCCTTCCAGTGGCATGAGTGTGAGAGGTGCTACGGCTGAAAGGAGAACCTCATCAACCACCTGCAGCTCCACACCAGGAAGAGGCCCTTCCACGATGCAAAGTGCAGCCTCAGCTTCAAGCTCAAGAAAAGTTTTGTCTACCACCAGCAGAAGCATACTAGGAAGGTGGAGAAACTCACTGTCTCTCTCCCAGCCTCCCGGACCACAGGCAAAATCTGACCAAGAGCAACGTGGGGCTCTCTATGCAAAAGCCACTTAGTAGGGCCTCCTGATCCTCAGTGACCTCAGGTAGGGGGTCACTGGGGCCTTGGGCCTGTCAGCAGAAGCTGCCAGAAGCATAACAGAGCACCCAGAGAACCACACAGGGTCCCTTACAGACATCGCCACACCTCACATCAGGATCAGAAGTGCTGGGCCTCATGGTAATGACCAAGGTGTGGTTACCCAAGGCCTGTGTCAGCTAGACTGAGAACCTGAGGGTCACTGAGTCATTGTACTTTGTTGTTGGTACCGACTTTTCATTAAAATGGCTGATGTGAAGATGAAAAAAAAAAAAGTCTCCCTACTCAGGAAGTACTCCCTGGCAACCTATGATAATCAATGACAGTGGTTTTGATGGACACAGAAGTACACTTCCCAAATCTCATTTAAAGGGAGAATTTATTGCCCTGGCTGCTGGGAATGCTAGCAGCAGACAGTCTTCAGCTGTCAACTCCTTTAGGGATTGCCTCAGCTGCAGAGAACTGTCTTAGCCAAGGTCACATCATTGCCAGAGTGAATTATATACGATGACTGTTGAGGCAAGCATGAAAATGCCCAGCCATTTGAACTGGTTGTTCATTAAAAATGACTGATGTGAAGATCAAACACACTTCTGCTTTCCTAGAAAGTACTCACAGTAACCTATGATAATCAGTAATATCTGCTTTGATGGACACTGTAAAGGGCAATTTTTATCTTCAGAGCTCCCTGTGATGGGGCTAAGCTATCAGACCCATGTTACTGCTCATTTTCCTCTGCCCAACTTTACTTCTTTTACCTCCCTTCCATAAGTATTAATTTCTAGGATTCTCCCTAGAAAAGGTCTGCACATTTAACTTCATCTCAGACTCTGCTTCCTAGAGATCCAAACTGTGACAGTTGATATCAAGAGTGGGTCCAAGAAAGCAGGCATGAGATGAATCTTGGAGCTGGATCACTCATCGCCAGTTGGCATGCAGGACCCCATCACCTGTGGTTAGGTAAGCATAGGATATTCCCTGGCACGAGGTGTTGGTCCAGTTGTTAAGAATTCACTCATAAATCAGAATAATCTACCAGTGGAAAGGAATGTGCAATTTACCAGTTGTTTGAAACATATGGAGGATATAGTAAGTTTAGAAAAAATAGCATTGAAAGAACTAAACTCAATGTATGCTTTACAAGAAGACAACAAAAAGCTGGGATCAATTAACAGTTACCTGTTAAGCCAAGTGGCAGCATCTGAAACTATCCACCACAACACCACTCCACCGCCATTCCTCAGCCCTTAGAGTACATCAGAAACAGTATAAACAGTATTGCCTTGGAGGAGGATTGTGATAGAAATTATCTCCAATAAGGATTTTAGAAATGCAGGAGTGTAGGTTCTTACACATCTCTATTTCCTACATAAATTAGATCCTAGTGAAAATAGACCACTGCAAACTTAACCAAGTAATAGCTCCAACTGCAGCCACTTTGCCAGGTATAGTATCTTTTTCAGAGTAGGTTAATAGAGTCTTCTGCACATGGCATGTGTACATTGATTTAGTGAACATATTCTTTTCTATGTATAATGGTACCAGTAAAAAAAAAAAAAAGTCTCGCTAAAAGTTTACAATTACCTGAAACAGACAACAGAATGCATTTACAGTTTTGCCCCAGGGTTGCATTAACTCCCCTATGGTGTGTCATAATATAGCCCAAAGACATCAGAACTCCCTGGACATTTGGCAGGATATCACATTGATCCACTCCGGGGGACCTTGTTGAGACACGTATATTAGAGGTGACATAGATAAACTCTGTGAGGATTCAGGCATCTGACACGTAAGTATTATTTTTAAGGATCCAGTGGTCATGGGCATGTCAGGTAAAAAACCATTTCGTCTTGCACCTCTCCGTTTAAAATCTTCTTTTACCTTCCCATAGCACTAAGAATAAAATCCAAACTCCATCCACCGACTTAAGACTTACGTGATCTAGAGCCTGCCTTTAGTAGTCTGAATCTCTCTTAAAAACTCCTCCTTGCTTCAGAACACTATTAATCTTCTACTTCCGTGTAACAAATTACCACAAACTTAGCTACATAAAACAATACCCATTTATTAACTCACAGTTTCTGCAGGTCAGAAGTCTTGGTGTGGCGTAACTAGGTTCACTGCTCAGGGCCTCACAAAGCTGAAATCGAGGCGTCAGCTGGGGCCCTGTTCTCATCTGGAGCTTGGGTCCTCTATCAAATTCATTCAAGTTGTTGGTAGAATTTAGTGTCTACGGTTGAAGGACGGATGTAAATCCCCATTTCTTGGTGGCTGGTGCTTGGGGTCACTCTCAGCCGCTAGAAGCCACTCTCAGTTCCTACTCGTGTGACCCCTGCCTGCAGAGGAAACTCACAACATGGCCGCTTCCTTGCTTTCAGGTCAGTAAGAGAACTGGTGCTGCTTTCGTAAAATCCCTCTGGATTCTCTTAACAGCCCATTTAATTAGTTCAGGCCCATGTAGGATACTCTCCCTTTATTAGGGTCTACTGATTAGGGAGTTCAAGGCAGCACCTGCTTTAGTGTTTGATTGAATAACTGGGAAAAGATGTGCGTACACCACGGGGTAGAATCTTGGCGGATATCTTAGGATGTTGCCTATCCCAATACCAAGGCCAAGGCTTGCCTGAGACTGTCTTCATTTTAGCCCTGAAAAATCTTACATTCCAGGACCCCCTCTCAATCCTGGGCAAACTTTGCCCTACTAAACTTCCATCATGCTTGGCCTCCTTTTGTTCCTCAGAAACAGCTACTCCATTTCTTCTTAGGGATCTGACATTAGCATTTCTACCAGGAATGTATTTTCTTCTTGTCTTTCATATTAAACATCGTCTTCAGAGCTTACATTCTCTTGAGAGGAGGCAGTGAAAGAAGAACAGTTGTAATAAATTAGGGAAGCACACTTGTATGTTAGATGATGAGAAGTCTTATGGGAAAAAAGATGAAACAAGCTAATGAGAACAGGAGTTCTAAACAGAGTGCCAGAGTATATCTCTCTGAAAAGGTGATGTCTGAGCAAATACCTGAAGGGAGTGAGGGCACTGGCCAGGTAAATATCTGAGGGGAGGGTATTCCCTAGAGAGGGAACTAGTGTTAGTTCCTTAAGGTGGAAAATGTCTGGCATAATCAAGAAAATGCAGAGAAAATACAACAGGAATGGAGTGAGGGAAAGCGTGCTAGGAGATGAGTTCAGAGATGGAATGGGCAACCAGATCATGTAAGGCCTTGTAGAGCATTATAAGACCTTGCCTTATGAGATGGAAATATACTGGGGAATTTTGAGCAGAAGAGGGACATGATCTGACTTAAATTTTATAAGATTCCCTCTGACTGTTGTGTTGAGAACAGGCTGGGGGTGGGGGAAAAGGGGAAGTAGGGAGAACGTTTAGGAGGCTTTACAGAGGTCTCTGTGAGCGATTATGGTGGCTGAGTGCTATGTTAACAGTATAAGCAGTTAAGAGAAGTGATGAATGCAGATATACTGACAAATTGATGATGCAATATAAACAAGAGAAAATTGCTGGAGTAATATATTTAAGTAAGTGAGGGGGATAGAATCTATTGCAAAAGTGGAGGGATTGGCTTTAAATAGAAGCACTGAGAGTTCCTACAGCATAAAAGGCAGAGAGAAAGTGTATATGTGTGCAGATATGGATAGTAGATATAAAAAGATCATGGTAGGAGCTTGGGAAAGTTCTCAGTAAAACAGAAAGCAGGCAGCTGATATGGAGATTTGGAACTGACCCATTCACCACTCAGCAGACAAGAGGATTCTATCCTGGTTGGTAGGTTGGGGCATGGATAGTCCCTGGCAAAATGTGTCATCTCATTGGCTAAAGATTTTACACGGAGGAGCGGAAATAGCTGAGAGGCAGCCTGAATAAACAGTTGTAAAATTTAGAGTCCAAAGACTTTTGAATGCTCAGCGTGGTGTGTGATGTTTTATGTGTCAACTTGACTGGCCAAGGGGTGCCCAGATTAAATATTTCTTCTGGGTGACTCTGTGAGGGTGTTTCTGGACGAGATTAGCATTTGAATTGGTGGAATCAGTAAAGTAGGTTGCCCTCTATGTGGATGTGGGTGAACACTATCCCATCTTTTGGGAGCCTGAACAGAACACAAGGTAGAGAAAGGAGGAATCCTCCCCTTTTTTCCTGATTGCTTCAGCTGGGACATTGATCACTAGCCCTTGGCTTTCCTGCTTCTCAGGCTTTCGGACCCTGAATTAAACAACTGATTTTCCTCCGTCTCCAGCCTGTAGATAGTAGATGGTGGGACTTCTCTTTCTCCGTAATTGCGAGTCAATTTGTCATAATACAGTCTCTCGCTCTCTCTCTCTCAATCTCTCTCTCTCTCTCTCTCTCTCTCCTGATTCTGTTTCCCTAGAGAACCCTGACTAATACACTTAACCAATGTATGTGTGTTATGCAGAAGTCAAGGAGTTGGTAAGGAAAATGTGGGATCCTGCAACATGAGCTGGGAGATGTGGATGTGTGCACCTGGGGATGTTGACACTGCAGAACCTGCAAACCCCTCTAGGTTTACAGAGGTAGCCCACCCCTCCTTCACAAGAGCCAGCCTTTCCACCATGCTGGGCTATGATTATGCAGGGCACCCCCCTCCCACCTGCTACATAAGAGATGAACACTTCGGGAACTACTCTCACTACCTTTTCTGTCTGCCACCCGTGCGACATCCCTCCCTAACCTGCCTGGAGAAGTGCTGGGCCTCATAAGTGATGAAACAGACTACCCAAGCAGAGTTTTAAGAACTAGCTAGCTTGTACAAGTAGGAGTCAGGAAAACACGCCTAGGGTTGGAATTTAAGGATGAGTGATTAAGGGGGCTACGCTGGACAAACAAGAAGTTATTCACTTGGGCTGACAGTTTTCGGGACACACGGTTTAACACCCTGGTCCTGGAAAGAACCCCAGGAAATGGAGCAAACTCCCTGCAGGGTGGTTCTCGGAGTCCTAGAAAAAACAAAGGCCTATGCTCAGCGAAGTGGAAACCCCTGAGTTATCCTAACAGATGGCAAAGAAGGAAATAAAGAGGCTGAGGTCAGTGGATATTCTGAAATGGAGGTATAAGAAAGACAAGGAGACCCACCTGAGGCTGGGTTCCACAGGAGGGATGCCAGAACACACCATTCACTAAGGACGTTAGGCCTCCTCTGGTGAGAGGGGAGATTCACCTCCTTCTGTTGACAATGCTCAGTATCATTAAAAAGTTCACCAGTAGCTCAGCTCTGCAGGCTGGGGTGAAGACAGTTGTAGCTGCCGCGGAGCTAAGCTCATTAACTTCCAGGGTGATGATGCCCCCTCCCAATAGAAGCCAGGTGTTACTGCTTAATCACCAGAAGCCAGGAGGCTGCAATTACATTAATTGCAAGGCAAGGTCAGCGAGAAGCCAAGGGGGCTTTATCCTCAGGGAGTTGTGCAGATTGTTAATAGAGCCTAGCATCCCTGGGTGCAAAACCAATGAGCTGTCAAGAAGGGTGCTGCTTAACATCTATAACCAAAAAAGGCAAAAATGCAGGGGCAGAGGCATGAGGGCAATCGCTCCAATAAAAAGTAACGAGCTCTTACTCATTTCTCTGAGCCAGTTTTCAAATCTGCAACCCATTGAGTAACAAAGTGGCCTGGTCCCTGGAAGAGAGAACCTTGCAGCTATTACAAGACTGTAATGATTCTTCAGTCTTTCCCTCAGGGGGAGCTATGGCCATTTACTCAGGTCACTGTGCACTGAGGTAGGAGGAACACTGAAAGAGCGGGAGAACTGGGGTCTGAGTTGACATTAAGGCATCATCATGGCCCTCGAGTAAAGTCAGGTGTTACTGGCTCCCTGTAATAAATGAAGCCCTGGCTAAAGTCCAGCTCACAGTGGACAAATGGCATTGATTCAGTGTTCATTTCTCCAGTACTCAGGTACATAATCTGAATTGTTATACTTTGCAGTTAGAACGATCCCTCACATACCTATATGAAGCCTATAGGGAAGAGCTTTATAGCAGGTAAGGCCTGCAGGTATAGCAGGTGGAAACCTATGAAACTAACCTCCCCCAACCAAGGTAGTAACTGAAAAATAATATTACATCCCAGGGGTAGAGAGGGATGGGATGGTAGAAATTAGCACCACTATTAATGACCTAAAGAATTCAGTGGTGGGGCTTCCCTGGTGGCGCAGTGGTTGAGAGTCTGCCTGCCAATGCAGGGAACACGGGTTCGAGCCCTGGTCTGGGAAGATCCCACATGCCACGGAGCAACTGGGCCCGTGAGCCACAACTACTGAGCCTGCGCGTCTGGAGCCTGTGCTCCGCAACAAGAGAGGCCGCGATAGTGAGAGGCCCGCGCACCGCGATGAAGAGTGGCCCCTGCTTGCCACAACTAGAGAAAGCCCTCGCACAGAAACGAAGACCCAACACAGCCATAAATAAATAAATAAATTAATTAATTAATTAATTTAAAAAAAAAAAGAATTCAGTGGTGATGTTCTCAGTCTTCTCTGCATTTGATTAGCCAGTCTGGCCCCTGGAAAAAAACTGGATATATTCTTGAGAATGATTTTAGACGAGGGCAGGCTGAATCAGGCAACATCCTTGATCACTGCTATTGTGCCAAATAAAGCAGATTAATAAGGCCTCACTTACTTCGTATCTGACTATTTCTGGTGAGTGTGTTGTTTTCCATTTCAATTAAAAAGAGAATCAGAAACAACTCGTGTTTAAATAGAACGAATTCATTTACTGTTTTCCTCAGGGCTGTGTTAACCTCCTGCCCTCCATCACAAAAGAGTACAAAGAGGTCTGAACAACATAAATATCCCCAGAGTATCACATTAGTCACTTATATCGATGACATCATGCCAACTGGACAGGACAAGCAAGAGACGGCTAGTACACTAGAGACCTTGGTAACACATGCGTGCTTCGGGAACTGAGTGTTAAGACCTGTAAAGATTTGAGAGATGTGCCAATTTCGAGAAAAATTAGGGATGCAATAGGCAGGGGCCTACTCAGATATCACTTCCAAAACAAGAGGCAAATTATTGCATTTTATATCCCCTGGCACAAAAAAGAAAGCACAGTGCCTGGTAGGCCTCTTTGGATCTGAAAACATCACGTGCCACACCTAGGAATGCTACTCCAGCCCTGGGTGAAATGGAGGCTGCCGAATCTGAGACTTACGGCACATAGCAGCAAGAGGATCACGATACCGGCCCCTGAGAATCTGGAGCAAGGCCACAGGAGAGAACTGTAAACCTTGTGAGAAACTGCTCGAGGTGTGTTGCTGATCCTTGGTAGAGATGGGTGTTTGACCATGGGAAAGCCTTCCCGGCCAAGTCATATTATCAGACGGACCCAGCAGTACATCATAAAATGGAAATGGTACATCTGAGATGAAGCCCAAGTCATATCTAATATCAGATTTTCTTATAGGTTAAAAGCTTCAGTTTTTATTTTCTTGTGCATGCAACAAATAGTATAAGATTTTTCATTACTGATAATGATCATCTCATTATCTTTTAGGAGAAGGTGTTAAACATAATTGTGTTAATTAATCTTAATGAATTTTAAAAATACCTATGTTACCTATATTGTCCAGAAGTACATTAGAAATATTTCAGCATCACGGTTTGAAGTAAGAATTTCCTTATAATTTTTGAACATGATTTTTTTCATGGTTTGTTATAATTTAATCTTTAACTTTTAATCTAGTTTTCCCAATAATATTCTGGAATTATAGTCAAAGAAAAATTATCTCTAACATATACGTCTTTATTGTGGTATGCCTTGGCAAAATACACAAGAAAATTATCGCCAAGGTATTTGTCAACACAAAATATGAAACAGTAACAGCATGTATAGCTCTTAACACACTGTTCTAAATTGATAAATTTATAAATTTGGTACTTTGCACAATCTCATAATAGCTCTGTTAAGGTCTAGGTACTTGTTTAAGAGAAATTATTCTCCCAAATTCCAAGATACCCAAGAATAAAGAAGTATTTACACTTTAGGACAGTTCATACAATGAAATATTATGTAAACATTTGAAAATATGTTTTCAAAGAAAATTAAATAGCATGAATAATTTTCATGATACCATATCACATTAAAATAATCTAAACATGCAACTTACATAATTATATTGTGTTTAAATATCTTTCTTTTCCATATATTTTAAAATAAATATAATTTTATAATGTGAAAAACATATATTATATAAATATAAAATGAATGATTCTCTTTAAAACTGCTATATTATTGAAGCTGTAGAATATCATCACTTATATTCATAAATCATAAAGTTTTATCTCCTATCTAGAACCTGATAGACAGCAAATGACATCATAACTTTCTCCATGTTGTTTTATCAAATATCCATTTTGCTCAAATGGTCTCCATGATTACAACATATAATATATAATAATAACACTGTTGTAAGGCCAGACACTATAAAACTCTTAGAGGAAAACATAGGCAGAACACTCTATGACATAAATCACAGCAAGATCCTTTTTGACCCACCTCCTAGAGTAATGGAAATAAAAACAAAAATAAACAAATGGGACCTAATGAAACTTAAAAGCTTTTGCACAGCAAAGGAAACCATAAACAAGATGAAAAGACAACCCTCAGAATGGGAGAAAATATTTGCAAATGAAGCAACTGACAAAGGATTAATCTCCAAAATATACAAGCAGTTCATGCAGCTCAATATCAAAAAAACAAACAACCCAATCCAAAAATGGGCAGAAGACCTAAATAGACATTTCTGCAAAGAAGATATACAGATTGCCAACAAACACATGAAAGGATGTTCAATATCACTAATCATTAGAGAAATGCAAATCAAAAGTACAATGAGGTATCACCTCACACCAGTCAGAATGGCCATCATCAAAAACTCTACAAACAATAAATGCTGGAGAGGATGTGGAGAAAAGGGAACCCTCCTACACAGTTGGTGGGAATGTAAACTGATACAGCCACTATGGAGAACAGTATGGAGGTTCCTTAAAAAATTAAAAATTGAACTACCATATGATCCAGCAATCCCACTGCTGGGCATATGCCCTGAGAAAACCATAACTCTAAAAGAGTCATGTACCACAATGTTCATTGCAGCACTATTTACAATAGCCAGGACATGGAAGCAACCTAAGTGTCCATCAACAGATGAATGGATAAAGAAGATGTGGCACATATATACAATGGAACATTACTCAGCCATAAAAAGAAAAGAAATTGAGTTATTTGTAGTGAGGTAGATGCACCTAGAATCTGTCATACAGAGTGAAGTAAGTCAGAAAGAGAAAAACAAATACCGTATGCTAACACATATGTATGGAATCCAAAAAAAAAAAAAAAAGGGTTCTGAGGAACCTAGGGGCAGGACAGGAATAAAGACGCAGACATAGAGAATGGCCTTGAGGACACGGGGAGGGAGAAGCGTAAGCTGGGACAAAGTGAGAGAGTGGCATGGACATATATACACTACCAAATGTAAAATAGCTAGCTAGTGGGAAGCAGCTGCATAGCACAAGGAGATCAGCTCAGTGCTTTGTCCACCTAGAGGGGTGGGATAGGGAGGGTGGGAGGGAGGGAGATGCAAGATGGAGGGAATACGGGGATATATGTATATGTATAGCTGATTCATTTTGTCATATAGCAGAAACTAACACAATATTGTAAAGCAATTATACTCCAATAAAGTTGTTTAAAAAATAATAAAAGAAACATTTTTTAAAAATAATAATAACACTGTATATATTTATTCAAACAGAAGTGTTGTGCTAAGAATACCCAAAGTATTGTGATCATACAAAAGTTAGCACCAAGAACTTATTGTTAAATGATATGCACTTCCTGCCCCAAAACAAAATAACAAAATGCCATAAATAAAGCAAATGTCCACAGAATTAAAAGATTAATGTATCTTTCACATATATGTATATGTATAGATATAATATATATATATACACATATATATATCACAAATCTCTACTTAACATGTTCATTCTTCTATGTTTTTGTCCTTGTATAATACAATTAACATGCCTATTTTAATATTCTTGTCTATTAATTGTAATGTCTGTGTCAGTTATGCACTGATTTCAAATGTTTAATTTTCCTCCTTAGTATGGTTCATATTTTCCTCCCTTTTTGCCTGGTAATTTGGACTGGCTGCCAGATATTGTAAATTTTACCTTGTTTAGTGTTAAATATTTTCTATTTTCCTAAACATAGTTTTGAGTTTTGTTCTGGGACACAGTTAAGTTATTTAGAAAGAGTTTGATTCTTTTGATATTTCTTTCAAAGTTTGTTAAGTAGAACTAGAGCAGTATTTATTCTAAAGCTGATTATTACCCTTTACTGAGGTATTATGGGTTTAATTTTGTCCTCTCCAAAAAAAGATATGTTGAAGTCCTAACCATTATTTGGAAGTACAGTTATTGCAGGTTTAAGCAATTTAAGATGAGGTCACTTATGGGCCCTCATATGACTGGTGTCATTATAAAAAGGGGACGTTTGTACCAACATACATAGGAATAAGATGGTCATATGAAAATAGAGCAGAGGGCTTCCCTGGTGGCGCAGTGGTTGAGAATCTGCCTGCTAATGCAGGGGACACGGGTTCGAGCCCTGGTCTGGGAAGATCCCACATGCCAAGGAGCAACTGGGCCCGTGAGCCACAACTACTGAGCCTGCGCATCTGGAGCTTGTGCTCCGCAACAAGAGAGGCCGCGATAGTGAGAGGCCCGCGCACCGCGATGAAGAGTGGCCCCCGCTTGCCGCAACTAGAGAAAGCCCTAGCACAGAAACGAAGACCCAACACAGCCAAAAATAAATAAATAAATAAATAAATAATAAAAATAAAGTAATTCCTTTAAAAAAAAAAAAAAAAAAATAGAGCAGAAATTAGAGTTATGCTGCCACAAGCCAAGGAATCAGGGCCACCAGGATTTAGAAGAGAGATATGAAGCCATCTCTCTCATAACCCTCAGAAGGAACCAGCTCTGCCAACACCTTGATTTCAGACTTCTAGCTTCCAGAACTGTGAGACAATACACTTCTCTTGTTTCATCTACCTAGCCTGTGGTACCTTATTACTGCAGCCCCAGGAAATTACTACCTGAGGCAAACTTTTCTGAGCACTCTTCCTAGTGCCCTATGAACAATGAGGTTTTCCAATCTGACTGTGGTGATAGGCATTATTCTTAGTTCTCCAGGAGACCTGAATAGTACTGTTATCGCAAATCCTTTGACCTGGTTCTTTCTATAGCCTTGGGTAGTTTCCTCTTGTGCACACGCTGGTCAGTATTCTGCTGACCTCCATATCTCTGAGCAGTTTTTTCCTCCCTCATATCTTCTGTTCTGCCATCTATGGCAAGCTCATTTTCCTCCTAACTCTCAGCTCTGTCTCCTCAACTAATAAAACCCACTGTGCCCAAACTGGTTCTCTGCACTGCAGCCTACAAACACTCTCAAGACCGTAAACTCAAAATGGGCAATTTTAGGGCTCATCCCATTATCTCTCAGGGATTACTGCTCTTCAGTACCTCATGTCCGATGTCTTGAAAACCATTGTTTCATATATTTTGTCAAGTTTTTCTCGTTGTTTCAGGTGTATGGGTAAATCCACTTTCTGTTACGCATCTTGGGCAAAGTGGAAGTCTATTCTCTTATATGTATTATTTCTTTTTATTACTGACATATTTTTATAAGTTTCTCTGGCAGTAATTTCCCCCATAATATCCAGAATGAAATTTTAAAGATATACTTTAGGACATATCACTGCTCTACTTTAAGAGACTCAAGATAAAATCCGAAATCTATTCCATACCGTATAAGCTCTCTTTCTTGGTCCAGTCCATGACTATTTATTTGACCTCATCTCCACTTCAGTAGCTATGCATCACTCACTGACCTTCTTTGATTTCTTCACAGGCACAAGGACGTTTATCCTCAGAGCTTTTACACTGGCTGTTCTCTGTGCCTGGAAAGCATTTCCCAGAGATTTTCTCATAATTGCCTGTCTTTCGTCAGTCAGGTGTCAGCCCAAATGTCTCTTCCTCAGAAAGGATTTTCCTAATTTTATCTAAAATAGCTTACCTACCTAGAGGCTCTGTTACCCTGTTTTATTTTATTTATACCACTTTTCCCTATCTGAAGTATCTCAGCTGCCCATACTTCCTTAGAATATAAGTTCCATGAGAAATATAAATTTTACTTTACTGTTCATAGCTACATCTTCAGTGTATAGATCAGTGTCTGTGGAATAGTAGTACTCATTAAATGCTTTTGGGCACTGGGTAAGTTAATTTAAGAAAAGAATGTAAGCAGGTAAACATCTTCCATTCCCCAGAGCTATTAATAATTTAATGATGTTTTACTTTATCTCTTATTTGTAATTTAGAGAGGTAACTTAGATGCTTATAAAGTATTTTATATTGCACACCCTTACACAAAATAATACAATGCTATTGTAAAATAGTTATGTTTATGTTACCTGTTCTTGTTACAGTAGAAAAGAAATAAGTTAACACGCATAGTCTGTAAGGACTAAAAATAGCATTTTCCTTTGCTCTACTTAAAAATGTGTCTCTGGCATTAAAGAGTGGGATAACCAGAAACTTCACGTTTATATGAGAGTAAGTATTTATAATTCCCCATCATTTCTCATTTATATAACTATAATTTCTACTATTCTCTAAGGACAAACCAATCTTCCAATATGACACTTGAGAAGGAAATGTAACTATATTCTTTTATTACTTTAAAAATTATAATGATTGAAAAACTCCAATCAGTATATTCATCCAATGAAATTCTTAGTATTATATAAAAGAGCTGTAGCTCTTTCTTAGAGAAATATTTTTCTTACCTTGTGGAAATAAGGGAAACGTGAAACAAGACAGTAGAAAGAGATGTATGCGTAAATGTGTGCTTTTAGCTGAAATTTTGAGTTGGAAAGTCTTTCCTAATATAGAACAATGGTTTTTACATTGGAGGAGGGGAGCACTGTTATATCCTTTTATGCAAATCAAATTCCATAATGTGGACAGACATCAATTGAATAAGACTTCTTTCAACTCATTATAAAGCAACATTAAAAAAGTAACTTTAGACATCACAGACTACAAAAAGATTTCCGTTACAACCAGCCAGGGTCGTCTTTGTCCTCAGATTTTCCTAAGCATCAGCCCTAAATTTAATGCATCAGGCGTAATTTTCTATATATTGAATTTTGCATTTTCCATGTTTAGCAAAACGTATATGTATGGGACTTGCCTGGTGGTGCAGTGGTTAACAATCCTCCTGCCAATGCAGGGGACACGGCTTCGATCCCTGATCCAGGAAGATCCCACATGCCGTGGAGCAACTAAGCCCATGCATCACAACTACTGAGCCTGTGCTCTAGAGCCTGCGAGCCACAACTACTGAGCCCGAACGCCTAGAGCCTGTGCTCCACAACAAGAGAAGCCACCGCAATGGGAAGCCCTTGCACCACAACAAAGAGTAGCCCCCGCTTGCAGCAACAAAGACCCAATGCAGCCAAAAATAAATAAATAAATAAATAAATAAAAATTTTTAAAAAGTATATGTATGTTCACTGACAATTTCACTGTGTGTATTTACATTTGATTATTTTTTCAAAGGCACTGTTTACTTTTCCAGAGGAGGAAAATGGTGTAGACGGAAATATTTTTCGTGGCTAGATGATGTCCATACTTAACAAACGTGGAAACTGGAGTTTTAGAAAGGGGCAACCCACATCAAAACTTACTAACTGTATGAACAAACTGGTTTTTGAGGAAAGGGCTTATTGCTGTGGGCAAGTATTTCTAAATACTGAACTCCAGAATTGTATGTCCTTACATAAGCAAGGCTGGGAAACCCCTGTCTTCCCAGGCTAAATGATTAGGACTAACAACAATATTTTCTCTGTTGGCAAGGCCACTCCCATGAAGGAAGAAGAGGAGGGGGCTATACTACATACACATAAAGGTCTGAGCTGGTGCACAGTCCAAGTGGTAGGATAACTACCATATATACATTTCATGGGGCTACACAGGAAGTTAAATCCAAATCAAAATGCTGTTTGATGATTATAAATTGTGGCCAGGAAAGATTGATATATGATTTAAAATGCTAAGTGCCATCAGGTTAAAACAATTTCAGACCAAAGTCTTTTTGTTAAGGTTGTAGACCATCAGGGCAAACAGATTTGGTTCTTGGGCTTGATCAGGCCGGTTTCTTCCCAGACAGGATTAAGAAAGGATGGGGCATACCAATATTTATAACTGTAATCATTTGTAAAGGCTCTCTTCCTAAACAAACCTCCTCCTTTTAATTTTTTATTTGTTCTACTCTTCCCTTAGCTGTGCTAAAATCCTTCACTCATATTACGGTCTAGTCTTCCTGGTATGGAAACCACTTTTTCCTAAGTGCTTTAGAGATTCTGTTTATCTCTACTCTCTTTCAAAATGAGTTGATTCTATGTTTTAACTCAGTGAGGACATTCTTTTTTTGCTTATGGGAACATTCCATTGATATGATTCCCTAAGAAAGTTGCCTACTGAATATACAAGTGTATTAAAATACTCAAACATCACTGGAAACTTATTTGTCAAATTCTTTTTCTTATATACCTTAAACTTTCTTTTGACCATTTCTTATAGATAGCATAATTTAAGAAAAAAAAATAACAGCTTCTTTAAAAAATTGTAGTTTAAGCCATGCATTCCTACAGAGCTGTGGTTCTTTTAATTTTCAACTAAGGGTTGGGGGGAATTTAATGAAACACCTTGATCATTTCCTAAGAAAACCACACATACATGTGTTAGCACATGGTTTCAAAGACCTATTCCCATCTTAATACTAATTATAAGCAAAATGTTTTTCAAATTTTTTTTTCTTTTCTCTAAAATCTCATTTTGGCCATCCTGTTTATCTATCATCTCTATGTAGATATCTAAAATCTTAGTCTCAAATCTTTGCCTCTTTGATTTGCTTACAAACATCTCCTACATGACGTCAGGGATCATTTCCTCTGTTTCCTCAGAAACTTCATAGCATTATTCTTCACCGTTCTTGAGGAGCACACCACTTTTACCTTTGTATTAGTGTCATCTCATTCAATAGACTGAAACTTTCAGTATTTGCAGGCAAATTTCTGGACGGGAATTTCCTATTCAAGTTTACTAAGCAATTTCTGACTGGAAAACAAACAAAAAACAGGGAAGATCTATTTTCCATTTTTTTTTGTTTGTTTTTGTTCACTGTTTCCAGACTGTCCATTCTCCTGCAGCTTTGATCCTGCCAGATCAGCACCCAGCCCAGCGCTGTACCTCCTTCTGCTGAGCCACACCCTCAGCATCAGGCTATTTTCCACTTTTTAATGGAAAATGTATAATTCAAATATCAACCAAAACTCTCAACCAGTTTCCAAAATGTAACTAAAACATTATAAGGTAGCATTGTATTAGAATGTTAAATGCTTAAACATTTCTTCCAGAACAATTAAAGTGGCTTTGTGTAGTCATGACCTCTTTTAGCACCAGCTATATCAAATATGCACATTCCCATTTTTGACATTAGACATGCTTTTCAAAATGTCTACACATGACTCGGATGGTCTAGCAACTGAATTTAGAATGCATTTCTAGAATTTTCTTAGACATAATTTTGTTAAAAATATGTGTGTCATTTGGAGGTGAATACATATTTTTTTATTTAAACATCACCCAAAACATTGTATTAAAAGGTATGTATGTTTTATGATGCTTTGATATTAAAAAGATTAAGAGGTGTACCAGGGAAAACGTTAAACAGGGAGACTTTCTGTTAAGGTTCTTTCAGTTGCAAGTACCAGAAACTAACTTGTGGTAATATAATTAGGAAAATTATTGAAAGGAGATTGGGTAACAGGATCCAGGGAAGAGCTGATCTACTAAGCTACAGAAAGGGTCGAAATAAGGGTCATTTTAGAGATCTTAGCTATTGAAAATCCTATACTTTCCCTTAGTAGATGGATCATTGACCTGTTTAGCCAGGAATGAGATGGCTCTGCAGATCAAAACTCCAAACTCGTGGGAGAAATCATAACAGTGCTAAAGCTGTTCTCTGTTATTTGCATCTGATTCATCTATCAATCTCTAGTGAAGCTAGCCTAGTACCATTTTAAACTGTAGTCATGCTGAATTTATTTTGTGTCCCTTGCTTCCATTATTTCCTAAAGACCTATAATATACCACACAGTCACTACTCAAACATAGAACTTGGAAACATCTATTGTGCTGTTTCATTATAGAAAAAATTTTAAATCAGTTAAAGTTAAATAAATCCAATGCACTTTGGTACCACTGTTATTCAAAAAACTGTTGAGTTTATTTTTCAAGTTAAAGTGAGTTGAAGTCATAATCCTCTTATGAAATTATTAAAATACTACTATTCTGAGTGAAAGGTGGCGAAATTTAGCTTAAATGTTATGAAAAGAGTTTGTTCTTTGTTTTGTGCTCCGTTTTGAAAGATTCTAATTATACCCATTCTGTTCTCTTTGTCTGCCTCTCGGCAGGAATATCATAAGTTGTGTAAAATATGGATGAGACCTGTCACATGTGACTTAAAATACACAAATATTTATTTTAATTTTTGAAGTAGCTTTATTTCTTTGGCTTTCATGCTTTAAAAAAATCTAATTTTGTTCAGAAATATATTTTCTAAACGCTGATGTGTTATAAAACAGTAAGCTTCTTAGAATCAAATATAAAGCATAGCCTCATCAGAAAATATTCTTTACAATATTCTGTAAAGAATATACAAAATACATAGCTAACGTTTCCTAAACACTGCCCACAATATTATTACTAAAGGTAAATGTGAAACCTTATTCTGTCCTTCCCTGTCTGTCTTCCCCAACTCACGACACTGTATTTTCAAAGTGAAATAGTTTAATTTGAATTGCAAATCTTATCACATATATAGTTTTCGTCTTTTCTATCTGGATGAATGACAATGGTATATAAGAGTTAACAAACCTTATCCAGTTTTAAATACATTTCTGGTATTGAAAGCTAACAGAGCTGAAAGTTGAATGGGAGAAAGCTCAGCTCCTGTATTCATTCTTTTATTTGTGTTCTGAAAGGGCCTTATGGAGAAAACCTGATAGAAATGTTACGGCGTTACTAAATAGATCTAAGTGCAAGGTGAGAAAATAAAAGGTTGGGTTTGCTGCTTCTTTTGTCATTTTATAAGGAATGGATAGTGCTTTCAAAATGAGGGCCTGAGGCTATGCGTGTCCTTTAATTTCTCAGACCCTGAGAAGAAGCAGTCCATCCCTCAATGGCCTACTGAAAGAAATCTTTAAAGAAACTCCATGTTCTAAGAACATACACCCTTTTGAAGGATGAAAACAAAATGGGGGAGGGGGAATTTAAATTAAGGAGACATATATCCCCGTACACAGGAATATCCAACACCCACTTGAGAGCTGATCTGGGAAGATTATCATTATGACTGCAATGGAACTTATTTCCTGTGATTTGTTGTGCTTCGTTTCACTGGAATATGGGGTTTACCTTTAAATGGTGTGTGAAGTAGAGTGATAATTAGGGTGACATGGGAGCTTACAGCTAGCTACATTGCTAACATGACAGTCCAACAAGTAAAAATACTTTACTCTGAGAAGCTCCCAGAAAACTTAGCAATTTGTTTCCCATTTGAGGCCACAAAGTATTATGGAAAAGCAAGGTCTTTGGAGTGATGCACTTCCTACCTTAGGCAGATCAGTTAACTTTGGGTCTCAGTGTCTAGCCTTGTTAAATGAGGGTAGTACTATGGGATATACTGAGCTCTCTGGAAGATTAACTGAAATAACATAGGTAAAACATCAGTACAAATTAAACTCACAGTGGGGTTAATTTCCTTCCCCCATTGAAGTTAACTTGGCTCTAATGTGGATGGGGGCATTTACTTTTTCTTTAACTGATGACAACAACTATAGAAGAGTTTCAAGAAGTATATACAATTTCTTGCAATATGGAATGATTAAAGATGATTAATCATTTCTCTTTACAGAGAATTAATTTTTAATGATTAAGTAAAAATAAATATCTGGAGCTCAAATCTTAGGCAGTATAAATAAATAAACCTAATACTTTCTTTAATCAGTGAAGCTTTATGGGCCAGCATATGCTTAATAAACATTTGTCCCACTATATGATAATACCTGGAAATACAGCATTACTTTGCCTACTAGCATAGCATTGCCATTGATAATAGAATAATAAAATAATTAAATTGAGAAAACCGAACAGCTATAGCTTTAATCTAAAATTACACACCACTGCATCAAAAAGAATAAAATACCCGGGAATAAACGTAGCTAAGGAGGCAAAAGACCTGTACTCTGACAACTGTAAGACACTGATGAAAGAAATCGAAGATGACACAAACAGGTGAAAAGATATACCATGTTCTTAGATTAGAAGAATCAGTATTGTCAAAATGATTATACTACCCAAGGCAATCTACAGTTTCAGTGCAATCCCTATCAAACTATCAATGGCACTTTTCACAGAACGAGAACAAAAAAAATTACAGTTTGTATGGAAACAAAAAAGAACCCAAATAGCCAAAGCAATCCTGAGAAAGAAAAACGGAGCTGGAGGAATCAGGCTCCTTGACTTCAAACTACACTACAAAGCTACAATAATCAAAACAGAATGGTACTGGCACAAAAACAGAAATATACATCAATGGAACAGGATAGAAAGCAGAGAAATAAACCCACACACCTATGGTCAATTAATCTACAACACAGGGGGCAAAAATATACAAGGAAGAAAAAGACAGTCTCTTCAGTAAGTGGTGCTGTGTAAACAGGACCTCTACATGTGAAAGAATGAAATTAGAATATTCTCTGACACTATACACAAAAATAAACACAAAATGGATTAAATACCTAAATGTAAGACCAGATACTATAAAATTCTTAGAGGAAAACATAGGCAGAACACTCTCTGACATAAATCACAGCAATATCTTTTTGGATCCACCTCCTAGAGTAATGAAAATAAAAACAAAAATAAACAAATGGGACTGAATTAAGCTTAAAAGGTTTTGCACAGCAATGGAAACCTTAAACAAAACAAAAAGACAACCTTCAGAATGGGAGAAAATATTTGCAAATGAAGCGACAATCGTCGCTTTGGATTAATCTCCAAAATATACAAACAGCTCATGCAGCTCAGTATCAAAAAAATAAACAACCCACTCAAAAAATGGGTGGATGATCTAAATAGACATTTCTCCAAAGAAGACATACATATGGACAATAGGCACATGAAAAGATGCTCAACATCACTAATTATTAGGGAAATGCAAATCCAAACTACAGTGAGGTATCACCTCATACTGGTCAGAATGACCATCATCAAAAAATCTACAAACAATAAATGCTGGAGAGGGTGTGGAGAAAAGGGAACCCTCTTGAACTGTTGTTGGGAATATATATTGGTACAACCCCTATGGAGAACAGTATGGAGGTTCCTTAAAAAACTAAAAATAGAATTATCATATGACCCAGCAATCCCATTCCTGGGCATATACCTGGAGAAAACCATAATTCCAAAAGAAACATGCACCCCAATGTTCATTACAGCACTATTTACAATAGCTAGGACATGGAAGCAACCTAAATGTCCATCAACAGAGGAATGGATAAAGAAGATGTGGTACATATATACAATGGAGTATTACTCAGCCATAAAGAAGAATGAAATAATGCCATTTGCAGCAACATGAATGGAGCTAGAAATTATCATACTAAGTAAAGTAAGTCAGCCAGAGAAAGACAAATGTCATATGATATCACTTATATGTGGAATCTAAAAAGATGATACAAATGAACTTATTTACAAAACAGAAACAGACTCACAGACTTCAAAAACAAACTTATGGTTACCAAAGGGGAAAGGGCGGGGGGAGGGATAAATTAGAAGTTTGAGATTAACATATACACACTACTATATATGAAATAGATAATCAACAAGGACCTATTTATAGCACAGGGAACTCTACTCAGTGTTCTGTAATAACCTATATGGGAAAAGAATCTGAAAAAAATGGATATATGTATATGTATTAAATGAAAGATTTTGCTGTACCCCTGAAAGTAACACCACACTGTAAATCAACTATACCCCAAAATAAAGTAAAAATTACATTAAAAAAAAGAAAATTACATAAGAAAATTAAATAAATAATGCAGATGTTAGCTATATAATTTAAATGAGATAATACTTATAACAAGTAACTATATGTCCCCATTTTACTGGGACAGTCCTGGGTTACATTCCAAATACCAATAATATTATTAATAGGGCCAGTTTCACTTTTAAAAGAGAATTATTATTGTAATTATTATAAGAAAACATTTTTTTTCTTTTACAAGCTGGTTTTTGGGAAAACCAGCAGCAAAATAAAATATTAATAAATTCAAATACATAAAAAACCTATCATATGGAAAAAATCATGAGTAAAGTCAAAGGAAAAATGATAAACTGGAAAAAATATCTGCAACATATATCACAGGTAAGGACTAATATATAAAGGACTCTTGAAAACCGAATAAAAGAGACCAAATCCTCAATTGATTATAAAAGCAAAGTAATGAACATTTTATGGAAAAAAATATATAAAAGATCCTTATATATGTTAAAATATGCTCATTTTCACTCCTATTAAGAGAAACGCAAATTAAAAGTACCACAAGATATCACTTTTCACCTGTGAAATATGTGAAAGTTCAAAAGCTGTGGGGAAACAGACCCTTTCATACACTGCCAAGTGAAAGAGCCAACTGGCACAATTCTGCTTCTAGGGTTTAACTGAAGATACAACTCCACAAATATAAAATATTACATGAACAGACTTATTCACTGAGGCATTATCTGTAATAACAAAATACTGGAAACCACCTAACACACTGGAAGCGTAAACAAACAAGGGTGCCGAATCTCTGTAAACCACTATGGAGTGGCTTCCGTGATTTATTAAGTGAAAACATAAGGTGCAAATAATGTTTCATACTCCAGTATTTTGTAAGGAAGAAAAAGAAATCAGAAGGCAATGTATGCACTTGCTATTTTTGTGGAAAGAAACCTAGGAAGAATAAATCAGGATAATAAAAATCATCACCCAGAGAGAGTAAGAGGTCATGGTATTAATGTGATAGCTCTGTGAGTGAGAAATCCCTGAGTTCAACTTTTTATATGGTTTGATTTTTGAACCATTAATACTTCGCATATTCAAAAATGAAATCACAAAAATAAAATAGGTCAACTCCAAACTGCATCTAAATAAAAAGTAATAAAACAAATTTTATTTCAAATTAATAACATACACAAGAAACAGAATGAATTCGAGTAACTTTTGGACCCAGTCCTCTGACAGAACACACTTAGTAGATATTCCAAGGACAAAAATAACTGCAAAGGAATTACTTAGTTGGTTTGTTTATTGTTGTGGAATAAATGTAGTTGAATCTAAAACACCTTTGTGGGTGATGTAGGATAGAGCACATAGGTAAATACATTGATATTCTCAGGAACCAGGGGACTCTGTGGAAGAAAGAATACACAAATATCTAATGTGAATGGTGAGGAAGAACTCTGTGGAAGACTGTGTGTGTGTGTGTGTGTGTGTGTGTGTGTGTGTGTGTGTTTTCTAGATCTTTAGAAAGAACCAGAATAGACTGGAAGAGCCTAGAAGCAATGACACACCATTAACAATATGTACATCTTGATTTTTAAGTATCATTTCCCATTAAAAGGAACTAAAAAGATTCCTTAAAGAAATGGCTGATTTCAACTTAATAAGTAAATAGAGTCTATCGTATTGAGTTTATATTTTAGGTACACATTTTAAGCTGTGTGACTTTAAGCAAGTTATATAGTATATATCTGCCACAATTTCCTCCATTATAAAAATGAGAATCATGGTAATAGCTAATACTTAAATAGCCTTTTACTATTTTCCAGGCCCTGTTCTAAGATCATTTCTGTTGTATAAGCTTCTTGTGAGAAAGTTGGTAACATGAAATGGACAAATTATACATTAAAATGATATATTTTACTTATATATTTAAATATATTATAAACATAATTTAAAGAAAAATATACAAAAATTATGACAGGTAGATAATATATTCATTTTCTTATACTTCAAAGGGATTTTGCAAATCAAGTAAATACTATTAAGTCCACAGAAGAAAAATAGTAAAGGACATGAAAGGAACTTTACATGAAATAAATAAAAATGACTAAAATAAGTAGGGGGAACATTTAAACTGACTAAAATCAAAGGAATACAATTAAAAATTAGTTTAAATGTGCCATTTTCAACTTAATAAATAGTAAAACAGAGTAATAAAAATAAAAAGCTAGTCAGTGTTAATGATGGTCCTTGCTAACAGTATGTTAAATACTACATAGGATTCTAAATTGGTACAAATTTCAAAGCAATTCATATGGGGACTTCAAAAAATATATATAACTTTGACTAAGTATTTCCATTTCTTAGAATTTATCATAAGTAAATAATCACGGTTTGTACAAAGACATAGTTACAATGGTGTTTTTCCCAGCATTGTTTGTATTATCAAAAAATTGTAAACAACCCAAAGTTCCACAATGAAGGCAAAGTAATGACTAACCACCTGTGCAGTGGAACCCCATGCAACCATTACCAATTACGCTAAAGAAATTACATTCATTGTACATTTTAACATTTTAAAATACTATGTTAAATTTAAAAAATATAATCCCATTAAAAATATGTGTTTTATAATATAAAAACAATAGAATTCCAAACATCACAAAGTCAAAGAACTTATCTCTAGATCATAGTTTTAGAATGACTTTTCCTTTTGGGTATGTGCATTTTTTAAATGTTTGTGGTATTCCTTTTCTATTGTAATAGATGTATAACTTTTGACATGAAGAAGAAAAGAAGGTACAAAAATTCGTTCAAATTATTAATACTATTCTAGAAGCAAGAGTCTTCAGAAAAACATGTTTGCGATTCTAACATTTCCTCTTTTTAATCATAACACAATTAACTTGCTCTGTCAACTTAAAATTGTATTAGAACATCTTTTCAGAGAGCTACCTTAATTGAAGAAAAGGAACTGAATAACTTGAAATCAATTTTCATGTATTCTAAGGAGAACTCAGTCTATTTCAGTGTTTGAGCCAAACAAAACTGTTCCTGAAGATTAGAGAAGCTATTTTGGAGTTGCTATTTTCTAAATCCTGCAATCATAACAGGTCACTATGCTTGCATCATTAGAAATCGCCTTTATCTAACTTGAAAATTTTATGAATAAGCAACTGATGAGTTTTAAAATGAGACAAATGAGCAATGAAAGTCAGACCACATTACTACTTTTCTGAAAAACTACTCTAGTGATTGGATAAATTTAGCTCAGTATAATGAAAGTTTATAACCCAACATAAGGATTTGTTTGTTTTTTCAGCTAAATGAATTTGCATTGCGTACTTGTGGAAGTTTTCAAAAGGGTTGAAGAATTGGAAAAACAGATATAAACAAAAGGTATGATAAATAGCATTATAACAAGCTGGGATGAGGGAGATTCTAGAGAGAGCCAAAGAGATTAAGAGTATATCTGGTTTTATTTAGCATCTTCAGTAAGTATACAAAACCAATATAAAATATGGTATAACTGAAAGTTTCTGAGAATATACAAAATATACAAGTATTTAAAAATATATGTATAACATATAAATACATATTCATATGCATGTATGTATAGGGAGGTATGCTAAGATATAAGGGAGACATAAATTTAAAGGAAACAATGTTTTAAAGAAGACTAAAGCCTCAATAAAAATGCCACTTAGCAGCTGGGGAAGCTTGAAAATGTAATCATCCTAATAAATAATATCTTATTATAATTTGTTCTTAGTTTATAAATATCGTGTCTTAAGCTTTTCTTTGCTATTTAAAGAGATGGCTGTTTGATTTCTCATATTTTTACAAGGCATCATATCAGGTGTCTTGGGTAATGAGATTGTTCCATTGAGAAAATGCCAGAGTTCATGGTCAATAATTCCAAATCCCTAATATAAGTCCTCCATTAAAAAAATTAAGAATTCTAAGCAGGATTTACTATATGTACCAGAATATAGCTCCATGATGATGGGGGTTTCAGCTTTTGCTCGCTGCCATAGGCCTAGTAGAATTTGATATTCTGTTTTACACATTACTTTATAACATCACTTTTCTGCTAGATAATTTTGTTACTCCTTGTTCCTCTTCTCCTGTAGCTTAACCTTTCTTTATAGTTTTTGTTATAAAGCAAAGCAATGAAATATATGAGAAGAAATTTAAATTTTAATGTTTGAATACCCTTTACTCTTGAAATACTCCTAAGCTTATATATAGTTACAAGGCTATCTAATATTTTAATGTAGGATCTAATAACTTTAATAATGCCTACAAGTTTCAAAATACCTAAATGACCAAAACAATGAGTAGCAGAATTTTGGGCAAGTTTAACATATGACTACTGATGCTGTTTCAAACTATATCCAACTAGTGATATTTTCTGACTAAAAAAAATAAGGTGGACTTTTATCTCAGAGAAACAAAAAGGCTACAGCCTAAAAAACTGACACTTCTTGGTCTGTGAAAAATAACAAACTTCATCATTAAGAGTGCTGGTGCCAACAAGTATGTAAATCACAGCATCCATGTATAGAAACGCTCCTAGGTTCTGGACACACTGCTCAGTCCTGGTACCATCCCAAATCCTCTCAGCATGAAGACTGGGTACAATTAATCCCATTTTGAAGACGAGTAACCCAAGAAAAGATATAATTCACTCAGGTATGGAATGGAGACAAGTATAAAATTTGGACAGGTTTAATTCCAAAGCCCATATCCTTTCACTCTTTATCCTACCAGCAGAATTAAGAATGTTAGATGAGTAGTCGTGGTATTTTCAAGTTTTTGCAAAATCTACAACAATAAAAATAATAACTAAAAAGAAATTAAGGGAAGCTTACACTTTCAGTCAGATTAAGTCCCGCTGCATGCTTTTTGATTCAGTTTAGAGTAGTGGTCAGTATTTTTCTGGGAAGATAAACTAGATATACAGTTTCTTATAGTGAGATCACATGCATTTTGATTTAAGAACGTCCTGACTTCAGAAACAATGATTAGTCCTTCTTAGCTTATTTACATAATCTTTATTTATTTTCAGTAATTAAATGTAAATTCCTTTAAAAAAGTCTTTGTTTAAATAACTCTTAAAATTTGTACGTAAAGCCTTACAGTCTCTAATCTTGACTCCATAATAATTTATGCAGCTACTGATCAATAATTACAATTAACAGGAAGCAAAATTATCTTTAAAACATCTCTATACCATTTATTTTATATGCTTCCACAGTAAATCAAAATAATATTATTTCATGTCATTCATGGATTAGTTTTCCTAAATATTGAAAACTAGTTTTTAAAAGCTGTCAAAATAGAGATATTAGTCATATCTTGAAAAAAAAGTTAACATTTATGAAATATGTCATAATATTGTTCTTTCAAAATTTATTAGGCTCTATTACCTTATACTTTCCCATAATCTAGGTCTACATTTATTATAATAAAATTAGAATTTATTATTAATTAGAAGAGAAAAACAAACCAAGTCATCTGGTGTTTTTAATTTGCACTCTCATGTCCATTTCAGTAAAATGTTGCTGAATAAAAACTCTAAAGTCAGTCACACTGTCATTTCTTCCAAAAAAGTACAAACAGAGGAAGCCTAATAATTCTTTAAAGAACTAGCTGTTGGTAGAAAGTTTTAAGTTTTTGGTGTATTGTCAACATTTGGCTCTAGTTATGAACTCTTGTAATTTGCTTTAGATTTGGAATTAACATTAAATATTGAACTCACACTATGATTAGTTGGTTTACAATTTCCCAGACTTAGGAAACTGTGAACAAAACCCCCTTTACAAAATAGATGAACAGCATCCAAATGATGTTTCTGATACACCATGGAAAGAGAAGTTGTCTTGAGGTTCTCTGTAAACACAGGGGTAGTGAACTGAGGAAGAGGACTATCCAGAAAGTTCTATCCAACTTTTGATTAGCCTTCAAATAACAAAATGTTGCTAGGATAGAATCTCTAACTTCCTATGCACACTCCTCTGGTTAATAACAAAGCAGTTCTAAACTAGAAAGCCATGTGATGCCACATCCTAAATACATAATTTTTTCTAGTTCCATTAGCACTTGAGTAGCTCCATTATCTCTAGAGTAAATATAAACTTATATCATTCTTAATGCAATAAAAATCTCCCAACTCCAAGAATCTATTGTAACATTATAATGTACCTTACCTTGACTTTATTGTTAATTTTAATGAATTCTAAAAAGAAAAAAAGTATCATCATTTTAAACTGTTACTGATTATTATATGGTCATAGTCTGGATTTCTGATTCATCTATTTTGCTCCCATATTTGAAAATTTACAGTAACACAGGTTTACACTTCTCTGCTTTCTGAAGCCCTAAAAGATGAACAGATCACCTTGCTTGTACACAGTGCATCTCAGTTTAAAATGATGATGTGGCCGGGAGTTCCCTGGTGGTCCAGTGGTTAAGACTCTGTGCTTCAAATGTAGGGGGCATGGGTTTGATCCCTGGTCAGGGAACTAGGATCCCACATGCCACGTGGTGTGGCCAAAAAATTTTTTTTAAAAAATTGTGATGGGGGCCAACCACCTGTCCCAAGGAAATGGTCTTATAATAAGGCAGACCACATACATGCAATATTTTTTAAAATGATGCTTGTTTCTTCTCCCAATAAATGTGATGATTTTTTGATCAATCTTCCAGATGAAAGAAAGTTGAAATACATTTCAACATTTCCTTCTCCAGGTTAAATGTAAAATGATAATTTACATTTTAACTTGTTTCAGTAATCCTGTCTAATTGGTTGAAAATAAGAACAGCCTCTTAGAAATACAGATCCATGTTATGGGACAGGAAATCACCCTGGGAGAGATTTTCCCAAGAAACACCAAAACACTCCCAAAAGTTTAGAGTAAGGTAGATCCGGAGGGAGGGATTTATAGCACAGAATTTATCAACTCCTCACTTGTGACATATTGGGAAAAGTACTTAATCTCTTGGTGCCTCAGATTCTTTATCAACAAAATAGGAATGCCTACTCAGTTAGCTTTATATTGCAATAATGAATTACCACAAACTTAGCAGCTTAAACAATGCCCATTTTAGTACATTATCTGGCACATATAAGGTGATTAATAAATATAGACAGTTATTATTTCTATTACTATTAAAGGTTTATTTGGATTTAGGTACTGAAAAGGAAGTAAAAATAGACTTAAGCAGTCACGGTGCATAAGCATAATTCATGTAATCAATGATGTGGTATGAGATTTATTTTCTAAAACAGTAGTTTGGAAACTTTTTCTCTAAAGGGCCAGATAGTATAGTAAATATTTTAGGCTTTGTAGGCCATATGGTCTTTCTCGTAATTCCTTAATTCTTCTATGGTTGAAGGATGAAAGCAGCCTTAGTAAATACATTAATGAATAGGGATGGCTGTGTTCCAACAAAACTTTATTTACAAAAACAGGCAACAGACCAGATTTGGCCCTAGGACTGTAGGTTGCCCATCCCTCTTCTAAAAGAAAGGATAACAGGGCAATGTCTTTACTAGTTCCTGGTTTTACCTGTACCAATTGGTCTTTTATGGAAAGACTATTTTATTGATACTTCACCACATAAACAATTATCTAAAGCAGCAGGGGCTTTGTAATTCCTGTTTCTATCACAATTAGTTGGGGGGAAATAGTATCTGAGGAGAAAGAAAAAAAGAACATGAGAAGCTCAGAGATGTTAGTTTTCGCTCCATTTTCTGGCCCAAAATAAATTACTAAATACCACTGAGGCATTTTTTTCCCACCTAGAAGCTGTAGATAAAAAGTTGTCTTTTATATTTCTTCCTAAGGTGTTGTAATCATGAATCATTGGCACTGTTTGACATCTAAAGAAGAACAAAATTACACCAAAAACAGAACCAAAGCCATGCTCTCATTCTACGCTAGAATCCTCTGCACACACACAAAAATGTTCTGTGTGGTTTCCAGGCCACTTTTCCTTGAATACTCTTGTTGATTATGAACTATGATTGGATGATGTTGTTCAAAACGAAAATTAGTAAACCAGAGAAAGAATCACTTCAATATGTATTATTTGACTTATTTGACATT
This sequence comes from Balaenoptera physalus, assembly GCF_965194825.1. Classification (NCBI taxonomy): domain Eukaryota; kingdom Metazoa; phylum Chordata; class Mammalia; order Artiodactyla; family Balaenopteridae; genus Balaenoptera; species Balaenoptera physalus. Next base: position 135,436,092 of record NC_138884.1, read on the forward strand.
GATACATGTATTTACTGCTTCTATAAACTTGATTTGACTAATTGAAACTTTTTGTTTAGGTTTTTTTCCTGCTTCTTTCTTAGCATTTAGCAAAGTCCAAGGCAGAGTGGGGATAATGAAAAATGAAGTGAGCATTAAACTTAATTTTGTCAGATGTTTGCAATAGTTAAGTCTGTGTTTATAGCACAGGAAAATTGAGGCTAAATTCCATCATGTTTAAAATCACTAAAAACATTATACTAGTTTGTTCTGTAGGAAGGGATAACTTTTAATTGACAGCATTAAAAGTAGTACTCTCTTAGGATTCCTTATATGTTCATTTAATTGTAGAAAAAAGGGCCTTTTTTTGAAAAATTGTGTTTTTTGCCCAAAACTTATGTCAATTGGCACATGAATTGTTAAAATATAATTGTAAACATTTTCATCACAGACATAGCAGATTTTTATTTACTCTCTTTATTTATTCTAAAACAGTTACTCTTACAATAGCTTATGTAATGAAAGTGCTCTTCTGCTAAGTATACATAAAACAGTAGTTCCCTAAGCATCTCAGGCCTCAAAATAGGGAACAGAGTGTTGGTAAAATCACTGAAAAGTCTAGAAAAATATTAGTGAGGAATGAAAAATAACCCTAAGAAGTGAGATTTGGTAGGCAAAAATCAAAGGTCTATTTTCCTTTACTTTTCTAACAAACAAACAGAAACAAGGATATACGGACAATGGCATTGCAAGGGATCAGGGATGGAGAAAAGAAAGGGAAGACCTAGACCTGTTAACAAAACAGCTACATGCTTTACGGAAAATTTTAGGCATGATTCCTGTACTATTTTTTTTAACCTCTGACACAAATAAAATGCATGACATGCAATCCCTCTAACCCTTTAGCCACATATCCAAATACTGTAGTGATACTTTGAAAATCGATATGGAGTGTCCTATGCAACCCACCGACTTGAAAGGACTGTTATTTCACAATGTTTTCTTTTGTTCTAAGCTAAAAATAATAAAATAATGGGCCGAGCACAGTTTCAAATTGAACTGAACCATCAGGAGACTGTTTCAAATTAAACATGAACCGCTCCAAATGCAGCCAGCATGGAGAGATAAGAGTCTATGCACCTCTGTGAGAGCGTTCACACACAACAAACCCCGTCTTGTTTACATGCCTATTAAGAGTTCCCAGCAGCTGAAATTATTTCACTCAATTTGATTCCGTCCTCATTCTCCATGGCTCATTTACCAATTCCTATACAGGGCTATTCATGTTCCTTGGGAGAAAGTGAAGGTGAATATTGTATTTACAAAGGCTAAAGCCAGACAAAAAGGATTTCAACAATTCCTGCTACAACTCAGATTCCACAGTTCCCCTTAAGACTATCGTCTCTATCTGAAGCTAAGCATTTGAGTTTCTTATTTCAAATTCCCAATGACCAGTGTCAAAGTGTGTCGAGGATAAAACTTCAAACAGGGCAAGGAGGCCAGATTCCCAGGTCTGAGTTTCTATTATTAGAAGTGAGACCAATGACGAATCACACCAGTATTTTCAGTTATATATGATAAGAATATTTGGCATATTTTAGTATTGCTTCCAACTTTTATTACCTAGTCCTTGCTTATTTCTTAGCTACTTGCAGAATCTTATTGGCTTTGATGAAGAATTTGCTTTATTACTAAAGCATAACTTTCCTTATCATAATAAGTAAATGAAGTTAAATCAATAGCTGCTTTTGGCGAAACTAATATTATACTGTTAAAAATCAGGGTAGTGTATAAACTTTGGGGGTGAGTAGTACCTAGAAAAGAACACCAGGGAAACCACTGAGGACTTGGACACGGTGCTGACATCAGGGGTGTACGCTCAGAAAATGTATCCTTCTGGACACTTGGATTTGTGCATTTTCTACATTCGTGTTTTACCTTAATAAAAAGTTTATTTAAAAATTAATAGATAATTTAACTTAAGTCAGAACAGATTACATAATGTTCTGGAGAATTAAAAAGTATAATTGTATGTTATATCACCTGTAGTCCACTTCCAAATTTTGATGGTGACAGAAGACATGCCTGTCTCCCTATGAAAGTCCTTCCAACATTTTACCTTTAAGAAGGATGTAGGCTTTTAGATTAAGATAGACTGATTGAAGAATTACTCTTTGGTTCTTGTTTTTAAAAATGAGATATATGTAGTTACAGGATATTACAAATAAATCAAGGTGTTTACATATATAATATATTCACATATAAACATATTATATATTTAAAATATTTTATATTATGTATACACGTATGTATCTATGTATATACATACATATAAACATATATGTATAACATACATATAAACATATGTATACAATGTTACCTATATGCTGTTTCTCACACATACACACACAGTTGTCCAAGCATAGACAAGTCCCTGTAACTCAGGTTTTGCATATATCTTTTTGGTGCAGCATAGTACATCTCATAAATGTATATAATGATCATATCTATGTTAGGGATTATAACTTTTCTCAAAATAAAGTTACCCATCTGTCTCAATTAAAGCTAACAACCTTCAATTTTGCTTAACTTTCACTCATTTGGGCTTAGTTAGAAATTGAGGTATTAAATAGAGCAGAAGCAGACATTAACATTGAAGTCATTACTGAACTGGTGAGAGACAGTTGATGAACAGAAGGCTCTTGAAAGGGACTTTCTATAAATTTCAAGGAAATATGCCAAAATATACAACTTTTCTCCAAAAAAAATGATAGTTATAGAAATATAATGATTTGCAAAGAATGTTTAACTCCTAAACAACAAAAAACAGTTATATCACTAATGGTGAATCCTGTGTATCTCTATATTCAATCAAATTTCTATAACATTTAAAACGTCTTTAAAAGATGGCATAAAATTGTTCAGCTCTTGTAGTTCTTTTCTGAAATATAATAAAAGGAAATTTGTAAAGCATGCCTTGCTAAATGAAACAACTGCTTAAATTTAAAATGAAAAATGCTTTCTTTATTTCTTAATTTATATCATTGAATGTGGAATATCCAGAATCATTGTGACAAAAATGCTATAAATGTACTAGCTAATTGAATACATTTATTCATTTAACAAGAGAATGAAATATAATGAAACCATCATGGAAGGAAGTGTGACTGAAAAGTGAAATTACAGCTCTAAAATTTTATATATTTAACTTGGAAAAAAAAGCAATCCATATTAACCCAACCTTTAACAAAGAGCACTGTTGTACTAAACAAATATTTTACAGGAGAACTTTTCCTCTAAATTTCTCATTCATATTGAAGGTTAATTTGGTGTTTTCATGATAATAAGCCTATGCATCTGTGAAAGTCTCTAATATTTACTGAGAAAACTCCTAGGCTACCCAAAAGTAAAGAAGCCCAGTGTTGTCCAGAATAGAAAAATATCTCTACATTTTGCTTCTGTTAGGTAAAATAATGCATGCGACAATGGGAATAGGAGGTAACAAATATTTACTACCATTGAGTGAGTAAAACTCAATAAATAATGTTTTAAATCAATCTATAAGGCTGGTATGAATTAAATCATAATTTAAATAAAACATTGAAGAAACTTAAAAATAAAAATATTTATTGAGTGCTCATTACTTGTCAGGAAGCTTGCTGGTCATTTTGCATGCACCATGACTTGTCCTCACGATGAACCATGAGTTTGGCACTATTATTTTTCCCATATTCTACACAAGAAAACGGAGGGTTAGAAAGATTAGGTATTTTACCCATGTTTACAAAGCTAGTAATTTTTAGTGTCTGGATTTGAACCCAGGCAATCTAACTTTACAGCTTTTGCTTTCAACTTTATTTCAAGATGTATTCAAACTTTGCTATGACAAGATCAAGTTTTCTTCAAGCTATCTGACTGTATTTACACACTCAGCAATAAAAATGCTCTAGAACAATTTTGTCTAATTTTATGTTTTTGGTCAAAGAAATAGTTAATCATAAGAGAATCTGGAGGTATAGAATTCAACAGCTGTCTTGTATAAACTATATAAAATAACACAATAAAATACATTATTTATATGTCAATTCATTTTTAATAATGTACTGAAAAAGAAAAAATAAATAATTGAAAGTACACAGTTTCTAGCATTTAATTCTACAGAAAGAAAATAAAGAATGAAGATATTTAAAAGCCCAACTTATCCTATGATTCCACGAGAGCTAATTTAAGGAGAAAAACAAGAACTACACATGGAAGAAACTCTGTCTTTCTTAAAAAAAAAAAAAAAGATGATTGAAAAGAACAATTTATAAATGTTGCCAAATCTAATGTAATTTTGCAGTCAATGAAAAATAAATGTATGGAAGACAAAAAAAATCAACAAAACTCTTTACATAATGTTATTTTCCAATTCTTAAATTTTTATCTTTCAATTATTCTAATGTCTTTATAGGCACAGCTTAGATGGACTCTGAACCAGAAAAATAAAAGTATTTAACAAACACCAAAAGCAAATAAAAAGGATTTGAGATTTTAACCTAAGTAGCATTACAGTCCTGCTTTACCTGATTTGGTAAAATTCATATATTTTTGGGTTTTTTTTTTTTTACAAGCTATAGGTTTTTTTGCACTTATTTTTCTGCTCTGGAATTATTTTCCTTAAATAAACCTGAGATACATCACAGCTCTCTCCCATAAGCTGAATACTTACATTTGTCTTTCAAACTGTAATGAACTGACTAGACGGTAGAATATCAATGCTAGTCATGTATGTGCAGGTAAATTAAATTTGATAAAGAATTTAGCATTCATGCAAAGATTTTTATTCCTTTTAAACACTCCTGGCAGTTTTCAATATTAAAACATTGTGAAAGGATAAAGCATGTTTTATTTCAAAACTAAATATAGAAACGAGTCTCCAGCTCATCAGTAACACTTTGCAGATTATTTAATTGGTATTTTGTTTTGAGGGCAAGATTGTGCTGTGCACTTTTTTCACTTAGTATTAACAATACAAAGACGGAGGTATGAAACAGGGACTTTTCATCATATTCTGCACGCAGATGTGCCTGATTTAGTTTAATTAAAAAATAATGAGTTACAAATGTAAACATCTTAGAAAAGAAGACTACTTAAGCAGACCTCATTAACAGATAATCCTGAAAACTCAGTTAATGTTTTACACATTTTACCCTGGCTTTTCATAATATATATGGTACAGTTAAGAACTTTTTCAAATAGTTAGTGTGTATTACCTATTCTCAAATTTGTAAACTTGTAAAGTAAAATAAAATGCGGCTTGCTGCCTCTTTCAGAATTTCTAAGTACATAATATGGTTTCATTTTATTTCCCAGTAAAAAAAAGAATAACCATATATACTGATGGTTTTTCTGTTTGATTAGTTTCCTACTTTAATACATTACACGAAAATTAATTTTGCACAACTGATTTTTTTAAAAAAACATGAATCCCTGAGAATTAAAGGTTGAAAAAAAATTAATTTTTAGAAAAAGAATGCAACATCAACAAAGTAAGATAAATGATGCAGAGATTTTTATACTTATCCAAATTAGCAGGCCTTGTTTAAACCTGAACCAAATCCTTATATAATTAAGGGCAATCACAGAAATTGTTAACATGTCTCAAAAAATCAATCCTTTCTCATTTAGGAAAAGTTTTCTTATCTTCTTACAGTAAAAAAGCATAAATATGAAAGAGAATGATAAGTAATACGCAAATGTTAGTTCTTCCTTTTTTAAAACTCAAATCAAACTCTGTAGACTACATTATACTCTTAACCTATGATTAAGAATTGGTAATTATCTAGTAAATTCAAATTGAAAAATCAGGATCTGTATTTTATTTTATATTTTTTACACTAAACATAAATTTCAGAGGCTGTGACTAAAAGAAAATCTCTTCATTTAAATTGCCTTTTATGCAAATATTTGTCTTAGCCTATTATTCAAAGAAGAAATAAAGTGGGAATATATAAGTGGGGTACTCTGGGTAAGTACTAAGTTCATTCAAAGCATTGTTCCTCAGAGAGTGGTGCCAACCTAGTCACCTCCTTTAGGTATGTTTGGTAGCAACACTAAAATCAGGATATCACAGACTGTGTTTGTCTTTGTTTCCCCCAAAATGTAACAGAATGCCAGGGACACATTTCTCAAGAAACATATATTTTCAATTCACCTCTATTAAAGATGCTCATTTAATTCAGCATGTATAAGGATAATAATATGGATTGTTTTGAATAACTAATCAATATCCATAATGTGAATTGTGTATGTGTAATTTACTACACTACTACCAAACACAACAAATTTTCGATAGTATACAATAACACAAAATGTAGATCTGATATCAACTTCTAATTAATTTTTTAAGAAAAAGAAGCTGGTGTGGCTGAGGGAAATGTTTTTCTTCTGGCCTAGACTTCCTTCTTTATCCTGTAGTCTGTCTAGGCTATTCTGTATTTAACTCAGGTCACAAACTATATTAGTTTGCTAGGGCTGCCATAACAAAGTACCACAGTACCACAGATTGAGTGGCTTAAATAAGAGAAATTTATTATCTCACAGTTTGGGAAACTAAAAGTCCAAAATCAAGGTGTTAACAGGGTTGGTTTCTTCTGAGGGCTATGAGGGAAGGACCTATCCCAGGCTTCTCCTTGGTGTATAGACACTGTGTTCTTTCTTTGCCTCTTCACATATTCTTCACTCTGTGAGGATCTGTGTGTCCAAATCCCCCCTTTTATGATGACACCAGTCATACTGGATTAGGGATCACCCTATTGACCTCCCTTTAGCTTGATTACCAATTTACAAAACGTTTCTCCGAATAAGGTCACATTCTGAGGTACCGGATGTTAAGATTTTGACATACGAATTTTGAGGGAACACAATTCAACCTGACACCCGCTGGTCATCTAACGCTTGAGCAAAACTTCTGTATAAGAAAGTTTTCAATGGCAATGCAAAAAATTAAAATCTCTCGGCTTGCAATTATTTTAAGTTCATTATAAGTACGAAGATTTCTGGCATCATTTTTTTATGAGTTCCACCCACACCCTCTCCTCTCCATTTTGAGCCATCTCTGAAACCTGGGCTTCAGATAATTTCCAGAAATGGAAGTTAGCAGATCTTCCCACCTCTAGGTATGCTCTGTATTTCTTTCTGAGCTGTGCTCTGGGGAGGTAGACAGTGTTTATAGATTGAAGTTTTCATATTGAATATGACCTCAGACACCATTACTGAAAAGAAGTCATGGATTTGCATATCCCTATCACAGAATTAAAAATTTCTCTTTGTTTATAGTGTCTGGTAATATATGATTTTCATGCCAATATTACAGCAACATAAAGTAAAAGTACTATATAATCAGAATCAACATTGGCCAGCTAAGATTTAATAGACTCTAATGTATTATGTAGCTCATATATCATTAGTTTGGAAGATAGCCATTAATTTTGTAAATTTAGTTGTCAATGACTTAAAAATTTTCAAATAGTTCCTAAATTCATATTGATCTAATAGACATTAATGATCAAATATGTTTTGCTTTCTCTGAAATACAGGGTGGTGGTTTTGTCGCTCTTACTCCACTTCCTGTTTCATATTAGCATAGTCAAATATTATAATCTCTTGTTTTGGGGTAATGAGTACATTAAAAACCATGCTTTGTTCTTGATGTGAATATTTTTTGGGTTTTGCCTACTTATAACCCATCTCTTTCCACAAATGACAACACTCCTGCGTTCTTTGAGAAACAATTTATCCCACCCTCATTCCACATTGTTCCAGATAATCTCAACCATCCATATGGCTTTAAGGCTTTGGTCAGAATACTCCATAGTACTTAAGTCAGGAATGAGCACAGGGTCCAAGCCAGTTCAATGATACTTAATCCTAGATTTTTTTCTGGATATTTTAGGGGAAAAACCGTTCTCTTTCTGCTGAGGTCACTGCTTTATAGGATGATAAGCCTTGAGGTAATGGTAGACAACATGTGGAGAAATCCTGCCTGAAAATCAAGCCAACATAACAAAAGCAGACTGGGGATATAAATACAGGGAGATTGAATTTTAAGTATGTTCTTAGAGTACATGGATTCAACCATGTTTGAAGTTTATCTTACCACTGGAATTTTCACTGGTATAAATCAATAAATTTACTTAAAATTGTTTTTCAAAAAAAATTTTTTTTTCTTACCATTAGTGAGTTCAGTATTTAATGTTGATTCTTTGTGGTCATGTTATATTCATTTTTAATTATTTATTTTTATTTCTTTTCCTGACAACTGAAACGTGTATTTGAACAAATTTTTCAGAAATTCTACTGGATATTTTTTTCTATGACATTTTTTCCCTGAGCTTGTTTTCTTTATCTGGACATTCTCATGAGGGTTTTTAATAAAAATCTTAGATAAGAGCTTATTCTAGGATATGGCTATTCAGTAGTAAATAAAACAAACATATGAAACTTACATTCTAATGAGTAAAAGAGATAATAAGTAAATATGTAGAGCAATTAATCTCTGGTAGTAAGAATTCACATGAAGAAAATAGTATATGACAATATTCTGGAAAGTGACTTTCTATTTGAAGGTTATGAGAACACTATCTGGAGAGGTGATAGAGCTGAAGGAGTTGGCCATGACAAGATCCAGGCCAGGAGTTTCTCAGGTCAAAGGAATAGTTACTGCAATGGTGCTAGGCAAGAAATATAGAGGGGAGGAAAGAACATATCTGAAGCTTAGAGAGTAAGTTTATGAGACAAGGTATTCAAAGTTAGGAGCTGGGCTTTTATTCTTTAAGCCATATGGGGAGTCCTCTGAGTGTTTAATGCCGCAGAATGACATGATATAAATTTTACAAGATCCTTCTCTATGGAGAATATTAGAAGGGTAGCAAGAGGAGAAATAGGGAAACCAAATAATAGGTCATCAACTCCATAATTCTTCCTTCTTTCATTTAGTCCTCCTGTTCCATCTATTTTTATTCTCATCTTTTCAGAAAAAAAAGTAAGAGAAAACTCTCAAAAAAGAAAATCCTCTCAAACAACAATATAAGTTTCTGAGAACAGAGACCTCAATTTTTAATTTTTCTTTAGCTAAGGCCTAGCAAGTTACCTGGTATATAATTGATGTTTAATAGCTAATTTTAAATGGTGAAGACAAGTTGAAACATGAGTCATAAAGTACAAGTTAAGTCAAATATATAATTTTCTACAATTTCAGAGTCTATCATTCTTTCTCCATATATTATGTACTAGAAATACAATGATAAAATATATAAGATACTTTCATACCCGGACTTGCCCTAGGTCATAATAACAATATTTTAAAGCAAAAATATAGAATTATTTTATTGGTACCTGAAAGTCTAGATTATGTCACTTTTTTTATTTTTTACTTTTTATTGAAGCATAGTTGAGGTACAATATTATGTTAGTTTCAGGTGTATTATATAATGATTTGACATTTGCATACATTATGAAATGATCACTACGATGAGTCTGTAACCAAGCAGGACCCTATGGTGCCTTCCCAGAACGGCCTCTGCCACCTGCACATGTCCTCCACCTGCCTCTTGTCTGTAGAAAAACTGTAGCCTCCTAGGCTTCCCTGAGTTCCAGAGAGTTGCTTTGCAAAAGCTTTTAGTTTGATGTTGTCCCATTTGCTTGTTTTTGCTTTTGTTTCCCTTTGCTAAGGAGATATATAAAAAAATATATTGCTAAGACTAATGTCAAAGAGCCAACTGCTTATGATTTCTTCTAGGAGTTTTATGGTTTCAGAACTTACATTTAAGTCTTTAAACCATTTTGAGTTTATTTTTGAATATGGTATGAGAAAGGAGTCCAGTTTGATTTTTTTACATGTAGCTCTCCAGTTTTCCCAACATCATTTATTGAAGAGACTGTCTTTTCCCCATTGTATATTGCTGCCTCCTTTGTTGAAGATTAATTGACCATGTAAATGTGTGTTTATTTCTGAGTTCTGTTCAGTTTCATTTATCTATGTGTCTGTTTTTGTGCAATGCTGTTTTGATTACTGTAGCTTTGTAATAAAGTTTTAAATCAAGGAGCATGATACCTCCAGCTTTGTTCTTTCTCAAGATTGTTTTGGCTATTTGAGGTCTTTTTTGTGTTTCCATACACATTTTAGAATTATTTGTTCTAGTTCTCTGAAAAAATGCCATTAGCATTTTGATAGGAATTGCATTGACTATAGATTGCCTTGGAGAGTATGGTTATTTTAACAATATTAATTCTTCCAATCCAAGAACACAGTATATCTTTCCATCTATCTGTATTGTCTTCAATTCAATCTCTTTATTGATGTCACAGTTTTTAGAGTACAAGTCTTTTACCTCCTTGGTTAGGTTTATTCCTAGGCATTTTATTCTTTGTGATGCAATTGGAAATGGGATTATTTTTTGTAACTTCCCCTACTGATATTTTGTTGTTAGTGAATAGAAATACAACAGATTTCTGTAGTATATTAATTTCATATATTGCAATGTCACTGAATTCATTTCATACTTCTAATGGTCTTTTGATGTCATCTTTATGATTTTCTTTTTTTAATTGAATAATAATTTATTTACAATATTGTATTAATTTCAGGTGTGCAGCAAAGTAATTCAGTTATATGTATTATTTATATTATTTTCCACTATAGGTTATTACACGATATTGAATATAGTTCCCTGTGCTATACAGTAAATCTCCTTGCTTATCTATTTTATGTATAGTAGTTTGTATCTGTTAATCACATATTCCTAATTTATTCCTCCTCCATTCCCTTTCCCCTTTGGTAACCTTGTTTGTTTTCTACGTCTGTGAGTCTGTTTTGTTTTGTATATAGCTTTATTTGTATTATTTTGTAGATTCCATGATGAGTTATATCATATAGTATTTGTCTTTCTATATCTGACTTACTTCACTAAGTATAATATTCTCTAAGCCCAACCATGTTGCTGTAAATGGCAATATTTCATTCTTTCTTTATGGCTGAGTAATATTCCATTGTATTCATGTACCACATCTTCTTAAGCCAATCATCTATTGATGGACATTTGGGTTGTTTCCATGTCTGGTTATTGTGAATAGTGCTGCTATGAGCACTGGGGTGCACGTACCTTTTCAAATTAGAATTTTTGTCTTTTCCAAATATATACCCAGTAGTGGAATTGCTGGATCGTATGATAGCTCTGTTTTTAGCTTTTTAAGGAAGCTCCATACTGTTTTCCACAGTGGATGTACCAATTTACATTCCCACCAACAGTGTAGGAGCGTTCCCTTTTCTCCATACTCACTCCAGCATTTATTATTTGTAGACTTTTTGATGATAGCCATTCTGAGCAGCATAAGGTGATACCTCATATGGATTCGATTTGCATTTCTTTAATAGTGATGCTGAGCATTTTTTCATGTGCCTGTTGACTATTTGTATGTCTTCTTTGGAGAAGTGTCTATTTAGGTGTTCTGCACATTTTTGATTGGTTTATTTTTTTGATATTGAGTTGTATGAGTGGTTTTATATTTTGGAAATCAACACCTTGTTGGTTGTATCCTTTACAAGTATTTTCTCTGTAGGTTGTCTTTTCACTTTGTTGATGGTTTCCTTTGCTCTGTAAAAGCTTTCAAGTTTGATTGGGTCACATTTGTTTGTTTTTTATTTTATATCTTTTGCCCTGGGAGACTGATCTAAGAAAATATTGTTATGATTAGGTCAGAGGCTGTTTTGCTTGTGTTCTCTTCTAGGAGTTTTATGGTGTCATGTCTTATTAGGATTTTCTATATACAATATCATGTCATTTGAGAATAGTGACAGTTTTACTTCTTCCTTTCCAGTTTGGATTCCTTTTATTTCTTTTTTTGTCTGATTGCTGTGGCTAGGACTTCCAATACTATGGTTGAATAAAAGTGGTGAGAGTGGGCATCCTTGTCTTGTTTCTGGTCTTAGAGGAAATGCTTACAGCTTTTCAACGTTGAGTAGGATATTGGCTTGGGTTTGTCATATATGACCTTTATTATGTTGAGGTATGTTTCTTCTGTATCTACTTTTTGCAAGTCTTTATAAATGAATGTGGTATCTTTGTCTGGTTTTGACATCAGGGTGATGTTGGCCTCATGGAAGGCATTCAGAAGCATTCCTTCCTCTTCAGTTTTTGGGATTATTTTGAGAAGGATAGGTGCCTTAACTTTTCTTTAAAGGTTTGGTAGAATTCACATGTGAAGCCATCTGGTCCTGCACTTTTGTTTGTTGGGAGTTTTATTTTTTTATTACTGATTCAAAGTCATTACTCGTCAGTTCATATTTTTCATTTCTTTCTGATACAGTCTTGGGAGATTATACGTTTCTAGGAGTTTATCCATTTCCTCTAGGTTATCCATTGAATCAGTGTATAATTGTTCATAGTACTCTCTTATGATTCTTTGTATTTCTGTGATGTCAGTTAGAATTTCTCTTCTTTCACTTCAGATTTTATTTATTTATGCCCTCCTTCTTTTTTTCTTGATAAGTCTGGCTAAAGGTTTATCAATTTTGTTTATCTTTTCAAAGAACCAGTTCTTTGTTTCATTAATCTTTTCTATTGCTTTTTAGTCTCTATTGCATTTATTTCTGCCCTGCTCTTTATTATTTCTTTCCTTCTATAAACTTTGGGTTTTGTTTCTTCTTTTTCTAGTTCCATTAGGTGTAAGGCTAGGGTGTTTATTTGAGAATTTTCTTGTTTCCTTAGGTGGGTTTGTATCTCTATGATCTTCCCTCTCAGAACTGCTTTTGCTGCATTTCAAAGAAGTGCATTTTGTGTTTCCATTTTCATTTGTCTCCAGGTACTTTTTACTTCTTTGATTTCTTCAATGACCCATTAGTGTTTTTTTAGCATATTGTTTAGCTTCCACGTGTTTTTGTTTATTGCAGTTTTTTTCTTGTAGTTGACTTCTGGTCTTACACCTTTGTGGTCAGAAAAGACACTTGATATAATTTCAGCCTTATTAAATTTATTGGGACTTTTTTGTGGTCTAGCATGTGATCTATCCTGGGGAATGTTCAACGTGTACTTGAAAAGAATGTATATTCTGCTAATTGTGGATGGAAGTTTCTATATATATCTATTAAGTTCATCTGGCCTAATGTACCATTTAAGACCAGTATTTTCTTATAGATTTTCCATCTGGGTGATATATCCATTGATGTAAGTGGGGTGTTAAACTCCTCCACTATTATTGTGTTGCTGTCAATTTCTTCCTTTATGCTTGCTAATATTTACTGTATATATTTATGTGCTCATATGTTGGGTGCATATATATTTATAATTGTTATATCTTCTTTTTGGATTGATCCTTTTATCATTATGGAATGTCCTCTTTGTGTCTTATTACAGTATTTGTTTTAAAGTATTTTTTTGTCTGATATAAGTATTGCTGTCCCAGATTGCTTTTTGTTTCATTTGCAAAGAATACCTTTCTTGAGAGAGCTGATGGATGAGGCTGAGTCCCAGAACTGCTGTCTACAAGGGCCAAGGTGTTCTAGGGCTAGTGCAGGCCCACTGGTGGGTAGGGCTGGGTCCCAGGTCAGCTGGATACACAGCCTAGGGAAGCTGGGGCTGGTGCTGGCCCATTGGTGGGTAGAGCCAGGTCCTGGGATGACTGGCTATGGGTGCTGAGGGGGCCAGGGCTTGTGCCAGCCCACTGGTGTGTAGGGCCAAGTCCCAGGGTGGTTGGTTGTGGGGCCCAGGTGAAGCTGGGATGGTGCTGGCCTACTGTTAAATGGGTAAGGCCCCCAGCGCTAATAAGTTAGAAGGAAGGCTCCAAACTGTTGCTTGCCATCACCATTGTCCTCGTGGCAGAACAAGCTCCCCAAAATGGCTGCTACTGGCATCTATGTTCCCAGTGGGAGTCCCAGTTGCCTTCTGCCTCTTTGGGAGGTTTCCAAGATTAGCAAGTGGGTCTGACCCAAGCTCTTTTCAAATTACTGCCTTGGCACTGGGACTCAATAGCGTGTGAGATTTTGCACACATCCATTAAGAGCCGAGTCCATTTCCTGCAACCTTCTGGCTCTTCTGAAAGTAAGCCCTGCTGGTCTCAAAGCCAGATGTTCTGGGGGCTCATCTTCCCAGGGCAGCACCCTGGGCTAGGTAGCATGATGTGGGGCTCAGACCCTTTGCTTCTTGGGGAGAACCTTTGTAATTGTGATAATCCTCCTGTTTGTGGGTCACCTACCTGAGGGTTTGGGTCTTGACTATACCACATCTCTGTGCCTCCCACCCACCTCATTGTGGTTCCTTCTTTATATCTTTAGTTGTGGGAAATCTTTTCTTCTAGTCTTCAGGTCATTCCCATAGATAATTGCCCTGGAAATATTTGTAATTTTGGTGTGCCTCTGGAAGAAGGTGAGCTCAGGGTCTTCCTACTCCAAAATCTTGGCCACACCTCTCTGTTACTTCATGATAGCAGTTGAAAACAGCATTTCTTTAGCTTCACCCCAAATCGCTCTGCAGATACTCTAACTCACATAACAACCCTCCAAAGCCCAACATTGAGAAAACTGATGATTATGCCTCAGCATCATCTTATACCATTGCCAAAGTCTGGGGATCCCCCCTCTCCAGTTAAAGTAACACCAGTGGTGTTCCTGAAATCTGTTACAAAAGAGCTGCTGTATCAAGCTCCTAGCTTAGAACCAGACAGACTTGGATTCTTGGATAGACTAGGTCACTACCATAACATCGGGAGATCCACCTCTTTCTACTTACCCTTCTGTAGTTTTCTGAACCTGATTTTTGTGCCTCAACCATCTTTTCCTTTATGGTTGCTAAATTCTTCCTCAAGAGTCTATTTGGTTTTGCCCCAATATTTCAGACATATATGATTTCAAACATTCAAAACCCCTATATCAGTCACCATTCTTCTTTACCATAAGCTACAGCTCAGTTTGTCTCACCTGTTATTTCCTGACAATTATCTACATCCAACTGCTAAGACTCTGTTACTTTTATTTTCCCTGCTGCCTGGAAAGCATGTTCTACTCATTCAACACTATACATGCCTTCGCAATGTATATAAAATGTTCAAGATTTTCACAGACAAATGAAAACTTGGCCAATTAATTTGAGTAGTAAAAGAAAAAAATCAGCCATAATTACACTATAAAGGATAGACTTACTGTTTTGTTGATGTTTGTCCTTTAAATTTTAGAAATTGTTGAAACAGTTTCAAAAGTATTTTTCTCCTTTGTAACCTTAAAAAACAAAACTCTGATTACTCTATTTTTAATCAAGAAATATTTCCATGGAGACAGATGAAAAGTATCAGAGTTATCATTACCTTTCTTGTCTTAATTGGAAAATAAATGTGAGGTCGTGGCCATATAATATTTTATAATCTCTTCTCCTCTTTTGTTCTGAAATATTCTTGGATACAGTTGAAAGAAAATGGCAACATATGGTTCATTAGTTTAAATGAGGTGGGGGAAGAACAGGGTGGATTATTAATGATAATAATTTATACTTCCTCTGTATCTATAAGCTATTGCCTTGATGAGAATTTGGCAGCCCTCGCAGTAAAATGAAGTTTAAGATTAAAGGTTGAAATATGACAAAAGAATGTTCTGAGCAAAAAGAAAAGCAAAGGAAAACTGTCCACATTGGATATTTATGGACTTCCTATCTGTACTTCTATAATACAATTCTTCTGCTAGTAAGTAACATTTCTTACATGACTTTTCAAATATTGAACTAAAATTATTTTTTTGGAAATTCTTAACTTCACCTTATGGTAATTCAGTGGTTGCTCCAATTTTTAGAAACTTAAGATGAAAATCAGATATTTTCTTCTGGGTATTTAGAGTTGAATAGTCTTTCAACTATTGACGGAACATTTATGGGTGATTCACTATCTAGGTGTCTATACATCTTGGACAATTCTTAAGAATAATGACCAACTGGATGTTCACAGACTTCCTTGCAGAATAGAAATTCCAGTGTCCTTACATCCTCACACACACAAAAATACATGAAATAATATGTTCCTTTTGTGAATTTTCAGCCTTATCATTTTCCTAAAAGTTTTATTCCCTATTAGAAGCTCTAAAAGTCCATGATTAAGTCATCACACTTATTTTTAAAGTTGTTTCCTGACACAGTATACCTCAATATCAGTTCATTTAAAAACATTGTTGTGCAAATATCACCTGCAAAAAACTAGGGGACTTCAAACTTGTGTTGCTGTTTTAGCAGTGGAATTCTTATTTTTTCTAATAACAAAATAAATATTATAAAGTACCCCCTACTCAGATTGAGATAGGAGTGGAAAACCCATAACTATGCCACTCATTATTCCCCCTCCACAATTCTCTCCCCACTGCTGCAGCAGCCCTGAGGCACATCCCAATGACGCTATGAATCCTGGGAACTCATTTTGAAATCCACTATTTCATGAAGTATGAGAATGCATCCATCCTTTAGAGAAGTAAAAACCTTCTCAACAATTAATTTAAAAACATAAATAAAACATTACCAGACCTTACAGGGACTTGTTTCTTTTTCTTTTTTAATTTTTCTCCTAAAATTTTTCATTGTAAATGGAAATACAAGAAAGTGTTTTGTCAGTGCAAAAGAGACTTAGCCAATAATATGGAACTGTGGTCCTTGATTCAGTGAGCCTGAATAGCAGTTTAATTTGTCTGTTTACAGAGCAATGAAAAAAAATCTCTATTTGTGTACTCTAAAATAAAATGTATATAATTCATATAGCTGGGAAATAGAATATGTGTTCTCAAGAAGACCTGGCAAAACAACTGAGCATTTTAATTGTTAAAACTATGAATTTCCCTTTTCCCAGTCTTATACTTAGGCGAGATGAAGAGGCCAAAAATATTAAAGTGGATTAGAGTGCCTTACTGGAAAACCCAAAAGATATAAATTGTTCTTAGCTAAGTGTGACATTTGGAAAATGCACTACAAATTTGTCAACTCTTTTCAAGTGTAATAGAAGTATGACCAATTTGACAGAATTAAGACAAAGATATGGGCCCTACTTTCTTCTTGGCTTGCAGATTTGGTTCAGTGTTGCTGTTCCCCATTGATCGGGAACAAGCTGTCCTGGTAGCATGAGATTAAATGACCTATCCAGAGTCAGTTAATAATTTGAACAGTAGCACGGTGTCCTGCTCTTAAAACATAAAAAGCAGTTTAAGTTATAAAAGTAGATTTAAGAGCTAGTTTATGAAAAATAAAATAATTGGATCATGGGACTTTCTGTAATTTAATAACTGATTCCTTATTCCATGTAATAATTACTTCCTTTGTCAAGTTGGAAATCCATGATAGCTGGATGCTAACTTGTAGACTGATGGCAAATACACATAGCAAAGCATTTGGTAACAAAAGCAGACATAAATGTAGAATATTGTAAACTACTGACAATAACACACAGGCCTGGAAAATAAGCTCTAATTACAGTTCACCACAGGTATTAAATCTAATATAATACTTGTGAAATCTTTAGTGATTCTATGTAGCACGCACACATTTAAAATGAAGTGAAAATTGGGACAATTATACAGTAACTCAATTTCCTTCAAAATATTCACCCTGGTTTTCTTAGGTATTGTGAACAGAAATGCTGGTTAGACTTGCATTTTCCATATAATTACCTCACATTATAAATGTTGAGATTTTTAAGGTGCATTTCAGGAGAAAAAAAAACAAAAAACAAAACAATAATTAAACCACAGCTCTGCACAGAGAGTGCTAAAGGAAGATTAAAGGCTAAAAGGAAAATAGTTTTTAATTCTCATTTTCACTATTTTCTCTCAAATAAAATGGGATACCAATTAGACTACAACATGAATATGGTTAAGAGGTCATTAAAATCTGCTGAGGCAGTACAGGATATGGAATAATCACTATACTTAGAGCCAGAAGGCATAGACTAAAGTCCTAGTTCAGCTACTTACTGGTGAAATTTTGGCAAGACAATGAAGTCCTTATAAAATGAGAAATGCAATGTCTGCTCAAACTATCTCAGAGGATTATGATGATCAGAATAAAAAATATTGTGATGGTCATCAATATAATGGTTCTATAAACTGTTAGACTTTACAAAATCAAGGTATTACTGATTATTCAAAGTGAAGACTTGAAATAAAGTTCACAATGGAGATATATAAGTTATCCTCACTGTAGACCACTCATTAAACATACATAACACCCACAGAGCACTTAACTATGTACCACATACTATTCTAAGGAATCAACATTAACTAACTTATTAATGTGATAAGAGTCTATTTTTATCTCTATTTCACAAGTGAGGGAATTAACTCAGAGAGTGGATAAGTAACTTGCTAAAGGTCAGCCTCTAGTAAATGATGGAGCTAGGTTTCAAATACATGCAGGTTAACTGCAAGAGTTTATGTCCAAAGCATCTCATATCTTCTTGGCATCTCTGAGGAAGAAACTTTTAAGAGGAGACCTGAAAATGAGAGAATGAAGAGAATTGGGGGCAGAAGAGAAACCAGACACAAATATCCTGAGATGGGGAAGACGTTCCTATACTATTTATGAACTACATGAATTTTGTAAACTTTCCTTAATCTTAAACTTTTTCTGATCACTAAAAACAAAGGAGAAGATTATAGCTCCAATTTGTAAAGAGCTTAGGAGTCATCACTCCTGTTTATGCAACATCAACAACAAAAGCTGGACAAACTGAAGAGCAATGACTTTTCTTGGACTCATCAAGAAATGAGGTTGTAGGGCAAACTACCACCCTGGAATTTGGAGAGACAGAATTATCCAGAGAGACACAACAAAGATCAATATATCTATATCTGGAGTGGAAACTACTGGATCCATGAACTAGTAGGAACACCTAACTGGTAATTTTGATGAATTTCTGAAGGCCAAGTGTGGACTAGTTTGAGTGGAAAAAACTCCTAGGCACTGGAAGCTTAAGGGAATCTCTCATCATCTCATTGGCTTTACCTCCAGAACCCTATCTGAGAAAGACTCCTTGTGGCTCTAGCAGGGATAAAAGAATAATCATTGTGAAATGCATGGAAACTTCTCCATAATAAAGGCCTACTCTCCAAGGAAAAAGATTTGGCTATAGTCTTTACCCAGGTCAAAAAAGGACATTCTCTCACTCTAGCCCTCTGTAGGGAAAAAAGGGAAACATAGGGAAAAAAGAAAACATAGTTATTAACAGGGGTTAAGCCTTCAAAGAAATGGATTGGAAATGCTGACATCAGAGTAGGGAATATGGGGGTCAGGGGGAAAAAGCTGTATCACTGAAGAAACACTTGTCAAGATCACAGCCTTGAGAAACAGGTATACTAAAACACTTATACATAGGTGGAAGATCATAGAATGCTCCTATTTCTCCAAACCTTACTACCACACTAACAGGACTCCAATATAAAAATAGTGGATTAGAGATGAAGGAGCTTCAATCACACTGATAAGGAAGCCCAAAGTTCAGACGGGGGACAAAAACAAAGACACTAGAGAGATTCAATATCGCTAGCATGTATAACTATAGCAAATACTAAACGTAGTCTAACTCCTAGCCAGAGTAATATAAATCCCTACACTAAATATCTATATACCTCAGTTTCTATTATCCAATAAAACATGCCTGGTTTACAACAAAAAATAATGCAAGAAATGCCAAAAGCAGTAAAAATAGAGTCTAAAGAGGCAAAGAAATTATCAGAAATAGACTCAGAAAATGATACAGATGTTAGAATTACCAGAGAATTTAAAACAAGTATGATTAATATGTTTAAGGGCTAATGGAAAAATAAGACAATATGAAAAAGCAGATGGGTGATGTAAGTAGAGAAATGGAAACTCTAAAAAGAATTTTTTTATGTGTTTCCTTGGACCATTCTATACTTTTTGTTTTAAATTAAAGTACAGTTGCTGTATGATAGTATATGTTACAGGTGTACAATATAATGATTCACAATTTTTAAAGGTTATATTCCATTTATAGTTATTGTAAAATATTGGCTATATTCCCTGTGTTATACAATACGTCCTTCTAAGAAAGAATTTTTTAACTGCTAGAAATCCAAAACACTGTAACAGAAATGAAGAATGCTTTGATAGGCTCAGCAGACTTGATGTGGTTGAGGAAGAACTCAGTGGCTTGAAGATAGGTCAGTAGAAATCTCTCAACTGAAATACAAATAGAAAAAAAAAAAAAAAAAAACGAAAAAAAACCAGAACAGAACATACAAAATAGCAATTTCAAAAGTTGTAATGTACACACAGTTGAATACCAGAAAAAGAGAGAATGGACCAAAAAATAAAAGATGTAATATAAAAATGAGTCTAACTCCATTGTTTGATTTCTGACATCTTTTAAGACTGACCTTTCCCTCTTTCTCTTTTTACCCCACATCTACACAAGCCAAGGTGCTCCTTCGTTTGGGGTTAGTAGGAAGTTCACACCATGTACAGGAACCCTCATCCTGGCTCTATCCCCTAACCCCCATAAAAACTCCAAGGCAATCTCTTTTCCCAGCTCTTACAAGGCTAGGAAAATGCTACAACATTTGCTTGGGAGTTCTCCTGCTCTACTTTTGTATCAGATTTTGACTTGGCTCCATCCTATCTCTGAGGATTGGTCATGAAAAGTAATAATGATGGAGAAATTTCCAAAATCAATGACAGACACCAAATCACAGATCTAGAAAGCTCAGAGAGTACCTAGGGCTATAAATACCACCCCACCAAAAAAACCCCAAAACCCACACCTAAATATATCACATTCAAATATCAGAAAGACAAAGACAAAAAGGAAATCCTAAAAAAAGACAGAGGGGGTTAAAATCTTACCTAGAGAGGAACAAAGATAAGAATTAGGGTGTAATTCTCATAAACATGGAAGCAGGAATAGTAGAAAAAATATTTAAAGTGTTAGAAGAAAATAAATCATCAACCTAGAATTCTATATCCTGTAAAATGATTCTCCTAAACTAGAGAAGAAGTAAAACTTTTCTCTAAAAATAAAAGTTGAGGGAAGTCATAACTAGCAGAATTGCCTTGCAAGAAATGCTTAAAAAATTCTTCTGGGAAAATGAAAATGATATAGAAACTTAGATCTACATAAAGAAATGAAGAGCATTAGAGAAGGAATAAATGAAGGTAATATAAAATTCTTCATTTTTTCATTCGTAAATGATCAAAACCATAACTGTTTAAAGTAAAAACAGTAACAATGTATTGGGTGATTATAGCATATGGATAAATGAAATAAATAACAGTAATGTCACAAGGAATGGGAGAGAGAAAATAGGAACAGCGTTTCACAGGATACTTGCAATACATGCAAGTGTTATAGGATTATTTTAAAGTTGACTTAGATTAGTTTAAAAGGTATATTGCAAATTTGGGGGCAACCACTAAGAATTTTATAAAAAGAATTATAATTTATATGCTATGAGAGATCATAAAATGAAGTTATATCAAATGTTCAAAACAGCAGAAAAATAGTGAGGGGGGAGAAAAACAACATAAAAAGGCAACAAATAGAAAACAGTTACAAACATGATAGATATTAATCCAAATATATCAATAATCATTTAAAATGTGAATGATCTATATACACCAATTAAAAGACAAGGTTGTCAGAGTGGATTAAAAGGCAAGACCTAGCTGTATGTTGCCTACAAGAAATGACTTTATATGTAGCTGTCCAGTTTTCCCAGCACAACCTATTGAAGAGGATGTCTTTTCTCCATTGTATATTCTTGCCCCCTTTGTCATAGATTAAGTGACCTTATGTGCATGGGTTTATCTCTGGGCTTTCTATCCTGTTCCATTGGTTTATATTTCTGTTTTTGTGCCAGTGCCATACTGTCTTGATTACTATAGCTTTGTAGTATAGACTGAAGTCAGGGAGCCTGATTCCTCCAGCTCCATTTTTCTTTCTCAAGGTTGCTTTGGCTATTCAGGGTCTTTTGTGTTTCCATACAAATTGTAAAATTTTCCGTTCTGGTTCTGTGAAAAATGCCATTGGTAACTTGATAGGGATTGCATTGAATCTGTAGATTGCTTTGGGTAGTATAGTCATTTTCACAATATTGATTCTTCCAATCCAAGAACATGGAATATCTCTCCATCTGTTTGTGTTGTCTTTGATTTCTTTCTTCAACGTCTTATAGTTTTCTGTGTACCGGTCTTTTGCCTCCTTATTTATTCCTAGGTATTTGTTTATTCCTAGGTATTTTATTCTTTTTGTTGCAATGGGAAATGGGATTGTTTCCTTAATTCAACACTTCCTAAGACCATACATAAAAATAAACTCAGAATGGATTAAAGACCTGAATGTAAGGCCAGACACTATAACACTCCAAGAGGAAAACATAGGAATAACACTATTTGACATAAATTGCAGCAGGATCTTTTTTGATCCACCTCATAGAGTAATGAAAATACAAACAAAAATTCACAAATGGGACTTAATTAAACTTAAAGGCTTTTGCACAGGAAAGGAAACCAAACAAGATGAAAAGACAACACTCAGAACGGGAGAGAATATTTGTAAATGAAGAAAGTGACAAAGGATTAATCTCCAAAATATACAAACAGCTCATGCAGCTCAATATCAAAAAAACAAACAGCCCAATCAAAAAGTGGGCAGAAGGGCTTCTCTGGTGGCACAGTGATTGAGAATCTGCCTGCTAATGCAGGGGACACGGGTTCGAGCCCTGGTCTGGGAAGATCCCACATGCTGCGCAGCAACTAGGCCCGTGAGCCACAACTACTGAACCTGCACATCTGGAGCCTGTGCTCCGCAACAAGAGAGGCCACGATAGTGAGAGGCCCACGCACCACGATGAAGAGTGACCCCCGCTTGCCGCAACTAGAGAAAGCCCTCGCACAGAAACGAAGACCCAACACAGCCAAAAATAAATAAGTAAATAAATAAAATTAAAAAAAAAAAAAAAGTGGGCAGAAGACCTAAATAGATATTTCTCCAAAGAAGACATACAGATGGCCAAAAAACACATAAAAAGATGCTCAACATCACTAATTATTAGAGAAATGCAAATCAAAACTACAATGAGGTATCACCTCACACCCGTAAGAATGGTCAACATTAAAAAATCTACAAACAATAAATGCTGGAGAGGGTATGGAGAAAAGGGAAACCTCTTGCACTGTTGGTGGGAATGTAAATTGATACAGCCACTATGGAGAACAGTAGGGAGGATCCTTAAAAAACTAAAAATAGAATTACCATATGACCCAGCAGTCCCACTACTGGGCATATACCCAGAGAAAACCATAATTCGAAAAGACACATGCCTCAGTGTTCACTGAAGCACTATTTACAATAGCCAGGACATGGAAGCAACCTAAGTGTCCATCAACAGAAGAATGGATAAAGAAGATGTGAGATATATATATATATATATATATATATATATATATATATCCAATGGAATATTACTCAGCCATAAAAAGGAACAAAATTGGGTCATTTGTAGAGATGTGGATGGACCTAGAGACTGCCATACAGAGTGAAGTAAGTCAGAAAGAGGAAAACAAATACCGTATATTAACACATATATGTGGAATCTAGAAAAATGGTATACATGATCTTACTTGCAAAACAGAAAGAGAGACACAGACATAGAGAACAAATCTATGGACACCAAAGGGAGTGGGGGGATGAGATGAACTGGGAGATTGGGATTGACATATATACACTATTGATACTATGTATGAAACAGGTAACTAATGAGAACCTAAAAAAAAAAGAAAACTTCATCTTCTTCAGGTATACTATATAGAACTGGTGAAATAGAATGTTAATGGTAATTTCAATAAAGCTAGCTGGCAAACATTTGTTCAGGAATATTAACTCATTATGCCACTTTATTTTAATGAGAAAATAAATTTTCAACTCCAAAAATAAGTTAATTAATTAAAAAAGAAATGACTTTAAATAGGTTAAAAGTAAACAGATGGAGAAATATATACCATGATAACACTAATCAAAAGAAAGTTGGAGTAACTACTAATTTCAGACAAAGTTGACTTCAATACAAGGAATATCATCAAGAATAAAGACAGGGATGACATAATGACAAAGAGGTCAACTTGTCAAGAAGACATAACAATCCTATACCTGCATCCATCTAACAAGTGAGCATCAAAATATATGTGTCAAAAACTTATAGCATTAAAATAAGAAATAGACAAATTCAGTACTATAGTTGGAGACTTCAACACCCCTCTGTCAGTAGTGATAGATTCAGTAGGCAGAAAATGAGTAAGGATAGGGGACTTTAGTTTTTAAGGACTGGCTAGAATGTAAAATCTTACCCTTGAAGAGTTATTTAATTTTATTTTAAATGAATTGCCTAGGTCATTTGTGATGAAATTGTTTGTATGATTGTACTACTTGATACATGGAAAATATTTTTTTTAATAAAGCCCATATTTCTTTTTCTTTTCTTTTAAATAAATAAATAAATAAATAAATAAATAAATAAAGTAAGTAAATGAGTAAGGGTGTAGATGATCTAAACATCACTATCAATCAACTTGGTCTAGTTGCCATAGCCCATCCATTAACAGCAGAATATGAATTCTTAATTTCACACAGAATTGTCACCAAGATAGACCACATCCTGGACCATAAAACACACTTTAAGAAATTTAAAAGAATAGAAATTATACAATGTATGTTCTCATACCACAAAAGGAAATACAACACAATTTCACAAAGCATTTCTCTCAGTTTTTGGATTATTTTAAATTAATGAATGTCATTTTTTAAATTAAGGTCTGTTTCCCTGTGCATTTCCTTTATTCTTAGTTCCCTCAGCCTTTTGGAGTTGTAAACAGTAAGTCTAATCTTCACTTAAATTGGCAGCCCTCCAGATATTTGAAGACATGCCTTCACAAGAAGTTCTATCAACAAGAAATGTGTTCAGTTTCTTTGATTATTAAATATAATCTAGTCTCTAAATCCCTTAACTTCTTCCTTACTTTGCATACATTTTCAAGTTTGCTCATATCCCCTTAAAATGTTCTAAATGTCTAGAACAACTGATGGACGAGATTTCCAGTTAAGATGGCAATTGAACCTATAAGTCTACAACCCTTCCAAATTAAATAACAGAAATAATGCAGTAGAAGAGGCCTATTTGTCCAAAGAGATCATTTTTCTGTAAAATTTAAGTTGAATAAACCTAGATGGCTTCTTAGAAGTTGTTTGATGATTTAATGCTAAAGCCGAAGGAAAGCATGTTCAGTACTTTATTCACCCAATTACTCATCAATTTTTTTCCAATTTGTCCAAATCCAATTACATGGATTTTTCATAAAATTTTAAGAGTCCACTTACACATAAGGTACACAGTAGGTCATCAGAAATTACTGCTTGGAAAACCAAACCACTTGTTTATGGTATCAATGTAGATTCATCAGTCATAACAAATGTACCCTCTCGTGAAGCATGTTAATAATGGGAGAGGCTGTGCTTGTGTCGGGGCAGGGAATAGATGGGAAATCTCTGTACCTTTTGCTCATTTTTGTTGTGAACCTAAAACTGCTTTAAAAGAATGAAAGTAATAAAGTCTTAAAAAGAAGGGAAAAAAATGAATTACTCAATGAATTCTGATTTCATTTACATATATAGTCGTCCCTCTGTATCTAAGGAAGATTGGTTCCAGGGACCCCCACAGATACCAAAATCTGTGTACGCTCAAGTCCCTTATATAAAATGGTATAGCATTTGCATGTAACCTATGCACACCCTCCTTTATACGTTAAATCATCTCTACATTTCTTAGAATACTTAATACGATGCCTATGCTACGTAAATAGTTGTAAATACAATGTAAATGCTATGTAAATAGTTGCCAGCAAGTACAAACTCAAGTTTTGCTTTTTGGAACTTTCTGGATTTTTAAAAAAATGTTTTGATCCAAGGTTTGTTGAATCCACTGATGGGAAACCTGCAGATACCGAGGGCCAACTCTACACTGTTTGAACATTTTGATTAAATTAGTAGACAAATAAGTAGAAAGAAAATTCTGGGGAGAAAAAAAAGAAACAGCATGTTTCCTGACAAACAGTCTCCCTTCTCATCCTGTGTCAATTCAGTCAATACGGCCTCATTAGCTATGCATAAAGATATGTGTACAGTCTTGATTTTTCTGTCCAAATTGACGAATGTAAAGCACAAAAAAGGCAGTAAGTAAGCTGTCTAGCTGTACTTGGTACAGTTTTAATGACAAAGATTTTGGCCACTTGTCCAAATCATTCTGAAATTCCAAGTATGTAAGATTTTTCCTGGTAATTTAATCATATCTTTGGAGAAATTTCCAGTTACTTTGTAGTTACTGAAAATTTTTATGCAGATAAAATTCTTAAGACAACTTTAAGAAATTAACTTGTGGATGGAAATGGAATGTGTTTTTCAGGACTGCAGATGAAAAAACAAAACCTAAGAACTGATAGGTATTATATTTTATTTTAAGTTATATGTTTTCCCTTCCAAGGTCATATTTATCTGGATCATAAAACAGAATTATAGAATTTTAAGAGAGCCGAATTTAACTTAACAAAATAATCTGAATTTTAAGCCCTCCAGTAATCGTCATTAATATCTGTGTGCAAAAATAAACATTTCTCAGCCATATATCTGGGTGCTAGAAAGACCGAAAGAGGTTTTAGATGTATAACTGAGCATTAAGTGTTCTAAGGGATTCAACCAGAGTTGATATGAAATATCTGTGTGTGCCTTTAAGTTTCATACTGAAGGTGTGTAAAAATATTTTACTATTGTTTTGTTTATCCTAACCAATTTTTTTAGCCCTTTAGGCTGAAACAAATTTTTAAAGAAATTGTTTATATGAGAGTGTTATTTTTTTTTTAAAGATTTAAGCTGGAATCCCCACTGACATGATTACTTTGAGCCCATTCATTCCCTCACCACACCACATCCATCCACTTCTTTTAAGGTCAGAGAATGGATTCACACACTTGTAAGCTCCCCTCATTGACTGTCCTTTCCACTCATGTGAGTGGAAACGGAAAGCTCAACCTTACAGCACAGGGGGGACTCTGAACCAGGATGCCGAAAACCTCACCATTTCTGTTTGCTGGGAGGTAGTACTATGGGTCCTCTCATGACACAGAAGTTTATTCACCTTCCTTGCCTGCCATGCATAGTTGGGATTCCCTATTTTGCAGATTTCACACAATGACCTTTGAAAAGTCTACTTTTGAAACCTCTGAACGTCTACTCTGGGGCTCTATGAACAACCGTCACTGTGACTTGGGACACTGGGTTAGGCAACAGGTATTTAATAAGTCAATATTGGGTATTTAGAAACAACTGAATCCCTAATAACTGGCATATTTGAGATCAGACATTGGTAAGATCATTGTAAAAGGAAGTTAAATCTGGAAATCATAAGTGATATAATTATAACTTTAACATTTAATTTTAATTTAAACCAGAAATGCTTGCTCGTTCTCCATTGAGGACAAGGGCCATTTCTTGAAGAATTGGTCTACAATTTGCAGTTTCTTTATCATTTTTCTTACATCACTTACATCATATGCAAAATGCACCATCTACTGTTGCCATTTGAAAGAGAAACTAGAATTTATAAAAATAAATGCAAAGCAGCTTGAATGCAAAGGGCTTCCAGCACTTTATAATGCCCCTCACCCAAGAATCAGAAGTTTTCAGGTACACACTAAATTTTATTGCAACTAACCTTGATTTAACCTTTCAAACCATGCCACTTAGTTTTCATTGAAGTAATTATTTTTCTGTTCACTTTTGGGTTATGCAATATTCAGTTAATACAACAGATGCAACTGGTACAAAGAATTTTGAAAAGACACTACTGGCTCATACCCAGCACAGTAGGAGCAGAAATGCAGAGGTTTCAGTATGCGATGGGCTCTAATCAGTAAGTTATAGAGAAAATGGAGACCTTCAGTTAACACAGCAGTTGGTTAAGGGTGATTTAAGCCAATTTCTATTGCACTTATCAAAGTCATTAGTTTAGGTAAAGATTTGACAAGGGCTTAAATTGTTTGCAATATGATCAGATCTCCTAGAGGAGACCTTGATACATTTTTAAACCCCTGGATTGAAGTAACTATTATTTTTTGAGTTCTGAATTGAAGGAGAAGGAGTGAAGTGTAGTAGAAAGAAAACTAGAAGAGAAAATAGAAAAAAAAATTGAAATCCCATCTCCAGCCATTACCAGCCTTGGGAATAATAAAATAAAAATAGTGATCTATCTCACAAATTTGGTGTGAAAATATAAAGATGTAATATATGCTAAAGTGTTTTTAATCTTCCAAATATTGCCCATATACATTTTTAAAAATTATTATTATGCTATTTTGTCTGTTACTTAAGTGTCCTAGCAGATTATAGTAAATGGCTGGTTTAAAATATTTATTCTATCAATAAAGCTAACAAACAATTTGAAATATGGTATTCTATACATATGAAAATTATTTCATAGTAGGGCAAAATTTTTAAGCCAACACCAAAAACATATTTAGTACAAACATGGCCAGAAATATTTTAATGAACATTGTTATTACAATCAAACACAAGAAATAAGCAAAATTCACTCTGCCATGCACCCATACAAAGGTCTGATTTTTGGTTATTTGGAATTTACAATTGGATTAACCATTCTGTATTTCAGTCATAACATTTACATTATTTCTCTGCCAACACTGAATTTATGCTCATTCACCAGAAGAGTGAACATTCATTTCCATTGCATTATATACGCTGGTAAACTCTAAGGCACAAAAATCAAGTTAACAGTGCTTCCATTGTAAGTCTTTTATCACATATCTGTGCATCAGATTTCGAAAACCAAGGACTCATGTTGAAATTGGCTAATAACCAAAACACTCACTGTCAAATTAACTATTCCCATCTGAGGTGATAAATGGAGAGTTCATAACTGTAAACCATGGCATATGAAAAATAGCTCATTGACATCTGTTCTTAACATCTGGCTTTTTAATCGACGTGCCAAAGCAAATGGGATATGCAATTCTATTTTGCCCCTCAAAAATTAGCCTTTGTGATCATTTATGTCTGAATTATACACACATATAGCTTTATGAAATGAAAGGGTTTAATGTCATATTAATAAAGGCCAAGAATTCAGGTCCATGCAGGTTTCACACCTATCCTTTATTCAACAATAACTAATTACCAGCAACATCATGAGAAAGTATTGATACAAGTCCTCTTCCTCAGGAAAAACAAAACAAAGATCACGCTTTTTCTACTCCCTGTCCCCAGCTCCTCAGGAGAAACACTGCCTCATTAATTTAAAACAATAAGGAAAAAAAACTCACATACACATACATATATAGTTCCTCAAAGAGTTCTTTACAGGAAGACATCTTTAAACCAATTATGTATTTGTTTCCAACAAACACTAAGAAGTGACTTTTCCATAAAGTTTGTCAAACTCAATATAAAATAGACATAAAATAGAAATGTATATTTTTTGGCTTTACTACAATATTTACCACAAATGCAACAACAAAATGATATAGAGAAATATGAAAATAAAAACAAGTTAAAGAAAGTGCTGAAAATGATTATATTCGTGACTAATTTGCTTGTGCCAGGAAAACACTCAATGAGTATGGAGACAGTCCTTAAAGAACACAACACTTGGTTTTTATGGTTCATTAATAATGTGATTAATTCATCCAAGAATAATTTATGTAAAATGCTGTAAAGTAGTTCAATGAATCAAATTATCCCAAGTTTGCATAAGGATGTCTGTATCCTCAGGAAGTAGACTCTACAACATTCAAATCATAACTTTTAGTCTAACCTTTAGGTTTACAAGCAGGACTGAATGGTCAAAGGGGCTCATACTTTGTGGTCTTTACTAGTCCTACTTTAGAGAGACTGATCTAAATTAAGCGAAGTTATTTATTTATTAAGAACCTGAAGTGCATTCAACTTGCCAGGCCCCATGAAAGTACTAAGAATGCAATAAGTGAATTTGCAGGGCACTTGGTCTCATAGGGTTAAGCAAACTAACAATTGCTGCAGCGACAACTGAAAGTAAAAGGAAGTATCCCATCCTAAATGAAGGACTACCTAACTCAAACTAGGAAAGAAGGGAAGGCTTCCTAAATGAACTGATTTCTAAGATGAAAATGGGAAAAAAATTTTTTAATTAGGCAAGGAATAAAGTAGCACATGTCCTAGGTGGAGGGAACAGTTACATGAAGCACAGGAATCAAAGAGAGAAGAGCTAGTAAGAAAGAAATGAAAAGAGGCAGAAACATAGCATGAAAAAAGAGGAGGAAGTGTGACATGAAATAAAGCTAGAAAAGGATGTACAAGGTATGTAAGACCCTGTACAATATATTAAGAATTTTGGACTTTATCCAAAGAGCAAATGAAAGATTTTTAGCAGGAAAATGACAAAATAAGATTTGAATGACCCCTATGGCTAATGTATGGCAAGAGGACTGGAGAGGAAAAAACAAACAAACAAAAAAAACTGGAGATAATGATCTTTGAGAATCACAATACTTTAGTAACACTTTTATTACTCAGTACATGTGGTACCAGTCACTCCCCGGGAATGAAATTAAATTCAGAAAACTGCATTACATCAATCGGTTTTGTGTACTTCACTGATATCGTTAAAGGAAAAAAAAATGTGTTAGTATACAGAAAAAGTACAGTGTAAAGTTCATATAACTGTACCTCTCATTTTTCTTTCTTAGGAGGTTCTATGAGAAACTTATCTCAGGACTTTTGTATCATTTAGTTATTGCTGATTAACAGACCACTCCAAAATTCAGTGATTTAAAGCAACAATAATTTGCTATTATAGCTCACAAATCACAACACTGGGAATAGAGTGACTTGGGCTGGGGTCTCACTCTTGCACCTGGCGTGTCTGACATCCACTTATGGTGATTATGGGGTTCACATAGGCATGTCTTCTTGTGGCAACAGCAGATGTGCAAGATGGAGCAACCTCAATCATAAAGCATGTTTTGAGACTCTGCTTGTATTATATATGTTAACATGCCATTGGCCAAAGCAAGTAGCATGGCTGAACCCAGAGTCAAGGACTAGGAAAGAATGCCAGGTCAAAGAGGAAAGACTCTGGTGTATAGAAGATATTCAGCACATTTTAAAAAATGTTCTTAAAAGAGTTTTTTAGACTTACGGTAAATATAAGTTGATAAACATATAAAGGTCCAAACCACTGCTGAAGTTTAAAGAAATAGTTTAAATAAATGCAAAGTAATAATATTAATTAATTTTTCTATCAGTTACTTTTTTTAATAAACCACCCACTTCATCAAATCATTGTGAGGATTAAACAAGAAAGGGTCTAAAACATTTAACGCAGAGGTTGGCATATGATCAACAATAGGAGAATGTTACTCAGCTTTATGACTTGGGTCCTTGATATTCCCCCTTTTCACACAGTACAATGTCAGAGTTAGAAAGAAATTCAGAGGTAACAGTATTCCACCCAGTGTAAAATGAATTATTTCTCTTTATGGCTTTTCTCCTTCTTGCACAGAGCAACAGAGAACAAATATACAATGACATATAGAGAAAATAAAATTGTAATTACTTTTAAAATTACTTTTTAATTACCTTATTGATGACTCTTAACACCATATACACTATTACTTTGGTTATAAGAATAATGGAGTATTATGAATATACACTTTTTATTTGAAAGCAATAATAATTAAAGACAAGTTTATTATTTATTTATTTGGTGATTTATTTACTCTACTGTTAGAAGAGAAAAATAAGAAAAGAAAAGAATACCAGAATCTATAAGTAAAGAAAGAAGGGATGACTATAAACAATGCAGTGGATATGAAGAAAAATAGTTTGTACCTTTGTAAGCATTTAATAGAAAGAAAATCATATTACAACTTTGAAAAATTATTTATGAAGTTAAATTCTCTAACATTAGTAATGGATCTCTAAACCCGTGGACAGAATTTGATAGGCATATTCTCCAAACTGAACTTTTGCCAGGAATTTTGTACTCTCAAATACTGATGAAGGCTTAATTTGGAATGAAGACCAAGCAATAAGAAGTCCTTTATTGTGCACATTTTGGGTGCAGTAGATTAGTACCACAATAAAAAGCTTAAATTTTCTATTAATTCTATATTAAAATAAGATAGTACAAATAATTTATAACCCAGAAGAGGTAAAGCACCACCACCAAGAAAAAAAAAAATTACTAAGGAGTAATTTCAAAGAAACAGAATCCTAAGCACACTGAATGCTTCCCCAACTAAGTTCTTGTGCACGAGTAGCACATCTACATCTATGCATGATGTGTCATTGAGATAGAGTGTGATAAGAGAGTGGAAGAAAGCCAACCATTAGGCTTAAGTGAAATAACTGGGTTTTGTTAACAGAGTAATAAATTTTGGATGCAATTTTAATAGTATATTCATACTATTTCATACCTGCCCTTAATATTATTTTCCTTTACATTCCTTTAGTTCAATACTCATCTCAACAAGGCTAAATATCCACCAAAGCTATGCTGAAACATAGGAAACTGCTGTTTCTGAAAGTTAAAATAATTTCATAAGTTTCAGCCTAATTCATGTCCATTTTATCTTTAGTCAAGTAATATTTTATTCTTCTTTATACTTAATACTAAAACTCTAACACTTAATTCTAACAGTTATCAGAACTTTCATCTCTATTTCTCACTCATTTCTAGGTCAATTCTTTGCATATACATAATTAGTTACATAAATAAGTAGGTTCTCTAGACAAAGATAATGAAACCATTACTTCTAAATCATTGGCTGGAAGACATCACACAAGGCGATACTGTAAAACAGTCCATCATTAGCTGATATACAAAAATGTGAGCCTGACATAGTAAAACCATTCAGGTGTAGTACTTAATAATGCATAGGAGCTATGGAAACAACCCATATATGACTTGATTATTTTTGAGGGAGCACATCATTCCACACTCACACTGATACTCCCAGACAGTGTGACTCAGTCTGGCTTGGACCATGCACAACTGGTCACATAACCAGTGAGAAGCTTTGGCTTTAGAAGGCCTCAGGCTGCCTTGGCTCTACGGATTTGGAAGTGGCCAGACTTCTATGCCAGAATGTCTCAGCCTTCTGTTTACTTTTAGCAGAATGTGTGAACATTAGTGCCTCAGCCTGTCCTCCTGCTTCAGGCATCAAACTTTTAACAAGGTGTTTCCCTGGGTGTTGTTTAACAGCTACTTTCATATGCTGCTTGAAGGAATGGAAGTCAAATCAACTTCCAATTGTTTGGAAAGAAATTTGGCAATTTTTATTAATAACCTTATGCATTTTCTTTCACTTTGACCCAAGGAACTTAACTTGCAGGAGTCTATGTGGGGCATATATGGATATATATATAAATATATATAAATTATACATATATAATACATATGTAAAGATTTACTCACAACAATACTTGTGAAAACCATATCATACTAAGAAAAAAGTGACAGGTTAACCTAAATATCTCAAAATAAAGAAAATGTTCAAAGTAATCAAGAATATTCATGTAAGGGCATATCATGCAGCCATAGAAAATGAAAAATTATAAAACTCAGGAAAAAAGCATACATCTTAAAGACAAAATAAAGAATTATCTCCTCTACTTAAAACATATATAGGAAAACGTGCTGAAAGAAAATTACTTCAAAGCATTATAAAAGGTATGTCAGGCTATGGCAGTAGGTTTGATGTTTTATTTATTTATTTATGATTGCCTGTTTTTACAAAGATGTATAAATAGTGACACATGTGACCAGAGATCATTCTTATTAGATTAATAATACGAATAAGTATTAGTCTAGTCTAATAAGACTAGTGCTTAGTCTAATAAAACTAATGTTTTATTAGTTTAGTCTAATTAGTCTAATTAGACTAATGTTTTATTAGGTTTTCTCCCAATTCCTGCCATCAGAAGTAGACGGATGAGAAGGGTACCTCTTCATTCACTGGTCTATCTCACCCACAGAGGGTACATCTGAAGGTGAAGAGATGAGCGTGACTGGATTATCGGCCCTTAAGGCTGATATGTGGTACATGGAAGTTAATTATTTTTAGCACATCTGCTGTGTCTTGCTCAGAGTGAAAAATTACAGAGACACTTGGAACTGAATCACTCTTGCAGTCAGCACTGACAGAGCAGGGCAAAGTTGTATTTTTCCTCTAGTACCTCAATATTTGCATAAATCATCTAGATTTCTGCTCTCTTTCCAAGGAGTTATAATTACAGAAGTAACTTCCCTCAGGTAATCATGTGTTAACATTATAAACAAATAGAAAATAAGCCCTAAAAACGTAAGTTCTTACTCAGCCAGGACCTCATATGTCAGATTTTCAGAAAATTTCAAAACTGTCTGGAATGTTTAGGGCTGTTCTGTCTCCCACAGCTTGAACTCTGTGCCCTGATTTTTCTGTTCTTCTTGGTTGATTCCAGTAGCAGAATGTCTCTACTACATACAGTACCCATCCAGTTGGCCTCTTCCCAAGACTGAAGCCTCCTTCAGGCCCCGACTTAACATCCTTCCAAAAGGACATTTACACTTTTGTATGGTTTCTTCTTTACTTCAGGAAGGTTTATATATATATATATATATATATATATATATATAATTTATTTTTAAAGATGCTGAATGTCTTTTAATGAACATTTTAAAGCTTGATTATGCAACATAACAAGCTAATTTTCCTCCATGCAAAATTTAATTAACAGAATCAATTAAAATTGTACTTAAAAACAGATAAAGGTATAAGTGAACCCTGAATAGACATTTGTTGTATCCTAACGTCTCTTTGTTCTGTGGCTATCATATGCACTCTCTATTCCAGCCATCTTGCACATGTATGCTCTTCTTCACAATGAGAATTGGATGAAAGGATATGGGTGAGTCAGTGTAAATCCATTACAATTATTGGAAAAACAACTAAAGACACATGGCCAACTGATGCTGGGTCAATAAAATCTTCTCCATGTGTGCAGGGCATCCCACTTTTAAGTTGATTTTTTTTCTTTAGCAAAAACACAAGTCATATTCATTTTAGGGCTCACACTTATTAAATTACTGGGGAAACTTTGGTGTAATACATTTAAACACAAACATACAATGTTTAAAGATTCAAAGGCAAAGTTTCATAATTACATTAAAGGTGTAGAAGGGCAACATTGTTATTCAGAAACTTCTGAGAATGCCTTTTTATATAAAGTAAATTTAAAATGGCATCTTTGACTTTAACAGAGAAGGAGGTTTTATTCCATATGAAAATTCACCATAAAATACATAAAAATAGAGTCATGGTAAATTTCAAGTTCTGGTAAATCCGTGTAACTAAAAATACCATTAAAGGACATCATCATGGAAATGAAGGACTGATGCTCTTTTTTTGATTGCATAAAACTTTAGTAGTTTGAAGCATGTTTGATCTCATATACCAGTAAACTTAACAAGACCTTGAAACTTCAAAGATTAACTTTACAGGGCAAAAAAACCCAAACATGAAATAAAAGGAAAAATGAAATATATTTCAAGGCTGAAAACAGTCATGGATTTTTGTTCTTGGGAAGGATAAACTACATAGTATAACAGATGTTATATTTCAAAATAAGATAATATTGATTCTGCTTGAGCAAATGTCTAAAGTCCCAAGTACCAATGAATTTTTTGAATGCACTAACTACCAAACATATAAATAAAGGTGCCAGGAGTAATTAACTTAAGTCCCTGCCTAATTTTCTTTTAAATTATATAATTGTGGCTATGTGCTTATTTGCATATTTATAATCAAGTTGAGGGTTAAAAACTCCTGAGACCAGTTTCTGTGTTTTAAAGACCAACTTAAAACATCCAAGGTGGGCTTCCCTGGTGGCGCAGTGGTTGAGAATCTGCCTGCCAATGCTGGGGACACGGGTTCGAGCCCTGGTCTGGGAAGATCCCACATGCCGCTGAGCAACTGGGCCCATGAGCCACAATTGCTGAGCCTGCGCGTTTGGAGCCTGTGCTCCTCAACAAGAGAGGCCACAGTAGTGAGAGGCCTGCGCACCGCGATGAAGAGTGGCCCCCACTTGCCGCAACTAGAGAAAGCCCTCGCCCAGAAACGACCACCCAACACAGCCATAAATAAATAAATTAAAAAAAAAAAAATCCAAGGTTTTCGATAGAATATAAACTATGTACTATTTATTAATCAGTGCTCTTATTCCATTACCTAGTATTATATATAACATTTGCAGTGGTCTACAATAATGACCTGTAGAATTGGGACATTAATAATGCTGTTTTATGATGGATGTACTGATTTTAAAAAGGGACAGATTTCATGATATCAATGAAGGAATTAGTTTAAGGAAAACAAATTAAATAGAAAAGTAAGCAGGTATGGTAAAAATTAGATTTGTACTTTACTAAATAGCCAATAAGATGCCACCAAAAATTATTTCTATGCAGTATATATCACTATCAAAATTTGTCTTATGTATCTGTTTATTTTTTCCTATTCTCTATTTTACTCCTTTCACACAGACGTATTTCATGCAAGCTCCACAAGAGTATGAAAATGTTTTCCTTTACACGGTGTGTGTTTGTTTTTAACTATATCCTATGAACCTGAAAATAGGGCCAGGAATATAATAGACATCAGTGATTACACCCAAAATTGCCAACAGAGTCAAGAATTTTAAAACTATACATATAAATTATGTGTAAATTTTGACATATAGAATATTTGTACTCTTCATTTTAACAGTAATAGGCACTTTAATGTTGTTGGTGAAATTTCACGAGAATTTCCATAAATAAAAATTAGCAAATTGAAGACAATTTTCCAAACCAGGAAATTTACAGAACATTTGCAAATCTTCCAGAGAAAATAAAGCTAGCAAGACTTGGCAATACCAACATTAACAATGAAGAAAACTGTTTTGTCTGGGAAAAAAATGAAAATGCACTACATGCTGAGAAAATAAAATTGATTTTATTTGAATTTTTTATTTTCTATACTTTAACTTTTTAAATTAAACCAACAATGTAACAATAAAGAAAAATTACTAGAGAAGAAAAAAATTACAATCTAATCACCCTAATACAACTTCAATGTCCCAATATGCCAAATTATCATCATTCAATTCCATCCCATGCCTGTTCTCTTTTCATTTCTCACATAAATACTAATTTCAAAAAGTAACATCAGTTTTCATAAAAGAAAAAATGAGGGATTCTTACTTCTTCGTGGATTATTTTTTAAAGTTAAGAATCATAATTTTATGTATATATAAATGTGTTTGTCACTCAACCCTACTATTCTACTTAAAATTTTACTAGCCTATTATTTTACTCTGGGATTACACATATTTTTTGTCAACTTCTGGTTTTTCGTCCATTGTAGTAAGTTAGAAGATTTATGATGGCAATTATTCCAGATTTCTATGGTTGTTTTCCCTGACACTGTGTTCTTAACCTGGATTAACCCACCATGTATTACACAACTAGTGACCATGGTAGCAATTGCCTTGAAGTCTTTCTTTTCTTTCCAATTCATGA
Organism: Balaenoptera physalus; assembly: GCF_965194825.1. Taxonomy (NCBI): domain Eukaryota; kingdom Metazoa; phylum Chordata; class Mammalia; order Artiodactyla; family Balaenopteridae; genus Balaenoptera; species Balaenoptera physalus. Next base: position 135,473,719 of record NC_138884.1, read on the forward strand.
AATCACTGTGTGTCCCCACGTCTATTTGTCTTCAGACAATTTAACTTTGAATTTGTCTCTCTCACTTTAGATTGACTCTTCTGGTATTTCACGTGGCTTAAAACACCTCACATGTTTGCAATTTGGGACAGGCTAGGAAGTAACTACTCATTTCCACTCTACATAGTCTCATACCTCAGTTGGATTGGCTCTAATAGCTGGTGGCTAGGACAGCTAGGGACTGGCCAAGTATTACTTTTTCTTTATGTTGTCTCTGGGCCACTTTATATGCTCTGTCAATATGGTCTCTCCATCATGATGCCCTAAGGGTGGCCAAATGCCTTGCATGTCACCTAGAGTTCCAAGAGCTAGTATCTTAAGAGGCCTGGAAGAACGCTGCAAAGGTTCCAATGACTTTACTTATGAATTTCCAGAAGGTCATTTCTGCTTTAACTTATTGATTATATGTCACTATTGCCATCCCAGGTTCAAGGGGAGAGAAATTAGAAACAACTACATAACTGGGAGTGGTAGCAAAAAATTTGCTTTAATCTACCACAATTATAGACTCTGGTTTCTTTTATTGAGCATTCCATCCAAAATATTTCCAGTTCACCCAGTGCATCCATCTATTACAGTATTTAAAATACATTATGTTATTTATTTCATTATATGATCTTCAACGTCAGGGACTGTTTCATTTTTCTTTACTGTCATAGTGCTTATGAAAGAATAAGCATTTAATAAATATGCATTTATTGAATGAATGATATTAAAAATACCTGCTTGAGACAAAAAATGATTGAAATTCATCATAATAAATGACACCATTAGTTTTGTGCTACATATAAAATGAATTTGAAATTCCTTAACCCCCAAGCTCCTTCATAATCTGGACTCTCATGATGTTTCCAGTCTCAACCTCCATTGTCTCTTGACTTCTATCCTTCCTTCATAATTTAGTGAGACCAAACTACCCTCAATTATCCACGCTAAGAATTTCTCACCAGTATTCATGTTTAACATATGCCTGGCATTTGATCTTTCTCCTTTGCCTGTTTAAATTTTATTCATCTTTTACCCTTAAGCTCAAGCTCAAATATCATCTTTCAGGGAGGACTCTACCTAATTACTCAGTTAATCACTTCTACTTTTTGTTCCTACATCTCACGATTATTATGCCTCTGTATTTTAGTTGTTTACTTAAGAACTGCCTTGGAATCGTACTTCACTGCATGTGTAATTCCAAAAAGTATTCACAGTATGCCCAAAGGATGAACTGACTTGGCTGTGAAATCTGGCAGAGGAGCCGAACTAATTGAGCTGTGTGTCTAGCTCTAGTTAGCTCTGGCTAAATTCCAGGCTACACTTCCTTTCTAGCAAGGCATGTGGGTTGGGATGGGATGTTCCTGAAGTAGAATAGGCGTAAGGGGAGCTAAAGACCTAAAGTGATTAAAGGGAGTTCCAATCACTCAAACTGAGACCACATCATCAGAGATCCATTTGGTAGACTAATTCAGGTGGTTATTATTCTATAACACCCACTTTCTGGCTTCCCACTTTATTTTGGTCTCACTTGGTAGCAAATCCACAACCCCATCAACAGGTAGAGCATTATTTACTAATCTTCACCTCACTCTTCTATAAAACACTCCTTATTCAGTCATCTAGGCACAGTTCTATATGCAAGAAATTCTTCAGTGAATGAAATAAACAGATTTCCTGGTCGACAGCTTAAATTTCAATGGGAGAGGTACAAAGCCAGTAAACAAATACAGCATATGAACATGTTAAGTGCTGTGAACAAAGCAAAACAAAACAAAAAATAGAAAGTGATGGGGTAAGAAGTATTTTAGAGAAGGTGCACAAGTACTCTTTGAAGAGATGATATCTGAAGTGCAACCCAAAGGAAGGCCTTCTTGAAAAAACAGCATTCTAGACAGAGGTAATGGTGAGTGACAAAGGACCAGAGATAAGAATAAGCTTGATATGTTCCATGAATACCAGTGCGATTGGATAATACAAAGCAAAATGTACAGTAATGAATATAGTCAAGTCCTTTCAGGGCATGGTTAGGAGACTGATTTTAGAAAATGCAATAGGAGTCATTGCAGGATTAAGCAAGAAAATTACATGATCTAACCTATGTTTTATAAAGATCTCTTTGGCAACCATGTGGAGAATGGATCATAGAGAAAAGGTCATAGAAAAAGTAACAAAATAAATGTAGAAATCAGTGTAATGAACATAAGTAAACACTCCAGCAGAAGAGCTTCCAGCCTACTTCTAATAAATATGACTGAATTTTTGAGAAAATAATCAGTTAGAAGTTTTGCTTGAGGCCCAATAAAGAATCCACTCAATTTTGAGTTGTCAAATGTGAATAAAGTTGCCCTGCATCAGTAGGATTTCCTATTACAGTGAGCTCCAGGGTGGTGACAATGTCATACGGTTATATTTATAATGAACTCCACCTATAGCATATCACCATTGCAGAACCACACATAACTAGACATTCACTGGTCCTTAAATATCACCAGAATAATTCACTTCTATAGTGTTTTATGACACAGAACTCTAAGGCCCCATACAAGCACTTGTCTCTCATTTTAGTAAACACAAAATCCATTTAATTTTTTTTTGAGAAAAATATTTGCTCTTTCTATAGACATGGTACTACCTCCAGTAGAGGTACAATAGATCTCCTAAGAAAATAAGGTGACAATCTGGGCACATGCCCCTGATTAATGAACCAAGTCTCCTAAACTCATTGCATTTCACTTCCGTATATCCTCAGTCATACACCTAACCAAGTATACTCTATCTTGGTCTTATCTTTAAGTTTGACAGAGTTTTCTGTTTCTCACCACCAAGACCTAGGTTACTAAGCTATAAGTGACATTCTTGGCAGTTAACAACAGCAAGTAACTGTGTTTCTATTTTAAGCAAAACAATTGAATTTATTGGACAAATATCAGAGTCTCACAGAAATATTAGGAACCTGGAGTATCAGCTTTGGGAGACTGACAGGAACCAAGAACTTCTGAGAAGGTGAGACAATAAAAATACATAGCAAAGACCACACAATTGGAAGAGGCTTGTCTAATACAGTTGCTGCCACTGATTAAAATATGACCTCTACCCAGTCCTTGTCTGAGCATGAAGTCCGCATGGATGAGCCTATGCTACCTGCCCACCCTGCATTCATGGGAATAGAAAGAGGATGTGGCCACTTTGCTCCCATGTGGGAAGTGTGCATTACCTCTCACCAAGGCTATACCCAATATAGTTTACCTGAAGAGACAACAGAATAGTAATAGAAAGAAAGGAGAGGTTGGATGGTATACAACCAAAATATAGCAAATTCAGCTATTATTTTATATGTTAGTTTATTCAACAGATACAACAATGTGATGGGCAGTGTTCTAACAACAGAGAACAACTCTGACAAACACTGAGAGATACTGGAACAAGAGTAGGTAAGAAAAGTAGGAGGGTAAATATTGTTGGACTTTGTAAGCCTGTAAGCCCTGATAAAGAGTTTGTATTTTATTCTCAGTGCAATTGTTTTTCGGTTTTGGATTTTTTTTTTTTTTTTTTTTTTTGGCCACACCACACATCTTACGGGATCTTAGTTCTCCGACCAGGGATTGAACCCATGCTCCCTAACCACTGGACCTCCAGGGAATTCCCGCAATTGTGTTTTTAATGAGAGAAATAATATCTATTAACATTTTAAAAATGCCATTCTGACTGCCAAGGAGAGAACAGAATGCAAGTGGATCAAGAGTGGAAGTTGGAAGACTATGAAGGTTCTTGGCTGCAAGTATTAGAAACACACTTTAACTTACACAGGAAAGAAACTATTTGGAAAAATATCAAGTAACCCACAGAATCATCCAGAAGCCTGGAGGATCAAATATAAAAGACAAACAGGAATCAAGAAAGGGTAGACAATAGGAAGCACAGAAAAATGAAGATAAAGACATAATCTGGTGGGATGCCTTCCCAAATGCCACTGCCACTGGCTACTCAACAATGAATGTGCTAAACGCTCATAATCTTTGCTGGATTCTAGATGTCTCCATGTTGTCATAAACATTTCCCCAATTCTTCCTGCCTCTGTGCATCATTCTCTTCAAATTCAAACTCCTGAGTGCTATAAACCAAAGGTCTGAACTTTGTCATATGCCCATACCCAAACTTCCAAAGGATATTACAAGAAGAACAGGGTCCCTTTGGTTTCTATAGTGAAAACCAGAGGGGATTGTCTCCAACCAATTCTCGCACAGTAGAAAATTCCCTAAAACTAAGGAGAGATGTTAAGAGGCAGCATTTTCCTAGACAAATGTCCACGGAAGGAAACTAGTATTGGTGTTTCAGTGCAACATGAAGGGTGGGGGAACCTTGGACCAGGTCTTGGAAGAGCATATAATGGAGTGGTTGAGTGTAGGCTATGGAAAGAGATTGTCAAAACCCTTCTCTGCCACTTACTACCTGTGCGATTTTCAGCAAGTTACTTCTCTGGATTCTTTATCATGTCAAAAAAATAGTAACAGTGGTTACTAGAGATTGTAGAAGGACTGCAATAATTCATGAATATTCTTAGCATTGGGTTTAGCACTTAATAGTAAGTGCATTGTAAATTTTAGCTATTATTTTTTTTTGAGTGGTATCAGTGAGTATGGAGAGACATAATGAGTGGAATGATATACATCAGAAAGGCAGTTGCTAGGAATTGCTCAGGAAGAGGATCATCAATGACCTCTAAATTATGGCTTGAGCAAGTGTGTGGATGGTCGTACATTTACTGAGTAAGACAAATCTCCATTCCAGCAGTTTTCTGAGTTTGATTCACCCATCCCCAGCATGCCCATGAATTATTTTGTATAAAAACCCTCTTGGAGGAATTCCCTGGTTGTCCAGTGGTTAGGATTCAGCACTTTCACTGCTGAGAGCCCAGGTTCCATCCCTGTTTGGGGAACTAAAATCCCACAAGCCACATGTGAAAAAAATAAAAACAAAAACTAAAACAAACCCTCTTGGTTCTACTCAGCTCTAGGGATACTCTAACACCTTAGGCAATATCGAGGGCAGTTTTACATCTGCCCCAACACAGAGACAGAACACAAAATTATTGATTTTATATTTGTTCATCTAGAATCTATATCCACCTAGTATCAGTGTCTCTACCAATGACTCAGAAAATCTTGGCATTTCAGGAATTTTCCAGAGAGTTCTATGTTTAAATGACTACCTTTAAGCTCTTTCCAAAATATAATGGGATTAACTGACAGTTGATAGATATAATCTAATAGAGTCCATCTCAAGTTTTGAATCTTTCTGACTTTTGGCATGTAATGTCACATATTCACAGGTTCCATATATTAGGGTGTGGACATCTTTGGGAGACCATTCTGCCTATCATGCTTTCCAAAAAGCAGTATAAGTAAAACATAATTAGACAAACCAAAAATTACCCTAATAAGATTTCAGAATGTTCTTTTATTAATGTACTAATAATAGGGCTCCGTATACAATGTAACATACTTCTTTGTACTTTATCCAATTCTGTCTTCTGTATCACTTCTCTTCTTTGTTCAAACGTTTAATTGGGGAGGAATAAATTCTTAAATAAGAATTTGGGGTTTCCCTGGTGGCTCAGTGGTTAAGAATCCACCTGCCAATTCAGGGGACACGGGTTCGAGCCCTGGTCCGGGAAGATACCACATGCCACGGAGCAACTAAGCCCATGCACCACAACTACTGAGCCTGCGCTCTACAGCCCACGAGCCACAACTACTAAGCCCGCGTGCCACAACTACTGAAGCTCATGCACCTAGAGCCCGTGCTCCGCAACAAGAGAAGCCACCGCAGTGAGAAGCCTGCTCACCGCAATGAAGAGTAGCCCCCACTCGCCACAACTAGAGAAATGCTGCATGCAGCAACGAAGACTCAACACAGCCAAAAATAAATAAATAAAAATTAAAAAAAAAAAAAGAATTTGAACAAGTTCATATGTGAGAGAATCCAAATTCATCAGAGGAAACCTCCTTGGATTTGAATTCTAAACAAATGTCATAAATATAGAAAAAAGAAAGAACAATTTTCTTAAAACCTAGGCCACCTAGTAAAAGTTAAGAGAAATTAATATGTGAACAACAAAAATAGTTGATTGATAGAGAATTATTTAGACGTGCAGTCTAAACAAAGATAAAATATTGTAAAATCTTTAAAATTTAGACTAGAAAACACATGATTGAAATTTCAGGAGAGCTTCTCTCTTTCTCTTTCCTTTGACTTTTAAAAGAAGACATTATTTTACAATGCATATCTGCCAAACAAAAACAGGAAAAGCAATGGAAATAGCCCAAACTTTCCCAAGCTTCATGATAGGGAAGAGGGCTGATAAAAGTTACTGTAAAAATAAGACCACAGAGAAAACCAAAACTAAACAGGACTCCCTTTTATTTCCCCAAACTACATTTTCTTTTCTGATTTAAAATCTAATGAAAACTTGCATGGAACAAAATTTTGGCATCTATGTATTGCATGAGGACATTTTGTGAAAAACCATATTCTTCCACTGAAATAGTGAAGGAAATATTGGACTACCATTAATCAAAGCAGAATATTACTCCAAAACAGAAAAGAATGTTCTCATAAAGGTAATATAAAGGCAATATTAGAGTAGAAGCCAAACTAATTACAATATGCTTTGAAGTATAAAACCTGCAGCAAAGAACCTATGTGACCTTGCTGGAGACATTTTCAAGTATACTAAGCTGCACTTTGAATAAATTAAAACTGTGTTTTGTGGATGTGTTTGTGTGTGTGTGTGTATGTGTGTGTGTAGAGGGCATGAAGGAATAGAAAGTTCTAAACACAATCATCTCAATTTGTGCTCTGTCACTAAGGAAGGAATTCTGAAAGTGACCCCACCATAAAAATGTGCTACTGCTTTTGCTTCCAATAAGTGAGAACCAAAAGAATATTACCTGTTGACAAACTTGAATTCAAGAATGAATATGGCAGCATGTGAATAGGATCAATATAGCTGCAGTACCTAGCTCATCCCCTTCAACAACAGGTAGTCAAAAATATTTGTGAAGCAACAATGTAAGAAAAATCACCCATCAAAGATAACCCTGGGTGTCTCATAGTTAACCTACCACCTTTATATTATAACTATCTGCCTCATCACATTTGTATGTTTCACAAAAACACACCTGCTGATATCACAGCCTGGTATGTCTTTCCCCTAACTTTGCATGGCTGACTCCTCCCTGTCTTGAGGAAATCAGCCAATCTTCCAGGAGAAGAGAGAGGCAAATTCAGAGTAACTGGGAGATTTGAATGAGGGATTTATTTACAAAGCTGTGGGCAGGGCAAAGATACCAAAAATTGTGGCTAGCAAGAGTGTAAGAGTCACCACCCCGAAGTCTGAAGGGGCAAAAGGAGAGTAGCAGCTGCTGGACCCAGAGAAAGCTTAGCTTAGCTGTGGCTCTGAGAGAGGGACCCCATCCAGAGCTATGGCCTTTAGTAGAGGAGGACAGCATCGGCCAACCAGTGAGCCAAACCCAACCGGAAGCCTGAAAGAAAGGCAGTCTGGTTTGTGTAGCACTTTCAGGGTTCCTCTCAATGTCCTCTTACTATCACCTCCTCAAATATACTACCTTGAGCCACTAATGTAAAGTAATAACACACTCAGGCGTTATCATGTCACACCTTTACTACCAACCAAAACCCAGCAGGGTTTTTGATGTGCTCTCCCTATTAATAGAAGCACCTGGCTTTTTGTTTTAACCAAAATTTCTAGAGTGTCCTGAAGAAGCATTTAAATATTATAATTATTACTATAGACAGTATATTTTTCACACTGATGAGACTAAAAAACTTTGATATTGAGAAATGTAACAATGGGCTTTTAGGTAAGTATCTGTTAGAGCTTTAGGGCCTCTAAAACAGTGAGGGTCAGAGTGAGCATTTGCCCTGAAATAAATAGCTGTTCTCAGTATAAGTTAACTAGGAAGGACCTCGAGAACTTATTGCTGTAGGCAGCTCTACATGGTCACGCCATTCTCTATCATTAATGGAATTTTTGCTGGTCTCCTCAGCCTACAAAAATCTGAGTGAGATTGTGATGAACTTCCCTCCTTCCCCAGCAAGACGCCTCTAATTTTCTGACTTGAGAATTGCCATCCAGGCCTGTACAAATCAGCTGTCACCTGCAGCAATGTCTGTGGAGTCAGTAACAACCACCGAGGTTCTGGATGAACGTTCTTGAAGATGGAGATGGACTGGGTGTCCGCACTGTTTCCAGGCCTCCTCTAAACAATGGCAACAAGGCAATGCCTGAAAGAGAGTTCATCAAGTAGGGCTGTTCGGGAAGCCAGCAGTTGTCTACAGAAGCATCAAAGAGAAGATGGGAGTTCCCTTCCTCTAGCAGGTAAATAAGATACTGGACTTCAGTTTTGAATATAACACAAAAATCCAGAGGACATTTGTTATGAAAGGTACGGGGGAAAAAAACAAACAAACAAATCAAACCAAAACAAACCCTGGACTTCCTTCTCAAGGGAATAGATAAGACTTCAGAATTGCAGAAATTTGCAGTCTACATTATAATGAGTCTGATTCCATTTTTTTGATGTTTGAGTGCTGACAGCTTTTAAGCCTTCCCACTCCCTATTCCCTCTGTGCCCTACATCTGGCAAGCTGATAAGAAAGCCTGGCTTCTCCCTCCATTAGCACCTGAGAGAGATTGAAGCCATGCAAGGCCCTGCGCTCACGGGAACTGTCACTCCAGACGCACCCCACACAGCACCACAGTTAAAACACAGGCCTGGCTCCTCCCCTTCTGCTCTCCCCTAGACACCTCAATTTTGTAAGAAATCAACTTTTTTATATGCTTTTGTATGTTTTCATGAAGCATCATCAGTCTCAATATGAACCAATTTTGAGCGGGAGTGTCCCCTGCTTTTGTAGCATGACCATAACATAAAGGAAATCTGCCCTCCTTTTCTATTTCCAACTAGTTGAAGAAATCATGCTGGTTACTGGCAATCCTTAATCATATCATTTTCCTAACAAGTACAACCATTTTCTTCCCATTCAAATTCCTAATCCAGCCTGTCTTCCATTTCTTGCCAGTTCCTTAAACACCACAAACTCTTGTCGATTATACCAGGTTCAACTAGAGTCTTACTGTGGGAAGAGTAGTCACTACCAAATCTAAACATAACTGAAATGAGGAAAATGAAGTCAATGTGTTCAAAGTCAAAGGATTTGTTTCACTGTGGAGCTGCAGCAATAGTAAGATGTGAAGTTTTACCAGGGGAATTTACATGTACAAAATACCTTCCCAGAATTCTCTGCTGCAGTTCCACCCATTCTAATTTCTCACCTCTTTTAAGATGCCTATTATTAACTTAACTGGAAATTGCTTCAAACTTTACTGGACATGCCAAGTGGCTTTATGTAACTTATCTGTTAGCACCACTTTGGATATGTTAAGTCTGATGTTAAATTGAAAATTAGGAATGTTAGATTTATTCAAATAAAAGGATGACCTATTATGGTGATTTATAAAAGCCGAAAATTTTTTCAGTGTAACTGTAAGCAGCACTTTGCAGGAAACCTCTCTCAGGAGGAAACCCCTTTTCTTGCCAATTTAAGCAAAGCAACCTTGTAACTAACTTTTAAATCAGGTGTCCCCATGCTTTACTCATCTCTGGCCCTAGTGCACCTTTCAAATCTTTTGATCACACAATACCCTGCCTAACTTGTTGATTCTTTCCATAGATCAAAGAAGTAGAAATGAAGAATAAGTAATTAACACATGACCAGATCTCTTCCTTAGCTTCCCCTTTAGTAATCTTGTGAACAAACTGCGTGAACAAGATAACATCTAAACAACGATCACAAGAACTCAACGAGCCTGCATGAGGTGGGAGACCGCAAGGAGTCTGATCTCCTGTCTCAATGATTAACTGAGATTATTTCCCCTTTTCCCTTCAAAAACCTTCAAGGCCCAGCAGAATTTCTGCAGTTGGTTTTCTGCCAACACTGAGTCCACCATCTCCCCAGATTGCTGACATTCTGATTAAAAACCACTTTCCTTTCTACCACCATTTTCCTCTCTTTCAGGTATTGATTTTCCAGCAGCGAGCGGCTGGAACAGTGTTTGGTAACGTAACTACAATTTACTTCGAAGTTACCTTAAGATTCATCCACCTTTAAATAAAATGGTAATTTAAAAAATGATGGGCATCACAGCAACAAATTTTGCTTATTTTCTTCTTTCAGGGATTTTACAAAAAATGGAGTAAAAGTCCACAATATTGGATAAAGAAATTTAATTAATTGGGCCAATTGATGTATTGGGACAAATGTGTAAAAGGGAGAGGAAAGAAAAGATGGTGGTATGATGTAATTCATTCCTTTTAAGTGAAAAGTGGGTTTTTATTTTTAAAGAATGACTTTGTCAAACAGCAAATACAGAAGGCTACACACAAACCTCCTGGTTTCTCACCTCATCCTTCTCTGCATAATAAGACTTCATTTCAGATTTCTTTTGGGTACCAACATTACCAGTTCGTTTGGCTCTACCCCCATGGCCCTTATCTGACCCCAGAAGCCCTTAAGCACTTAGGATTGAAAAACAGCATATATTTCTGCATAGAGCCAACCAGCCTAGAGCCAGTAATACGTTGTTAAGATTTAACAAGGAAAAGTAAGGGACCCATTAGAAGGTTACAATGGCTTGGCCGGGAGGGGAGAGGGTGGAGATGGAAACCAAAGTTTAAAGATATTGGAAATAGTCATGTTAAAACTCATTTTAACAATCAGGTTTAAAAATAGACTTTATTAAAATGCTTAATAAAGCATACTGCAGAAGCAAAAATAAAAAAATCCAAAATAATTAATTGCATACTGCAAAAGTGAAACTAATATAATTTTACATCACCTGGTTAATGAAAATTTCCCAGAATTTAGGCATCTATGTGAAAAACTGTGTATATATTCATAGAAAATAATTGGTTGTCCATGTCACAGAAATAGAGCATTAAATAATGTGTAAAATTTTCCAAAAAGAAGATTGCCAGTATTGTGTCATCTGTCTCTTTTTTTTTTCTTTTTTTGCGCCCAGTATATTTTCCTTTTTTAAAAAAAAACCTTTATTGGAGTATAATTGCTTTACAATGGTGTGTTAGTGTCTGCTGTATAACAAAATGAATCAGCTATATGTATACATATATCCCCATACCCCCTCCCTCTTGCGTCTCCCTCCCACCCTCCTTATCTCACCCCTCTAGGTGGTCACAAAGCACCAAGCTGATCTCCCTGTGCTATGCGGCTGCTTCACACTAGCTATCTATTTTGCATTTGGTAGTGTATATATGTCAGTGCTACTCTCTCACTTCGTCCCAGCTTACCCTTACCCTCCCCGTGTCCTCAAGTCCATTCTCTACGTCTGCGTCTTTATTCCTGTCCTGCCCCTAGGTTCATCAGAACCTTTTTTTAGATTCCATATATATGTGTTAGCATACGGTATTTTTCTTTTTTCTTTTTTAACATCTTTATTGGAGTATAATTGCTTTACAATGGTGTGTTAGTTTCTGCTTTATAACAAAGTGAATCAACTATACATATACATATATCCCCATATCTCTTCCCTCTTGCGTCTCCCTCCCTCCCACCCTCCCTATCTCACCCCTCTAGGTGGTAACAAAGCACTGAGCTGATCTCCCTGTGCTATGCGGCTGCTTCCCACTAGCTATCAATTTTACATTTGGTAGTGTATATATGTCCATGCCACTCTCTCACTTGGTCCCAGCTTACCCTTCCCCCTCCCTGTGTCCTCAAGTCCATCCTCTAGTAGGCCTGCGTCTTTATTCCCGTCTTGCCCCTAGGTTCTTCATGACCTTTTTTCTTTTTCTTTTTTTTAAGATTCCATATATATGTGTTAGCATACGGTATTTGTTTTTCTCTTTCTGACTTCACTCTGTATGACAGACTCTATGTCCATCCACCTCACTACAAATAACTCAATTTCGTTTCTTTTTATGGCTGAGTAATAGTCCATTGTATATATGTGCCACATACTCTTTATCCATTCATCTGTCAATGGACACTTAGGTTGCTTCCACATCCTGGCTATTGTAAATAGTGCTGCAATAAACATTATGGTACATGTCACTTTTTGAATTATGATTTTCGCATGATATATGCCCAGCAGTGGGATTGCTGGGTCGTATGGTAGTTCTACTTTTAGTTTTTTAAGGAATCTCCATACTGTTCTCCATAGCGGCTGTATCAATTTACATTCCCACCAACAGCGCAAGAGGGTTCCCTTTTCTCCACACCCTCTCCAGCATTTATTGTTTGTAGATTTTTTGATGATGGCCCTTCTGACCAGTGTGAGGTGATACCTCATTGTAGTTTTGATTTGCATTTCTCTAATGATTAGTGATGCTAAGCATCCTTTCATGTGTTTGTTGGCAATCTGTATATCTTTTTTTGAGAAATGTCTATTTAGGTCTTCTGCCCATTTTTGGATTGGGTTGTTTGTTTTTTTGATATTGAGCTGCATGAGCTTCTTTTATACATTGGAGATTAATCCTTTGTCAGTTGCTTCATTTGCAAATATTTTCTCCCATTCTGAGGGTTGTCTATTCGTCTTGTTTATGTTTTCCTTTGCTGTGCAAAAGCTTTTAAGTTTAATTAGGTCCCATTTGTTTATTTTTGTTTTTATTTTCATTACTCTAGGAGGTGAATCAAAAAAGATCTTGCTGCTATTTAGGTCAGAGAGTGTTCTCCCTATATTTTTCTCTAGGAGGTTATAGTATCCAGTCTTACATTTAAGTCTCTAATCCATTTTGAGTTTATTTTTGTGTATGGTGTTAGGAAGTGTTCTAATTTCTTTCTTTTACATGTAGCTGTCCAGTCTTCCCAGCACCACTTATTGAAGAGGCTGTCTTTTCTCCACTGTATATTCTTGCCTCCTTTATCAAAGATAAGGTGACCATATGTCTGTGGGTTTATCCTGGGCTTTCTATCCTGTTCCATTGATCTGTATTTCTGTTTTTGTGCCAGTACCATACTGTCTTGATTACTGTAGCTTTGTAGTATAGTATGAAGGCTGGGAGCCTGAGTTCTCCAGCTCCATTTTTCTGTCTCAAGACTGCTTTGAATATTCGGGGCCTTTTGTGTTTCCATACAAATTGTGAAATTTTTTATTCTAGTTCTGTGAAAAATGCCATTGGTAGTTTGATAGGGATTGCTTTGAATCTGTAGATTGCCTTGGGTATTATAGTCATTTTCACAATGTTGATTCCAATCCAAGAACACGGTATAGCTCTCCATCTGTTTGTATCATCTTTAAATTCTTTCATTAGTGTCCTATAATTTTCTGCATACAGGTCTTTTGCCTCCTTAGGTAGGTTTATTACTGAGTATTTTATTCTTTTTGTTGCAGTGGTAAATGGGAGTGTTTCCTTAATTTCTCTTTCAGATTTTTCATCGTTAGTGTATAGGAATGCAAGAGATTTCTGTGCATTAATTTTGTAACCTGCTGCTTTACCAAGTTCATTGATTAGCTCTAGTAGTTTTCTGGTAGCATCTTTAGGATTCTCTATGTGTAGTACCACGTCATCTGCAAACAGTGACAGCTTTACTTCTTCTTTTCCAATTTTGATTCCTTTCATTTGTTTTTCTTCTCTGATTGCTGCAGCTAAAACTTCCAAAACTATGTATAGGGAATAATAGTGGTGAGAGCAGGAAACCTTGTCTTGTTCCTGATCTTAGTGGAAATGGTTTCAGTTTTTCACCATGAAATGATGTTGGCTGTGGGTTTGTCATATGTGGCCTTTATTATATTGAGGTAGGTTCCCTCTATGCCTATGTTCTTGAGAGTTTTTACCATAAATTGAATATGTTGAATTTTGTCAAAAGCTTTTTCTGCATCTATTGAGATTATCATATGGTTTTTATTCTTCAGTTTGTTAATATGGTGTATCACATTGATTGATTTGCATATATTGAAGAAACCTTCCATTCCTGGGATAAATCCCACTTGATCATGGTTTATGATCCTTTTAATGTACTGCTGGATTCTGTTTGCTAGTATTTTGTTGAGGAGTTTGGCATCTTTGTTCATCAGTGATAGTGGCCTGTAGTTTTCTTTTTTTGTAACATCTTTGACTGGTTTTGGTATCAGGGTGACGGTGGCTTCATAGAATGAGTTTGGGAGTGTTCCTCCCTCTGCTATATTTTGGAAGACTTTGAGAAGGATGGGTGTTAGCTCTTCTCTAAATGTTTGATAGAATTCGCCTGTGAAGACATCTGGTCCTGGGCTTTTTTTTTGTTGGAAGATTTTTAATCACAGTCTCAATTTCAGGGCTTGTGATTGGTCTGTTTATATTTTCTATTTCTTCCTGGTTCAGTCTCAAAGGTTGTGCTTTTCTAAGAATTTGTCCATTTTTCCAGGTTGTCCATTTTATTGGAATAGAGTTGCTTGTAGTAATCTCTCATGATCCTTTGTATTGCTGCAGTGTTTGTTGTTACTTTTCCTTTTTCATTTCTAATTCTATTGATTTGAGTCTTCTCCCTTTTTTTCTTGAAGAGTCTGGCTAATGGTTTATCAATTTTGTTTATCTTCTCAAAGAACCAGATTTTAGTTTTATTGATCTTTGCTATCATTTCCTTCATTTCTTTTTCATTTCTTTCTGATTTGATTTTTATGATTTCTTTCCTTCTGCTAACTTTGGGGGTTTTTTGTTCTTCTTTCTCTAATTGCATTAGGTGTAAGGTTAGGTTGTTTATTTGAGATGTTTCTTGTTTCTTGAGGTAGGATTGTATTGCTATAAACTTCCCTCTTAGAACTGCTTTTGCTGCATCCCATAAGTTTTAGGCCATCGTGTTTTCATTGTCATTTGTTTCTAGGTATTTTTTGATTTCCTCTTTGATTTCTTCAGTGATATCTTGGTTATTTAGTAGTGTATTGTTTAACCTCCATGTGTTTTAATTTTTTGCAGTTTTTTTTCCTGTAAGAAAGTATATTCTGTTGTTTTTGGATGGAATGTCCTATAAATATCAATTAAGTCCATCTTGTTTAATGTATCATTTAAAGCTTGTTTTTCTTTATTTATTGTCATTTTGGTTGATCTGTCCATTGGTGATAGTGGGGTGTTAAAATTCCCTATTCTGATTGTGTTACTGTCGATGTCCTCTTTTATGGCTGTTAGCATTTGCCTTATGTATTGAGGTGCTCCTATGTGGGGTGCATAAATATTTACAATTGTTATATATTCTTCTTGGATTGATCCCTTGATCATTATGTAGTGTCCTCTTTGTCTCTTGTAATAGTCTTTATTTTAAAGTTTATTTTGTCTGATATGAGAATTGCTACTCCGGCTTTTTTCCATTTCCATTTGCATGGAATATCTTTTTCCATCCCTTCACTTTTGGTCTGTATGTGTCCCTAGGTCTGAAGTGGGTCTCTTGTAGACAGCATATATACTTGTCTTGTTTTTGTATCCATTCAGCCAGTCTATGTCTTTTGGTAGGAGCATTTAATCCATTTTCATTTAAGGTAGTTATCAATGTGTGTGTTCCTGTTACCATTTTCTTAATCGTTTTGGGTTTGTTTTTGTAGGTCTTTTCCTTTCCTTGTGTTTCCTGCCTAGAGAAGTTCCTTTATCATTTGTTGTAAAGCTGGTTTGGTGGTGCTGAATTCTCTTAGCTTTTGCTTGTCTGTAAAGCTTTTAATTTCTCTGTCGGGTCTGAATGAGATCTTTGCTGGGTAGAGTAATCTTGGTTGTAGGTCTTTCCCTTTCATCACTTCAAATATATCCCGCCACGCTTGCAGGGTTTCTGCTGAAAGATCAATTGTTAACCTTATGGGGATTCCCTTGTATGTTATTTGTTATTTTTCCCTTGATGCTTTTAATATTTGTTCTTTGTATTTAATTTTTGATAGTTTTATTAATATGTGTCTTGGTGTGTTTCTCCTTGGATTTTATCCTGTATGGGACTCTGCACTTCCTGGACTTGATTGACTATTTCCTTTCCCATGTTAGGGAAGTTTTCAAATATAATCTCTTCAAATATTTTCTCAGTCCCTTTCTTTTTCTCTTTTTCTTTGGGACCCCCTAGAATTCAAATGCTGGTGCATGTCAGGTTGTCCCAGAAGTCTCTGAGACTGTCCTCAATTCTTTTCATTCTTTTTCTTTATTCTGCTCTGCGGTATTTATTTTCACTATTTTATCTTCCAGGTCACTTATCTGTTCTTCTGCCTCAGTTATTCTGCTTTTGATTCCTTCTAGAGAATTTTAAATTTCATTTATTGTGTTGTTCATCATTGTCTGTTTGCTCTTTAGTTCTTCTAGGTCCTTGTTAAACGTTTCTTGTATTTTCTCCATTCTATTTCCAAGATTTTGGATCACCTTTCCTATCATTACTCTAAATTCTTTTTCAGGTAGACTGCCTATTTTCTCTTCATTTTTCTGGTCTGGTGGGTTTTTACCTTGCTCCTTCACCTGCTGCATATTTCTCTGTCTTCTCATTTTGCTTAACTTACTGTTTTTGGGGTCTCCTTTTTGCAGGTTGCAGGTTCTTAGTTCCCATTGTTTTTGGTGCCTGCCCCAAATGAGTGAGA
Source organism: Balaenoptera physalus (assembly GCF_965194825.1). Classification (NCBI taxonomy): domain Eukaryota; kingdom Metazoa; phylum Chordata; class Mammalia; order Artiodactyla; family Balaenopteridae; genus Balaenoptera; species Balaenoptera physalus. The sequence goes on from NC_138884.1 coordinate 135,490,358, forward strand.
TTGGCTCAGTGGCTTGTGTAGGCTTCCTGGTGGAGGGGACTGGTGCCTGTGTTCTGGTGGGTGGGGCTGGATCTTGTGTTTCTGGTGGGCAGGACCATGTCCGGTGGTGTGTATGGGGTGTCTGTGAACTTATTATGATTTTAGGCAGCCTCTCTTCTAATGGGTGGGGTTGTGTTCCTGTCTTGCTAGTTGTTTGGCATGGGGCGTCCAGCACTGGAGCTTTCTGGCTGTTGGGTGGAGCTGGGTCTTAATGTTGAGATGGAGATCTCTGGGATAGCTCTCGCCAATTGATATTATGTGGGGACAGGAGGTCTCTCATGGTCCAATGTCCTGAACTCAATTCTCCCACCTCTGAGGCTCAGGCCTGATACCCGGCCAGAGCACCAAGACCCTGTCAGCCACACAGAAGTCCTAGAGACGAGGTGCAGTAGGGCACGCCATGCAGGGCCATGTGGAAAATCACCTGGGTGGTCACAGGCAGAAGACAGGAGTTGAAGGAGAGCTTAGGTCTCCACCTTTATTGGGGTTTCTTTCTTTCACAGTCTTCCTCTCAGGGCGTTTTTCCCTTTGAGCTCCCTGGAGTGCAGGAGTAAAAGCGCAGCCACTCTCAGAGCCCCCGCCTAGCCTGATGATTTGCCTCTTTTTTTTAAAATGAAGGTGAGTCTAGATTTTTGGAGGAACATGAAGAACATGTTCTTCATGAAGAATAAAACATGAACATGCAGAATAAAACTCAAGGAAGTTAAATCAAATATTCCACATATAGTCCATGCTAAGTTAAGCTACTTGTATTATTTTTCTTCAGTGTAATTTTTTTCTTATAGATGTTCTTGATCTTAGCATTAACTTTCAACATATTTCTTGCACTACTTAATTCAATAATTTATAAAATTAATTTGCTTTAGTGACAACTTCTGAGATGCTCAGAACAATGATTAATCTCTCAGCAGTCTAAAATATATAGAGCAATTTTCTTACTAAGATTAAACTTACTACAGTAAAATTCACCCATTTTAGAGTACAGTTCTGTAAGTTTTGACAAATGCATGTATTCATGCAACCAGTGCCACAATCAAGATGTAGAGCAGTTCTATCACTCCCCAAAGTCCCTATATGTATAGCAATTTAATAAGAGTTACTTTTTAAAAGCCTGATCCATGACAAAAATTTAATATCTCCCTTTGTCTACTTTGGCTCTGATTAATAGAGGGCATTCAATTATAGGATTATTAGACATAAAATCAAATATATTGGACAACTCAACTCTCTTCTTTCAGAATACGGTACATGTATTATGCATATCTCTCTCTCTCTCTCTCTCTCTCTCTCTCCCTCTCTCTCTCTCTCTCTCTCTCCTTCACTCCCTCCCTCCCTTTTAAACCCCCCCACCACCAAAACATATACCTTCTCTACTTCTTTCCAATATAAATCAGGATGTTATATTTTTATTTTTGTTTTTCTTTGCTTTATACAAACACCCTTCTGAATTGTATTAGCAGGAAAGGAAATCTCTCCAAAACGACATTACCTCACATGAAAGAATGTAGCACTACATTAGTTTTTCAAGATTGGATAAAGCATGTTTAGGCTAGATGTGGACATCAGCAGTTTTAAAACCCAAATCTGAAGCATCTGGCACTCTTTATTGTCTTAGAGGTTTCATCAGTGGATGCTTAAAATCTTTCTCCTGGCAGCGAAACTCTCCAGTGAGGTTTTTATATGATTTGCTAAGAAATGGCTGGTTTCAGAAGTCATTCCTTTCAATCCCCAGAGAAGGATGGCTGCTAGAGTAACCCTGCCTTGAGCTACCTGTTAGATGATTTCGGAAAATCTTCTTATACAGAAGCAATATTTAAATTAAAAAAGACAGTTTGAAAACCTGTTTTTACTTTGTGCATGGTAAGAGTTCAAACTCCCTCAGTTTTGTTAGCCAATAACTGTTTTTTTGGTTTTTTGGGGGGTTTTTTAACTTTTAAAAATGAGGAATGGGGAAAGAAAGTTAGAGACCCCTTTTTGGAAGTAAAAAAGCATTGCCTTTACCATAATTAGCCTTAGCGTGGCTGCAAAGCTGGTTTTCACATCCCCATGATCCCGCAGTGCAGGGTGCTTTTCTAGAGTTGAGGAAGGGTTAATGCAGGGAACTTACAGTGGATCAAACATAGAAGAGAAGGTGTCTGAAGCTCTGCACTGTTGCTCAGGATGCATGAATATTGAAGAGGACCAGGGAACTGGACCAGCCATTCAGGTGGTTTGATCTGTATCATGCCCTACACCCTATCCATTTTTACACGGAGTGGGTGTATAAAAACTAGAATCATTTACATTGGTTCCTTTTAATGTCTTTTTGATGTGAGTGCCAACTCATTTTGAGTAACTCAAACACCAGTCTTCCTACTCTTACACTAATACTCCACAAAATGCAAAGTTCAGCTGGCTTGTTTCCTTTTAATTTCTCAGCTCTACCCAGATATTCTTGGACAGAATCTCAGTCATTTTAGCCTCTACTAAGAGTTTATAAAACTTCACGCATTCTTTACCCTTCCTAGAATCGAAGTAATACTCATGGAATACTCTCTTCAGAAACTTCATACCAGTGGTTCTCAAAACTTAGTGTATTTCAGAAATATCTGGTGAGATTATTAAAACACAGATTTCAAGACCCCATTCCCAGAGTTTCTGATTCAGTTTATTTGGGGTGGCCCAGGATTTTTCATTTCTAAAAATTCCCAGGTGATGTTGTTGCTGAGCAAGAAACCATACTTCAAGAACCAATTATTTATATGATCCTTTCTGATCATTGATTATACCAATTAGTGGAATAAGGAACATCATTTTTCTTTGTAATTTTTTTCCCTTTCCTCCAACACTGAATGTACAGTAACTGCTCAATATAACTGCCACCTTATATATTTCTACTTGTTACCTACAATTTGGGTATACTAGATATTTTTTGTTGTTGTCACTCAGGTTCTATCTCCATCCTTCCTTCTAAGATCTCTCCTCGATTGTAGAGCCTTAAAGCCCACAAATATTTTACAGACTCACTTGCCAGCAGGTTTGCTTAGACTTGGCCAATAAGACATGATTTTAAAGACAAAAGACAAGAAAACACCATTATTTTCTGTGGCCGTTGTGAAAAGTCATGTGGACACTGGAAGAAGGCAGATTCGCCGGTGCTTTGCCATCAGTTTGGGGAGACTTAACCACATAAACTTTGGTGCTGGGAGTAGCCCACTCTATAGCTGTGGCTTTCTGTTTTCTTTGCACTTGCAAAGACATTGCTGGCAACCTTCCTAACTTTTGCTCCCTTAGGACTCCTAAGGTTGGATATGTTGCTCTAATTTCATTTTAGACTTATTCCTACTAGAATACCTAGGTGTCTGCTGCTTTACTGAGAAAAACCAGAGTGATACAGTAGAAGGTACTATACCTAGGGGTAAATTGAGATTATAAGAGAGACAGTCCTTGCTATGGCTTCTTTATCCCCTTCCACAAGAGTACAGAGTGTAGAGTAGTGAGACATGGCCAGTTTTCCTCTCCACAAAAGAAAGATCAGACTTATTCCTATGATGCAATTCCTTTTTAAACACAACAGACCCTTGAAGAACTATTTAGATTACTCTAGAAATGAGGGTTAATATTGCCTGAGTATTTTGGAAACTAAAAGTTAATTTATTATTCTTGTACGTATGAAATGTATTTTTTCAAGTAAATGAAAACAAAAAGTGTTTGTAGTATAATAATACTTTCAGTTGAAAATTTTAAAAACAAACAAAAAAATTAAAGCAAAAAGCAAGACCCTCCTGTAGTTAAGTCAGTTGGGAAAATGCTCAATACTCTTTTTCATCTTATGGAGTTTCCATGCATGTCAGCATACTAAAATCTCTGAAAATTCTATTAGTACCTGTGCTAGAGCATTTACCCAACTGAGATCCCCCAAGGAATCCTTCTTTCATGTAACACCCAGTAACATTCTTCAGATACATTGTTCAACAAAGTCCCCTGTGGAAGATTTTAGTCCTTAAAAAAAGTGTCACTAGTGTTGGACAGGGAGGATGGGGCAATAAAGGAAGGTCCCTAGCTTAATCAAAAGGAATTCTGCAGAAGTACTGATTGAGATCCTTAACAACAAAGATGTAGTAATTATGTGAAAATTATCAGAGTGCAGTTCTATTTATTAATATATTTTAATAAGTAATAGGGAGAAGTTTTATTAAAGTTCTTGAAAATCTTATCATCTATTTCTTCATGTTACCCTGAGGATAAATTATTAGAATATCTACCAAGGAGTCTGTGCTAATTTTATGATTAGAAGTGTGAGGATAAGACTGGATTCTATTTCACAGTGAAATGGGGTTGGGAGCTTTCAAAGGAAAATAAGCAGTATTTTCCACAGAAAGAAAAGCAGGGAGTTCAGTAGTTGAAAAAAAAAAAAATAAGGAAAAAAAGGATATAGCCAAAAAGCTGATTAAAGAAGCAATCCAAGGATTTTATATGAAAGGAGATCTGGATATCCCAATAAATCCTTATTATGCCTCTACTTTTAGTGCCACATGAATTCATGGTTTCTCCTCACCCCGTCTTCTCACCAGTATTGTCCCTGCTAGGAATTTTACCCCAATTATAATAGCTACCAGTAGTGATTTGGAGCTGAGAGAACATGTGACTGTAGGACTTCTATATAGAACTCAGAATGACCTTTTAACTCTTTCTCCGAAATTAAGATATGGTTTCAATAAATTCTCTCTTAAAAGCCAAAATTCATAACACAAATCCTTAACCATTAATTAAATCTCTTAAACTTTAAACCTCATTTCTCATATCCCATCATTGTTTGATTTTTTTGTCTAGATTCCAGAAATTGTAAATCAATTTGCAAATCAATCCTGCAGACACTTTGCAAACAATTCAGGAGAGCAAAACACAACTACAGAAAAGAAATCCAAAGGCACTTCATGAAAGATCTTGTTGATTTTCCATAATGAAATACATATTAAAAGAGAGCCTCCTGTCGCAGTAAATTTAGGGAACGAAAACGAAAGGAATTGGGTGGTCTACAGTGGTTGGATCCTGGGGGCCATAGTTTTATTACCATTCCTTAACAAGAAGACTCTTCCTTTTGAGGCATGTTCCTCTTTTGGGGCTAATTAAATTTGGAGGCTGTAACCAAAAGGCAGGTAAACATTTTTCTTTTAACAAATGGTTGGCTAGTTCATCTCTATGGATACCTATCTAAGTACAAAATCAATGTCAAGAGTTAGAAAATACAAAGTATATGTTAACATTAATGAAAGGTTTATGGCAGAAATGTCAAGATCACATACATGTTTGTTATTCTCTCCATCCTTCAGTCATTCATTTAATAAGTATTTACTGAAAACCTATAATGTGCCAGATACTAATTAAACAATTTTTAACAATAAAAATAGCAATAGTGAAGAGACTATCCCTGCCTTCAGTAAGACAGAGAAATTTAAAAAACAGCTATAAAAGAGTGTGATAAGTACTTAGGAAAGAAGAGATTATATGTTGGTAAGAGAGTGAGTGAGGTCAGGGAATGTTTCCTCAGGAGATTTTTCCTGGGCTAGCTCTTGAAAAAGTATTATTCAAAGGAACAAAAAATAGGGTGAAAGACAATCAGACATTGGGAGAAAACTGCAGGACCCCAAGCGGAAGCAAAGATCAGGTGGCTTCTGCTACTGCACCCACAAGTCCGCTGTTCCCACTGCCTAACCCCGGTGGAGGAGGTGACCACACATGAAATGTGGAGCCCAGATGCCACACTCACTATCCTCAGCCTTGCTTGCCAGCTACCACTGCACAAGAAACATGGTCTCACTCATTCCTATGTTCAGTCTCATGCTAAGACATCTCTGGGTCATGTAAATTTATCCCTTCAAATTTGAAATCCAGGAAATACACAAAGAAAGATTGAGAATAAATGCCATGTTCCTAATGGGTTTCTCTGTCAAATGTGGTATCCATTACGCACATGTGGCTATTACACATTGAAATATGGCTACTTTGAATTAAGATATGCTGTAAGTGTAGAATAGACGCCAGATTTCAAAGGCTTTGTATATAAAAAATATACAGTATTTTTGAAAATTATTTTTATATTATTACGTATTACATATGTAATCAATCTGTAACATGTAATCTGTCAATACATATAAAATGGTAATATTGGATATAATAGGTTAAATAAAATATTATTAACACTAATTTCAACTGTTTCTTTTTACTTTTTTTTTAATGCAGCTACTAGAAAAATTTAAATTGTATATGGGGCTGACATTATGTTTCTCTTGGACAGGACTACCATAAACTAATTCCAGCATAGTGGGGATATATGAAGGGTTAGGTTAGGAGTAAAGAGGTACAAGCATTATGGGTGACATTATGATGTGGCAAAAAAAATCAATGGTTAAAGACTTACAGTTTAGACATTGACTGATGAAAACAGGGATTGGAAAAGAGTAGATTTAGTCTTAACAGTCTTAGAGGAGGGTGAACTCTGGGCCTAGTGGCAGAGAACTTGATGCACTTGGTTTATTGTTGAAGGGCCCAGAACTTGGAGCTTTGTCAAGCTCTGCAGGCTGATCGGACGCCGGGTTAACTGTGAGATGTGGTTCAGGCCTTACTCAGAGGAGGGACACAGGATTTTTTTTTTTTTTTTCTTTTCAAATCAAGGTTTCCTATGCTATAAATGAAAACAAAATATTGTCTTCCTTTAGTTAACCTTGAATAATTTCCTTCAAGGAAGCACATATTAATTTCTGTACAACATGAAATCCTGCGTCTGGGTCTAAACCCTATAGAAACTTGCAAAGTTTAAAATGAGAAAACAGATGCCATTAGAAGAGAAACATAGTCCAGTTAGAATACTAAAGTTTGAATTAAGCCAGGCTCAGTAACTTGCACGCTAGAATTTTCTTCTGAGGAAAAATCTAGAGTCATCAGAGCAAGCATATTTTTTAAAAAGTCACAAATTCACTTATTCTTAATCATAATCAGGAATCCAGAAACGTGACAGTTGTTCATGTGGATATATTTCAATACTATTTCTTTTTTTTTTTAGTAAATTTATTTATTTGTTTATTTTTGGCTGTGTTGGGTCTTTGCTGCTGCGCGCGGGCTTTCTCTAGTTGCAGCAAGCTGGGGCTACTCTTCGTTGTGGTGTGCTGGCTTCTCATTGCGGTGGCTTCTCTTGTTGCAGAGCACAGGCTCTAGGCGCGCGGGCTTCAGTAGTTGTGGCACGCAGCCTCACGGGCTCTAGAGTACAGGCTCAATAGTTGTGGTGCACGGGCTTAGTTGCTCCGCCACATGTGGGATCTTCCTGGACCAGGGCTTGAACCCATGTCCCCTGCATTGGCAAGTGGATTCTTAACCACTGCACCACCAGGGAAGTCCCTCAATACTATTTCAATAATAGTAAAATTGAATAATGTCTGTTTGACACCTGATTCACCCTGCCTCATCGTTCTGTTGAAAAACTTAACCAACAAAAAGCGAAGTTGGGAAAGAGTGAAGTAATTTCCATTAAGATTAACCATACAAGCCAAGATGGATAAAAAGCAAACAAAATCTTGAGGGTGATTAAGAATAGATACTTATTCCTTCAGGATTCTGAACAATAACTCTCAGTATGGCAACAAGGAAGTTGCCTCTAGAACGGATCATAGATCAAAGTGTTGACAATATTTGAGGAATATTGAAGGCTATTTTGAGACAAATAGCCTGAGCAACAAGAAATTGGATTTTGTAAAATTTTCTTTCTTTAATTAAGTCACCCTTACTTAATTGAATTTCCATACACTTTCATGAATGGAAGAAAAAACAAAGTGGAGTTAAAAAGAAGGAATAATTCAGAATTTGGGATTATACAAATTGTGCATTACACAATGTATGCTACAAAAATCTCAGTGTTAGATAAAATATATGCAACTATTTACACTGGACTTGAAATAAGAAATCTAAATGGAGCTAAGTATTTCAGAAAATCCCACTTAAAAAGGAAGGAAGGGAGAGAGGGAGGGAAGGAGAGGGGAGGGAAGTAGGAGGGGAGGTGAAGTGAGGGAGGTTAGGATGGAAAGAAAATATATGGGTGCATTATACTAATTATAACAAGTATAGAACATAGGATTTCCAGTCACACCTAAAAATAATCCCATGATAAAACTGTGATAGTCAGGAGTTCTGTATCCCATCTTTAAAATGTGGTTCTACTTGATCCACCATAAATAAATTTAACTGATTCTAAGTAAAAGTGAAAATAATGCATAACTTTGTAGGTTTCTAATACATAACATTTCTTAAGTAAAACAAGGAGTTTCAATCAAATATATAAGTTGCTTTTCCATAGCAAATAATAAAAGTGTTCACCAACCACTTTTTGTTTTCCAGTTATTAAATGTCATAAAAATTAAAAATCTTTTAATCATAAACTGAACAATTAATGAACTCTGAAACATTTGCTTAATTGTGTATTTTATATTCTAACATAGACAAAGATGCTTTATTTTTTCAAGAAGTGGGGAGAAATATATATTTAAAAAAATAAAATTTTAATACTCTAAAGTATCTGTTTTAAAAAATGCAGTCTCTTAAATTTCCATTATAAACCACTATTCTAAAATTGAGCCTAGGTGTAATTTGAATTAATTTACAACATTTTACTTGAAACAACGTCTATGTATTACTTTCCATATAAATAGACTATAAAAATTTCTCATTTAATCCCACCTTTCTATGTTAACATGTCTGCTCAGTTTTGAATATTTGTACCCATGTCCAAAGAAAAATCTTTCTGTATTAATTATATTGATCTCTTTCCTATTTTTAAAAAGTTCAGCAGTTCATCTTTTTCAAGAGTAATATTTCACTTGCCATCCATAGTACTTAACTATGACTCAAATATTGTATTACTGATGTCAATTTGCTACCTCATCAGAATGATTTTGTGTAAAAAGATTCCTCAGTAGTGGTCGGAGGTGTATGTGGAAGATCTCCTACTGTAGGTGCTCTGCTTGTATCCCCTCAGACCTAGTGTCTAGTACTTGTACCTGTGACTATTTATCCAGGGCCTTCTCTCACCAAGGGGCAGTTCCACAGTGCTAGGGAGTTAACTCCCTCCCAATCCTGGCAGTCTTAGCCATTGATAATGGGAATTGAAGAATTAATACCCCAGCTTCCACTCTCCTTGAGTGGGGGTGATTCCAGAAGCGTTCTTTACTGCGTGGGCAGTCTCCAAGAGGTCAAAGCTTCATTTGCCCACAAGGGTAGCATCTCATTAATACACTCTATTGTGTATTCTTTCAGTTCTTTGTCTCATTCCCCTTTCTCCTGCTGGGGCTTCCTGGGTTAACTTTCAACAAACTACTTTCACTCACATTGCTGGAGAGAAAAAATGAAAGTTAAGATAAAGGGACTAAGGAATTTTCCTGTCCATCTATAGTGGAGAGCTGTTTGCATCAGAGAAATACTATAGATTCCCTCATACATATGATGATAAATATCAGAAAATATGCTATGAGGTACATGAAGTCCAAAAGAGAATGATTTTCCTTATCTTCTGCCATACTGACCGAGAAAAAGACGTTCAGGAGTTCAAACATTTGCCTCTTTATTTCTTCCTCTCTGGTTTCAAGACTATATTAAGAAAAAGTGAGTTTTGTTAATTTTTTATATAGTTTTCTGATAATTAATTCTGTAATTTAAAATATATAGTGTGTGTGCTATGGAAAAGAATTTTATTAAAAATAATGTATATATTTCATTTATAATTCATATATATTCATTATTTTTTACTTTATCTCCTTTTTGATTAACAGTATTTTATACTTTATTAAATGTTGATATTATGGCTTGGTTCAAATATTTCTGTTTTATATTTACTTATAAAGGCATAATGATGTAATTTTTTAAAATCTGAATTCTGTAGATTTCTATTATATTCTTATGATTTTATTCAAGGTAATTGTATTACTTTGGAATTTATATATTAGTTCTTTTTGATCCAATAGCTGTAATTATTTTAACAGCTGAATTAATTAGTTTAATTAATTTTTATTATATTTTCATCAGAAAATAGAACCCTAAAATTTTTTTCCTTGTTGTACTTATTGGGAATGTCCTTGCCAGTAAAGATCATCAACCTAAAATATTAAATGGACACCTGAATAGAAAGCATATTCTACACCTGCAAAGTGTGCAACATGATGCATTTTATTCTATCTGTACTCAAATTATCCATTTCTTTATTGATTCTGCTGACTACTTGGTCTGACATACTGATAATAATGTTTAAGATTTTCTAATTAAAATTCTATTGATTATGGTTGTTTAACAATATTTTTCCTGCTGCTATGTTTTTTATACAAAAGATGTAATAATATCACCTCAAATTTTAATATAATCAGTGATTTTCACATGAAATGAAATTTAGAGTTTTCTCAGCTTAAATTCAATGTTTTAAAATTAATATGAAAATCCCTACTCTTATTTGAGTTCAATTTATATATGGCTTTTTCTTATTAGTATTTAAAGTAATTTGAATTTTTGCTGCCTCTTGTATTAGCAGATACATGAATTCTATTTAATAATATTAGATTATTTCTATTTAAAGAAGAATTTAAGTCATTTTCCATCATTGCCAAATTTGCTGAACTTGATGGGTACATTTTTAGCCTAGTCCCTCTAATTTATCATACTTGATCTAGGTTTTGTAATATTGTATGCTTTCAAGTTTTTTTTCACAAATAGTTCTAAAAAGATTTACCTAATGATATCAATGTAAATTTTTTAAAATATATTTTTCTACTTATAGTGCAAGATAAATATTTAGCCCTTTGTTTCACCCACTTTTCTGTCTTTCCTTTATGGCTTCTGTTTCTCTGACCTTTTAAAGGTCTTTTTTTAATGTTTATATTTTGTATTATTTTATTTTCTTAATTACAACTATTTACAGTCATAAATAGCATCCTATTTCCTCCTAAGGAGTAATATTTTTTATTCACCAGTGATTGCAGACCTTTTCTAATATAACTTGCTAGTTTGTACTTTAAGTCATTTAGAATTTTTTTTAAGCAATGATTGCCGAAATGTTACATGAACAGTATATTTTCTTAAATGTTACTTATCTAAAAATATATGTACTTTTTCATATCTTTGTATCTTCATGGAAAAGTATGTAATCATTGAATTCCCTTTTCTACTTTAAAGAATTATGTTGACACGTATTTCCTTACTGTCTTTAGTGATGTATAATTAAGAATATCATTTTATAACTTTCATAAATAATACATTTTACCCCGAATTCTTTTATAATTAATTTCTTATAGCAAATGTAATTTTCTGGAGCCTCTGTTAACAGCATCTTCATTCACTTTATTTGCTTATAAATACTGGCTCCTCTAAATCTTCCATCTCATGTCTTATTTTTCAAGTTTGGGAAGTTTCTTCTACTACACTTTTTCTGATCCATTTGTCCTATATTTGGGGAAATGATTACCATTTGTAGGCTGGGAATCTGTTGTTTGCTTCAAAGCCTGCTTTCTTTCTCTTTGTTGTTGCTTTTATTTAAGTGAACTGAATTCTTGGAGCACTTCTCCACATCAGTTCCACCTAACTGATTGAGTTTCCTGTGGTGCCAACTCTGCTTTTGACCACTCTAGTGAAGCTTTAATTCTGTGCATTCATTGTTCATGTCATCGCTCTCCACCGTTAGCCACATATGGTTTTCTCTTAAGTTGGAACATTCTTCCTGATGTACATAATGCCCTTTTATGGAGAAGCAAACTTTTTCTAAAAACTTCTTGATTCATGAAGTAATAAATTAATCTGTGAGGCGTTCCCTCTTCGCTCATATACAGTATCATTGATCAGATCCTACATTTTTCGTTTATTAATTTTTCACAGTGATTTAACCTTTTTTTGCTGTCATTTTGATGTCTCCCCCAATTTTCCATATTTAGTGTAAGGATGAGGAGAAGGGAAATGAGGATATTTCACTCTTACTCTTCTACCTCTTTCCTAGTATTGGCAGATGGCTCTTTCCCAGACCTGAAGGCAAAGTCTGGTATTGCATTAAGCACCCCAGGCTCCAGCTCATAGCTGGTATTCAACAAGTGCAAACCCACTTATATATCCAGTTCTCATTCAAAATCCCTGGGCATTTGATGAGAGACCCACAAACCTGGCAAGATCAAAGTTCAGAAAACCAAAGAGAAATAGAGGAGATTTACAGGATTGAAATTTGACCAGAACATAGAAGTATTAGGCTAGATAGGCCAATAAGCATCTTTTCATTGTGTATCAGAAAAGTCAGTGTAACATTAAACCAGAGAGTGTTACAAAGCTTATTAATTAGCAAAAAACCAAAGGTATCATAGTTGGTTAATTATGGTACCTGAGATATCAGGTTGGGAGACACTATTATAAGGTACCAGGCAAAATAAAAAGGTACCAGTCTTCTGAGATAAACAGACAAGAAGACTGTATGGTATACAGTTCTTTCAGAATGTGGACTATGCCCTTTTAAAACTTTCTGTTCAAGTTACACTAACATCCTTGTCTTACAGACTTTTCCCTCTCTTCCATGCTTTAACACATTTGGATGCCACACATGGAAAACTGTACAAATTAGAAACCATTAAAAATGGAAAGTGAAATCATTTATCCATTCCTCAGAAATGGATTTTTTTTAAAGATAAGATGCACAAGGTGAGGAAAGAGAGAATTTAAAAAGGAAATGAACAATCCAAATCCTACACTTTAGTTTCCACCTGATAAAAAGGGATAGCACATATTGCAGTTCAGGGTGATAACAAAAGACTTTCAAAGGGAAAAGAACCCTACATTTTTCATGTGTTCTTTTGCTCAGTTATTTTTGGAAATTCATGTTGATGTGTTATCTTCATCTTTAGGCTGGCTTAATCTTAAAACCTTCAGCTATCTGTTTAAGATTTTCTATTTATGGTTCACATGAAAATCAGCCTTGAGGAACAAGAACGTGTTTTCCATCATCTAGCTGTTGAATTTTGTAGGCTAAGATAATCATGTGGGGCTGATGATAAAGCATTGTTTTGACTACTAATGATAAGTCACAAAATTAATAAATGATTATTACTTAATCAATATCAAAAATAACATACATGCTCCAAACATATACATTTAACCACATAATAAATACATTTTATGCTATCTTATCTGTTTTAAAGTAAAATGTTTTCAGATGGGACAATTCAACTTGAAAGTATTTTAAGCATAAATGACTAAAGACATAAAGATTAAAAGATGGTCAGCTAATAGTATCTTATAATTGAGTTTCCATTGGGTATGCATGCAGCAGTTAATTCAGTCCAGACTAACTAGTCTTAGAGAAAGTAAAAGCAACTTTCATTTTAGTGTGAGTAGCATAAATTGTCTTTGCTTTTTTTCTCTAATTGAGCTCTTTTGGATTGCCTACCACTTTGGCAATGCTATTTTTATTCTATGCAAAATTATTGAACAGGATACCTTCTAAGTGTAACTTCTACAAAGATAACTTTTCTTAAAATTTAAACTTGCCAGTTCAAGGTAGAATAAGTATTAAGAAGCAAAAACCTTCTCCATACTATCATGCCATTTACCCACCAGTCATAAATAATTTTCTCTTTTCTTCCACTCAACCAGTACTCACTGTTGCACCATTAAGACCCCTAGTGGATCACTGCTGGTACAGTGACATATCCGGTTAACCAGACATGTACACAGGTCCAAAAGTGAAAACATAAAAATAATAAAACTTTAACTCTTGAAAGTACTTCTTAGGTCAAAAATGCAAAATAATAGAGAGATTTTTAAAAATACAGTAAGGAATAGTTTCCCTATTCACCCACCTAAAAATAAAATTCTATGTCAGTGAATTTCTGAAACAAATATAGTTTATGGGATATTGATGAATAAGTATTTTAGAAATAGGAAGGTGGTAGGAATTCAAATTTAGATATCTACTCTCTGACTCACTAGTACAGCTCCAGACTGTATGCTTCCAACATATGAATCTGTATTAACCTCATTTCCTTGGTGAGATCATGGTGGCCTGTCTCAAGTCTGTAACCCATTACGATAATTCATATAGACATTATAACACTCTCCTGTCATCTGACATCATCTCCTGTGTGGTTATAGGACACAAATAAATCCCGGATCAAAAAATAAGTAAAAGCGAGAGAGAGAGAGATGGAATCTTTAATGGTTTTAAAAAATGTTTTAGTACAAAATTCATTTTTTAAGAGCTTCTTAATCATTCTGCACCTCTTGCTCTATAATGGCCCCTTTAATTTGGCTTTCCTGCTGTGCATCCTAAATTCAGAGTAAAGGATTATTGAAAAAAATAATGAAGTTCAGATTAAAAGTCCACAAACAACAGCATAATTAACTATCTTAATAAAATCTTGGAAATAAGCACCAACCCAGATGCTAAGAAGCATAAGGTAAATCTAATGAAGACCTGAGGAAAATCAGGCATCAGCTCATGGGAAATACAAAACTACCCTGCCTCCCTTCTATTATCCTTGTTTAATCTTCTTCAAAATTAGGTCCCTAGGGTAATTTCAAGTATGTATTCTAAAGCTAATTGCTTTTTTTTTAAAGACTTAATGATTGGAGGGTAGTGGGAAAAATAGAACTAACATTTTAAAATGTGAAGAAAGTATTCCAATTATCCATATTTAAAGGTTGTTTTCATGCACATTTAATGGTTTTAGTAAAACCACATTTGAATGACTAAAGTAATCTATAGAATTCAATTTTACTTCCAGAGTCATTACCCACTACAGTGATAACATTTGAGTTATGGCACATGCTTCTAAATTATAGAATGTTATAAATTTTTTACAGAATGTTCTAAATTAATACTTAATTTTATCCATGTTAATAATGCAAAACTAGAGAAAGTCCTGGAGAGTGTAATGCATACTGTAAATACTAAAATTTCAATTCAATGAGTAAATAATTTAATTGCACAATGACATACAATCAGGTTAGAGAACAATTTTAATATTGATAGTTTGAAAGAATTTGCTGATCTAAATCATAAATACCAACTTCT
This sequence comes from Balaenoptera physalus, assembly GCF_965194825.1. Taxonomy (NCBI): domain Eukaryota; kingdom Metazoa; phylum Chordata; class Mammalia; order Artiodactyla; family Balaenopteridae; genus Balaenoptera; species Balaenoptera physalus. The sequence goes on from NC_138884.1 coordinate 135,505,452, forward strand.
ATTTTTCTGAATAATATTTTCTCAGACAAATAATTCAAATTAAAATTAGCACTGAACGATTTGTAAAAAGTTTAATTTAGAAACACACTGTATGAAGCAATTTAGATAGATAAGATCACTGATCATTGTTTGTAGCGTATTAGAATGGGAACAAAACTGGATGGAAGTCAAGTACTGGATTCCAACAGACTCATTTGTCCACTTGAAAATGAAGATTTGAAATAGGTGATTTTGAAGGCCCTTTCTAGCATTGAAAATGTTTAGGTATTAAAGAGAAATTTCCACACTACACCTACCAGATTGCAGACAACAAAACTGCCAAGTGTTTGGAGAAGATTTTAGGAAATAGTTCTAACACACTGCTTATGAACATGCCAATTTTTAAGACTATGCTGGAGAGAAATTTCTTCATATCTAGGGTATAAATATTGTAGGTATGTTATACATTTTATTTGTGTATATAATTAGTATATATACTACATGTGCATAAATGTGTTGCATAATTAATACAGTATTAGACTAAATAGACCAAATTATTTATTAAAACGAGATCCTCTGGAATAGAATTTACTTTGTTAGCAATGGGAAAACCTTCTCTAAATTTAAAAGTATTTTCATAATTATCTACCACTTTGTGACTCAATTTCTTCATCTGTAAAACAGATATTCTTATGCCTGATATAAAAGGTAACACATGTAAAGTGCCTAGCAAACTTGGCTCTCTACAAAAAGAGGCAGCAACTTGTGGGGAAGAAAAAGTACTTTCATGGAAAAAATGTAGGTTTAGAACCACATAAAGTTATCAACAAAGACCTTAAAGCTATCTAACCAGCTAAATCTCATCCATTCTTTTATCTTTATTCTTATCTTTTATCTTATCCTTAAAGATAAGATGTTTCTTTTTCTTTTCTTCAAAGTAGGAATATCATAGCTAACTTTCCACCAGCACACACCACGTCAGCTCAGTGTATCATTGGACACCGGGCTCCTGATCTCACAGGTCAGCCAGATGAACACAACCCAGTAAGTGTCTGTTGTGTGATTGGTCAGTGCCTGAGCCCTACTTGTTGTTAAGCATTTAGATATTTTGAATATCATCCATTCTTAATTAATACTGGTATAATCAACTTTTTATTATCTTGGGCAGACTAGTTTATGAATTAGTCAGCTTAAAAAGAAAAATAATATACCATGCAGATAAATAAAAATTTCTATAAGTCTGTGAAAAACATCTATACATTTAAAGGTCTTCACTTGGGGGGCCCACATAATAAAACATAGACATCACATATGGGAATAAGTTATAAAAAGATAAAAATGACAAAATGAGTATCATATACCCTTTTGCTATATTCACCTATGGTTAATATTTTACCTCATTTGCTTTTTCATCGTCCACCTACCTACCCATGTAAACATATATCTACATGTTATGTGTGTGTGTGTGCGTGTGTACATTAACATAACTTTTTGAACCATTTAAGAGTAATTTCCATACCACTGTCCTTTACCCCTAAATATTTCAATGTGTATTCCCTAAGAATAATGATATTATCTTACATAGCCACAGTACCAAACTGCATTTATTTTTGCAATTTAAATTTTATTTAACAATACCCATATAATACTTAGTCTGTATTAGGCACCACAATACAGGCCTGATTCCACCAAATATGACTGTACGACCTTGTGCAAATGACTTAATTCTCTATACCTCACTCGGTTTACTCATGTGTGAAATTAAGATCATGGTACCCACTTCAAGTGGTGCCTAGAGCAGAGTATTATATAAGTTTTGCTAAACACAATTTAAATTCTAAGAATAAACACAGTTTTTACTGTGCTTGCAATTAATAGTTATTTGGGGTTGTCCATGATCTCCTTCACCTGATTATCAGGTTCCAAAGCTCCTCTCTACTCTCATACTCCATGTCATAAAGTATCACTGGAGAAAATATTCAATATCTCATGTTCCAGGGCTCATCCCACCCACTACGCTTCTGCCTCTAAATTCTAACAGTTTATTTATACTCTTCTGGCATTCATCCCCATGTTTTTATAATGGCATGCAATGAATCACATGTCCCTTTTTGAGTAACTCTGGCATAAAACTATATAAATTTGTTAAATATGTATGTCATTATAAATAGAGATTGAAATTGTGAAGTCAGCAAGATATGAGGGTTGAGGAAGGCATCTAAAATTTTGATTTTGACTTCTAACTTATGTCAAAATATCATTTAACTCATTTAACATTTTAATCATTATTGTTTCTGTTATTATTATTAGTGCATATGATTTATAGACCCTACTTGTTAGCAAGTGTCCTGAAGGTAAGAAGGACACCTTATTTATTTGTTAAATCTATCCAAGGTACCGGGCACAACATTCTGTCAGACAAAGATGAGAAAGATATAAGATAGCCTGAGGAATGAACCCAGGCTCAGAGTGACCTTCAAGTAAAGGGATAGACTTGGAAGTTTTCTAGAATCTGGAATGCATGGGGGTAAGGTGGGGAGTAAGAAATGGAATGAGACTTTCATGTCATCTGGCCAGGGTTACTGATGATGCCCCTGAGGTCAGGAAAACAAGTCAGAAATGACATTGCTTGACTAGCCTGTGGCTCTTCCAAATGGGCAAGTCCAACAAGGAGTTGGATGTAGATGGAGAAACCAATGATAGGTATATAGATTTAGGAGTCCTCAGTATGAAAGAATAATACGAAACCAGGAAGAATAGAAATATCTCAAGGCAAATCTAAAAGAAAAATGTCAGTTATTCATATCTGAACACAAGTTAATAAGGAAGTGTGTTAGTTAGAGAAAGGAAGCAGGAAAGAAAGGCAGACTAAAAGTAACAAAAATAAGTTCAAAGACCATTTAGGAGAAAAGTGAGCCAGGGAGAAAAGCTGGCAAGCTGTCAAGGCAGAGGCCACAGTGTCAGGGCCATGGAGGAATAGATCTACCCAGAGACTAGGGCTCCATTGAAAAGAGGTATGCCACACACGAAACGTGTTTGTGTTTTTATAGTTTAGAGTGTCTGTAAAACATTTCTCATTACATTAATTTCCAGTGGAAAAAGTAATATACCTTTCAAAACACTAGATTTGTAAATGCCCAGGAAAGTCTAATTTCTGCCATCCTCATAATGACCTGTAATAAAAGATGAAAAAGAGGTCTTTACAAGATGTTTAGAAATAGAATAAGCAGTGAGGAGAAAATTTCCTTTTCCTCTTAAACAAATTTGAAAATGGGCACACTTCCAACTAATAAAAGAATGTTTACTTCCATCAGGCCTATCCAGATGACCGTGGTTGCAGCTCTCTTCAAGCTTACCAAGCAATCTTTTGTCTTAGAATTATTTCATTTCAATCCATGCTACTGATAAGATACACAGGAAAACATGCATGAATATAAGCACACAATACTCAAAAATATGACCAAGCATGGGTACGCATCCTATATCCATTATTATCCCAAGAAGAGCCATTTCTACTTATAAGAAGTAAATCTATCACAAGCAGCCTGATTAGTATCAGTGATTCATCCACAAATAAGAATTAGGTGTGCCATAAAAGAAAAGGGCCAGGCTTACTTTTAATTCATCACAAATGCATCACAGGTCATCCACTGTATCGCTTAGCATTACCCATGAATTTAGGAAATTAAAAGAGAGATGTGATTGAGTAAGCACAAATGATTGACCTGTGGTCTAACACATTTTGTTAATTAAAAAGTGGATTCCCAAGTGTATTGACTGTATTGTAGGACTGTTTGGGGGAGTTTAAATGACAGGGGACTAGAAAACCAGCCCTCCAGGTTCACAGCCTGGTTTTGCTCTAACCTGTGTATAACCCTGAGCTAAACCCTCTTTGGTACACAGTGTTTTTAATGGTGAAGTGAGAAGAATGGACTCATTCATTTTTCTTCTTCTTTAAAAAAATATAGCATTTTTTTCCCAAGGAAATCTTATATGGAACCCTAATTACTAAAACAGTGACTCTGCCCTCTTCAGCTTGAGAGGAGGGGGCCCACGCACCAGCTTTCCTCTCCCTCTCCTTCCCCAAAAGCTCCTCCCAGAATGCAAGTGTTCCTCAAAAAGCAATTCTTACATTTGCTCATTTATTCAAGAAATATTTATGAGCAAACCATTCGTTAATCTCAGGGAACATAGTGATAGTGACAACACTCACATTGAACTTAGACATCACTGAGTTATATGATCTCTGAATTCTAGTCGGCTGTTGACTTCTCAGAGTTACTCAGGTACCAAAACAGTCAGAGTCTGGTGTGTGTGTTAGGCTCCAAGTCTTGTTGACTTCTTCTTCAATATGGGGTAAAACTGCTGTTTAGACAAGTAAGCATTGCTTCTATGAACTTTAATTCTAAAGCTCATTTCATTACAGCTAATTCTAAGGTATTGTCCAGATAGTTGTAACTGCATTAAAATTCTGTTGATTAAATTTGCACTTAGAACTAGTACGCAATTAGCAGTTTCAAGATGCAAGTTTTTCTTCAATTGTCCTTTAACATACTTCTAAATTTTGAGAACCCAGTCCCCAGACAGTGAGACTGCTATTATCGCTCCCCACCTAAGCCTGACTTTTTGAAATCTTCAAGTTTCCTAAACCTGCTTCTAACATGTAGAATGTATGTATTCTGATTCCTGTTTCCTATCAACTCTATCATCTCTTTGACAACAGCCAACTAGGCTGACAGACTAATCTAGGCTAATGAATTCATACATAACTCTTCCATGGAAATATGAAAGTATTTTAAAATGATCTTCAAGAGTCAGATCCTACTCAAAGAGGTGAATAAGAATGAAAATTCCAGGAATCTTGAAACTCCAGTTGCAAAGGTACTTTGGGCCATCAACAACTTTGAGACCTCCTCTAAGTTTTGTCACATATTTAATCATCCTTTCTCCTTAAAATTTCCACCCTCCCCAAGGGGCAGGATGATGTTTATAATATGAAGATTTTTTCTTGGTAATTTTTCTGTAAGAAAATTTGACCTGTCCCAAAGCAGGCTTTCTTGTTTTCTTGATACTCCAAAATGCATAGAATATGAATTTTCCTCCATAAGTGGACTTTTACATGTCTATAATTCTCTCTTATCTTCTTTATGACAACTTACTATTAACAAGGTTTGCCTAATTGCTATTTATAATAAACTAAGAGAGGAAACAATGAAGAAGAGACGATATTAATACGGTTTCTAACCAGTGATAAAATATTCATAGTGAAGTCAACCAGGAATGTTAAGTGATCTTCACTATCACATATTATATAATTTACAGGATAAAACAAGATCAGCCATGCTGATGTCTAACTATTGCAAACCTATATAGAGTTACCAAAAATGATTCAGAGCTATTAAATATTAATCACGTTTTAAAATTCCTTGATGACTATTTTATACTAAGATTTCCAATCTCATTGTCATGTAGCTCTTTGCTTTATGCTCAAATGTGATCGTCTCATTCTCCTACTTAAAACTCATTAACATGAGTTACGAGAATCTTCATGATCTAGACCCTTCCTATTTCTCCACATTTATGCCCTCCTTCTGCTTCCTTTAGTGACTTGGTCTCTTGTCTCTTGGCCCTCAAATATGTTGCCCCTTCTGCTTTGATTTGCTTCCTCACCTCCTCCTCATCACCCATGTCTTTTGTCAAGTAAGGATGATTCAAACTTGCAAGTCTCAGTAGACAGCAATTCCTCACAGAAGTCTTCTCTGTCTATAACCTCCCCTGTAGTATAAGTAACTTGAAAGCAAGATCTAGTTTTAATATGCCACTTTGTATCTCAGATGGAGTTTCATGACTTAGCATGCATTAGGGAATCAAAAACAAATGTTGAATAAATGAGACAAATTACATGCTACTTATGTTTCTGAATTTTAGCCATTTTCATGTATTGATACATATATACATACACATATTTACATATATACCTACATATATACACACACATATACACATATAAATATGTACACACAGAAACATATATATTGATATAAAATATACATCCATAAATATAGATGTATATATACACATACACATGTATATGCAATCAAGGCATATATATATAGGCACTGATGAGTAATTTGTATATTTATAAGTATGCATAAGCATACACTATGAGAAATAGCATCTTCTTACCCTAGGTTTTACAAAAGTTTTGGTTTACTTTGCATGTAGCTCTAGACTTTCTGTTTTATAACATATTATAACCAAAGTAAAATGAAACTATAAAACAGGCTTGGATATATTTTTAAAAGGGAAACATTTTAATTACAAAACACAAGTTGCCTCAAAGAATGGAAATACAATTTTGTTAACATTTGTCTCCCAAGATGTATTTTAAATTAAAAATTGGTTTGCACGCACCCATTTAAAAATGGTTAGATTATCCTAAGCTAGAAAAAGAGATGGCACAGAGATGTGTAAAGGGCAGTGGAGAAAATGAACCAAGGCTGTCCAAAGTGCCTTAGTTTGGAGCTCTTCATGAAGAAGTTGAAGAAAAAGGCACCACCTGCAAAGCAGGTTTCCAATCATATTACGTTGTTTCTGTGTGTAGATCACTAGATCACAAGAGAGCCAACTTTGGAAATTACTTCTCAGTGCCAAAAGAGCACTGCTTTAAAATTAATTTTAAAAATGCTTTAATATTTCTCCCTTCTATAAATTTACATTCATGCTGTAAGTTTGGACCTATTTTTGAAATACTCCTGCAAAGGAACCTTACCAACCCCACAAACTGTTTGTGAGAGTATTAGAAGTGCCAGTTGAAACAGGAATGCAATAACTTTGTGAAATTGTATTATCTGTCAAGTTCTAAAGCTTATTCAGGTGCTTATTTAAACCCCCAGAGAAAATGAACATGGGATGACTTTTCATTCAGGGTGCCAAAACATTTCAGTAGTGAAACTCCATAGTGGTCTACCAGACACCAAAAATAAAGTTTCAGCAGTAAAACAAGTGTCAACAAACCTCATGCTTCTGTGCAGAAATAGCAGCTACTAATAAGGTAACATCAGTACATTATAAATAATCCCTGGGACAGTCTCAAAAGGGGTCTACAGTATCAAACACGTGCAGCAGAAATAGAATAAAGGCACCTTCGAGGCCATCCAGAAATGGCAAAACAGAGTAGTTTATAGCACAGGTTGCCTGAAATATGCCCGTCAGCTCCAGGTGCCAACATCCACACTTTGGAGGAAATCCCCAAGACCTTTCATTATTTGATGGAACAAGCAGACAACAGACATGTCTCAGTGTCAGAGCTTTTAGTAAAAGAAATTAATATTCATCAACACATCTTAACTCAGTTAACAGTTTAAAAGTTGGAATGAAGCATGTCATTCAGGCTACTAGGTCCTTGGTCCAAGTTAAACAAACTCAAGGAGACTGTCTGGTTATAAGAATCCTTCTTCTATACCTTAATAGGACTGTGCTTTCAACATTAGAAATACCCAGGTGCTAAATGAACTTTGTTATTTTATTTTGAATGGCTTATTTAATGGGTAAATTTATTCAGATTAGAAAAATGCGATGTCAATAATTAATGGCAAAAATGTATAAATAATCATAGTATTTAGATGTTTGCCCCACTAGACTTTGAGTTCCTTAATTGTTGGGCAAACATATTTATAAAGCTTATCATCAGAATAGCTAATAAAACAAAATAGACTGTCAAAAAGAGAATTTTCATCAAATAACCAAAAATTAAGAAAATAAGACTATCAATTTGTCAATCAATAAAAAGGGTAAAGACTTTCTTTAGTATAAATTAGCATAAAATGATGTCAGCATATCAGCAAAAATTGCAGAATAAGGAATCGAAAATTCTGCCCCTCCATAAAACGATATTTTAAATGGGCAAAAATCATCAGAATCGACTGTTTCAGAACTCAAAATTAACCAAAGGCTTGAAGCAATTCAGGGAACACTTACTCAAAAAAAGAAAGAAGGAAGGAAGGAAGGAAGGAAGGAAGGAAGGAAGGAAGGAAGGAAGGAAGGAAGGAAGGAAGGAAAAGAAAAAAAGAGAGAGAGAAAGAGAAAGAAAAAGAAAGAAAGAAAAAGAAAGAAAGAAAAAGAAAGAAAGAAAGAAAGAAAGAAAAAGGAAGGAAGGAAGGAAGGAAGGAAGGAAGGAAGGAAGGAAGGAAGGAAGGGGGTGGGTAGGGAGGAAACCACAATGGATTCTTGACAGGAATGGTGACCTTGTGGATTACCCCAGTCCCAACTCCCACACACCAGCTCAGTGGCATCAGTCAAAGTCACAGCCTACATTCCCAGTACCAGAGGGAGCAGAATGGAACTCATTGACAAAGAATTATAATTAACTATTTGTTGTGAACTATGCCTTAGAAGACCACCATAAAAGGTATAGTTGGAACTGACTGGCTCATTTCTAAAGCCTATTGCTACTTCCAAAGGAATTTGTTAAAAATATTTACAGAGAGAGACCTTCAAGATGGCAGAGGAGTAAGATGTGGAGATCACCATCCTCCCCACAAATACATCAGAAATACATCTACATGTGGAACAACTCTTACAGAACACCTACTGAATGCTGGCAGAAGACCTCAGACTTCCCAAAAGTCAAGAAACTCCCCACATACCTGGGTAGGGCAAAAGAAAAAAGAAAAGATCACTGGGGTTGGTGGCGTGAACACAGCCTGAAGGGGGCTGGTGTACCAGAGCTAGCTGAGAGGAGGTCCAGGAAAAAGACTGGACCTACCTAAGAGGCAAGAGACCATTGTTTCAGGGTGCACGAGGAGAGGGAATACAGAGCACCACCTAAACGAGCTCCAGAGATGGGCGCGAGCCACGGCTACCAGTGTGGACACCAGAGACGGGCATGAAATGCTAAGGCTGCTGCTGCCACCACCAAGAAGCCTGTGTGCAAGCACAGGTCACTATCCAAACCTCCCTTCCTGGGAGTCTGTGCAGCCCGCCACTGCCAGGGTCCCGTGATCCAGGGACAACTTCCCCGGGAGAACACACAGAGCACCTCACACTGTTGCAACGTCACCCTGGCCTCTGTCGCCACAGGCTCGCCCTGCACTCTGTATCCCTCCCTCCCCCCGGGGAAGAGTGAGCCAGAGCCCCCTAATCAGCTGTTCCTTTAACCCCATCCTGTCTGAGTGAAGAACAGACACCCTCAGGTGACCTACACTAGGAGGCGGGGCCAATCCAAAGCTGAACCCCAGGAGCTGTGCAAACAAAGAAGAGAAAGGGAAATCTCTCCCATCAGCCTTAGGAGCAGCAGATTAAATCTCCACAATCAACTCAATGTACCCTGCATCTCTGGAATACCTGAATAGATGACAAATCATCCAAAATTTGAGGCAGTGGACTTTGGGAGCAACTGTAGACTTGGGGTTTGCATTCTGCATCTAATCTGTTTCAGGTTTTATGTTTACCTTAGTTTAGTATTTAGAGTTTTTTTATCATTGGTAGATTTGTTTATTGATTTGGTTGCTCTCTTCCTTTTTAATATATAGATATATATTTTTTTTTCCTTTTCTTCTTTTTGTGAGTGTGTATGTGTCTGTGTCTTTGTTTGATTTTGCCTGTATAGCTTTTCTTTTACCATTTGTCCTAGGGTTCTGTCTGTACGTTTTTTCTTTGTTTTTTTGTTAGTATAGTTTTTAACACTTGTTATCATTGGTGGATTTGTTTTTTGGTTTGGGTGCCCTCTTCTCTGTTTCTTTCTTTCTTTTCTTTTTATTACTTTTTTTTAATTTTTAATTTTTTTTAGTTTTAATTTTAATAATTTTATTTATTTATTTTTTCTTTTTTTCTCCCTTTTCATCTGAGCCATGTGTCTAACAGGGACTTAGTGCTCCAGCCGGGTGTCAGGCCTGTGCCTCTGAGATGGGAGAGCCAAGATCAGGACATTGGTCCACCAGAGACCTCCCAGCTCTACGTAATACCAAACAGTGAAAGCTCTCCCAGAGATCTCCATCTCGACCTAAGATGAAGCTATACTCAACGACCAGCAAGCTACAGTGCTGGACACCCTATGCCAAACAACTAGCAAGACAGGAAAATAACCCCACCCATTAGCAGAGAGGCTGCCTAAAATCATAATAAGTTTACAGACACCCCAAAACACACCACCAGATGCAGGCCTGCCCACCAGAAAGACAAGATCCAACCTCATCCACCAGAACACAGGCACCAGTTCCCTCCACCGGAAAGCCTACACAATTCACTGAACCAACCATAGCCACTGGGGGCAGACACCAAAAACAATGGGAATTAGGAACCTGCAGCCTGTGAAAAGGCAACACCAAACACAGTAAGTTCAGCAAAATGAGAGGACAGAGAAACACAGCAGGTGAAGGAGCAAGGTAAAAACCTGCCAGACCAAACAAAAGAAGTGGAAATAGGCAGTCTACCTGAAAAAGAAATCAGAGTTATGATACTAAAGATGATCCAAAATCTTGGAAATACAATGGAGAAAATACAAGAAATGATTAACAAGGACCTAGAAGAAATAAACAGGCAACAAACAATGATGAACAACAAAATAAATGAAAATAAAAATTCTCTAGAAGGAATCAATAGCAGAATACCTGAGGCAGAAGAACAGATAAGTGACCTGGAAGATAAAATAGTGGAAATAACTACTGTAGAGCAGAATAAAGAAAAAAGAATGAAAAGAATTGAGGACAGTCAGAGAGACCTCTGGGACAACATTAAACACACCAACATTCGAATTATAGGGGTCACAAAAGAAGAAGAGAAATAAAAAAGGACTGAGAAAATATTTGAAGAGAATAGAGTTCAAACATTCCCTAATATGGGAAAGGAAATAGTCAATCAACTCCAGAAAGTGCAGAGAGTCCCATACAGGATAAATCCAAGGAGAAACACCTCAAGACATATATTAATCAAACTATCAAAAATTAATACAAAGAAAACATATTAAAAGTAGCAAGGGAAAAGCAACAAATAACATAAAAGCGAATCCCCATAAGTTTAACAGCTGGACTTTCAGCAGAAACTCTGCAAGCGAGAAGGGAGTGGCAGGACATATTTAAAGTGATGAAAGGGAAAAACCTACAACAAAGATTACACAGCAAGGACCTCACTCAGATTTGAAGGAGAAATTAAAACTTACACAGACAAGCAAAAGCTAAGAGAATTCAGCACCACCAAACCAGCTTTACAACAAGGGCTAAAGGAAATTCTCTAGGCAGGAAACACAAGAGAAAGAAAAGACGTAGAAAAAACAAACCCAAAACAATTAAGAAAATGGTAATAGGAACATACATATCGATAATTACCTTAAATGTAAATGGATTAAATGCTCCAACCAAAAGCATAGACTGGCTGAATGGATAGAAAAACAAGACCCGTATATATGCTGTCTACAAGAGACCCACTTCAGACCTAGGGACACATATAGACTGAAAGTGTGGGGATGGAAAAAGATGTTCCATGAATATGGAAATCAAAAGAAAGCTAGAGTAGCAATTCTTATACCAGACAAAATAGACTTTAAAATAAAGACTATTACAAGAGACAAAGAAGGACACTACATAATGATCAAGGGATCAATCCAAGAAGAAGATATAACAATTGTAAATATTTATGCATCCAACATAGGAGCACCTCAATACTTAAGGCAAATTCTAACAGCCATAAAGGGGAAATTGACAGTAACACAATCATAGTAGGGGACTTTAACACCCCTCTTCCACCAATGGATAGATCATCCAAAATGAAAATAAATAAGGAAACACAAACTTTAAATGATACATTAAACAAGATGGACTTCATTGATATTTACAGGACATTCCATCCAAAAACAACAGAATACACTTTCTTCTCAAGAGCTCATGGAACATTCTCCAGGATAGATCATGTCTTGGGTCACAAAATAAGCCTTCATAAATTTAAGAAAATTCAAATCATATCAAGTATCTTTTCTGACCACAACGCTATGAGACTAGATATCAATTACAGGAAAAATTCTGTAAAACATACAAACACATGTAGGCTAAACACACACTACTAAATAACCAAGAGATCACTGAAGAAATCAAGAGGAAATCAAAAAATACCTAGAAAGAAATGGCAATGAAAACATGATGACCCAAAAACTATGGGATGCAACAAAAGCAGTTCTAAGAGGGAAGTTTATAGCAGTACAATCCTACCTCAAGAAACAAGAAACATCTCAAATAAACAACCTAATCTTACACCTAAAGCAATTAGAGAAAGAAGAACAAAAAACCCCAAAGTTAGCAGAAGGAAAGAAATCATAAAGACCAGATCAGAAATAAATGAAAAAGAAATGAAGGAAATAATAGCAAAGATCAATAAAACTAAAAGATGGCTCTTTGAGAAGATAAACAAAATTGATAAACCATTAGCCAGACTCATCAAGTAAAAAAGGGAGAAGACTCAAATCAATAGAATTGGAAATGAAAATGGAGAAGTTAACAACTGACACTGCAGAAATACAAAGGATCATGAGAGATTACTATAACCAAATATACGCCAATAAAATGGACAACCTGGAAGAAATGGACAAATTCCTAGAAAAGCACAACCTTCCGAGAATGAACCAGGAGAAATAGAAAATATAAACAGACCAATCACAAGCACTGAAACTGAGGCTGTGATTCAAAATCTTCCAACAAACAAAAGCCCAGGACCAGATGGCTTCACAGGCGAATTCTATCAAACATTTAGAGAAGAGCTAACACCTATCCTTCTCAAAGTCTTCCAAAATACAGCAGAGGGAGGAGCACACCCAAACTCATTGTATGAGGCCACCATCACCCAGATACAAAAACCACACCAAGATGTTATGAAAAGGAATACTACAGGCCAATATCACCGATGAACACAGATCGCAAAATCCTTGCAAAAATCCTAAATTAAATACCAGCAAACAGAATCCAGCAGCACATTGAAAGGATCATACACCATGATCAAGTGGGGTTTATCCCAGGAATGCAAGGATTCTTCAATACATGCATATAAATCAATGTGATACACCATTTTAACAAACTGAAGCATAAGAACCATATGATAATCTCAGTAGATGCAGAAGCAGCTTTTGACAAATCCAACACCCATTTATGATAAAAACTCTCCAGAAAGTAGGCATAGAGGGAACTTACCCCAACATAATAAAGGCCACATATGACAAACCCACAGCAAACATCATTCTCAATGGCGAAAAACTGAAATCTTTTCCACTAAGATCAGGAACAAGACCAGGTTTGCCATCATTATTATTTAACATAGTTTTGGAAGTTTTAGCCACAGCAATCAGAGAAGAAAAAGAATAAAAAGAAGAAGTAAAGCTTTCACTTTTTGCAGATGGCATGATACTATATATACAGAACCCTAAAGATGCTACCAGAAATGTACTAGAGCTAATCAATGAACTTAGTAAAGTAACAGGATACAAAATTAAGGCACATAAATCTCTTGCATTCCTATACACTAATGATGAAAAATCTGAAAGAGAAATTAAGGAAACACTCCCTGCACCATTCCAACAAAAAGAATAAAATACGTAGGAATAAACCTACCTAAGGATACAAAAGACCTGTATGCAGAAAACTATAAGACACTGATGAAAGAAATTAAAGATGATACAAACCGATAGAGAGATATACCATGTTCTTGGATTGCAGGAATCAACATTGTGAAAATGACTATATTACCCAAACCAATCTACAGATTCAGTGCAATCCCTATCAGTCTACCAATGGCATTTTTCACAGAACTAGAACAAAAAATTTCACAATTTGTATGGAAACACAAAAGGTCACGAATAGCCAAAGCAATCTTGAGAAAGAAAAATGGAGCTATATTATAATACTGTGTATATTCTCAGGAATATTTCTTTTTTAACATATTTTTTGGAGTATAATTGCTTTACAATGGTGTGTTAGTTGCTGCTGTATAACAAAGTGAATCAGCTATACATATACATATATCCCCATATCCCCTCCCTCTTGCGTATCCTTCCCACCCTCCCTATTCCACCTCTCTAGGTAGTCACAAAGCAGGAGCTGATCTCCCTGTGTTTTGCGGGTGTTTCCCACTAGCTACCTATTTTACATTTGGTAGTGTTTATATGTCAATTCCAGTCTCTCACTTCGTCTCAGCTTACCCTTCCCCCTCCACATGTCCTCAAGTCCATTCTCTATGTCTGCATCTTTATTCCTGTCCTGCCCCTAGGTTCTTCAGAAACTTTTTTTTTTTAAGACTCCATATATATGTGTTAACATAAGTATTTGTTTTTCTGTTTCTGACTTACTTCACTCTGTATGAGAGACTCTAGATCCATCCACCTCACTACAAATAACTCAATTTCATTATTTTAAGGCTGAGTAATATTGCATTGTATATATGTGCCACACCTTCTTTATCCATTCGTCTGTCAATGGATGCTTAGGTTGCTTCCATGTCCTGGCTATTGTAAATAGTGCTTCAACGAATATTGTGGTACACGATTCTTTTTGAATTATGGTTTTCTCAGGGTATATGCCCAATGGTGGTATTGCTGGATCATATGGTAGTTCTATTTTTAGTTTTTTAAGGAACCTCCATACTGTTCTCCATAGTGGCTGTATCAATTTACATTTCCACCAACAGTGCAAGAGGGTTTCCTTTTCTCCACAACCTCTCCAGCATTTATTGTTTGTAGTTTTTTGATGATAGCCATTCTGACCAGCGTGATGTGATACATCATTGCAGTTTTGATGTGCATATCTCTAATGATTAGTGATGTTAAGCATCCTTTCATGTGTTTGTTGGCAATCTGTGTATCTTCTATGGAGAAATGTCTATTTAGGTCTTCTGTCCATTTCTGGATTGTGTTGTTTGTTTTTTTGATATTGAGCTGCATGTGTTGCTTGTATATTTTGGAAATTATTCCTTTGTCAGTTGCTTCATTTGCAAATATTTTCTCCTATACTGAGGGTTATCTTTTCATCTTGTTTATGGTTTCCTTTGCTGTGCAAAAGCTTTTAAGCTTCATTAGGTTCCACTTGTTTATTTTTGTTTTTATTTCCATTTCTCTAGGAGGTGGTCAAAAAGGGTCTTGCTGGGCTTCCCTGGTGGCACAGTGGTTGAGAGTCTGCCTGCTAATGCAGGGGACACAGGTTCAAGCCCTGGTCTGGGAAGATCCCACATGCCACG
Source organism: Balaenoptera physalus (assembly GCF_965194825.1). Lineage (NCBI taxonomy): Eukaryota > Metazoa > Chordata > Mammalia > Artiodactyla > Balaenopteridae > Balaenoptera > Balaenoptera physalus. The sequence goes on from NC_138884.1 coordinate 135,520,638, forward strand.
GAGCAACTAGGCCCGTGAGCCACAACTACTGAGCCTGCGCGTCTGGAGCCTGTGCTCCGCAATGAGAGAGGCCACGACGGTGAGAGGCCCGCGCACCATGATGAAGAGTGGCCCCCGCTTGCCACAACTAGAGAAAGCCCTTGCACACAAACAAAGACCCAACACTGCCAAAAATAAATTAATTAATTAATGAAAAGGAAAAAAAAAAAGGGTCTTACTGTGATTTGTGTCATAGAGTGTTCTGCCTATGCTTCCCTCTAAGAGTTCTATAGTACCTGGCCTTACATTTAGGTCTTTAATCCATTTTGAGTTTATTTTTGTGTATGATGTTAGTTAGTGTACTAATTTCATTCTTTTACCTATAGCAGTCTAGTTTTCCCAGCACCAGTTATTGAAGAGACTGTCTTTTTTCCATTGTATATTCTTGCCTCCTTTATCAAAGATAAGGTGAACATATGTGTGTGGGTTTATCTCTGGGCTTTCTATTCTGTTCTATTGATCAATATTTCGCTTTCTGTGCCAGTACCATACTCTCTTGATTATTATAGCTTTGTAGTATAGTCTGCAGTCTGGGAGCCTGATTCCTCTAGCTCCATTTTTCTGTCTCAAGACTGCTTTGAATATTTGGGGTCTTTTGTGTTTCCAAACAAATTGTAAAATTTTCTGATCTGGTTCTCTGAAAAATGCCATTGGTAGTTTGATAGGGATTGCTTTGAATCTGTAGATTGCTTTGGGTAGTATAGTCATTTTCACAATATTGATTCTTCCAATCCAAGAACATGGTATATCTCTCCATTGGTTTGTATCATCTTTAATTTCTTTCATCAGTGTCTTATAGTTTTCTGCATACATGTCTTTTGTCTCCTTTGGTAGGTTTATTCCTAGATATTTTATTGTTTTTGTTGCAATGGTGCAGGGAGTGTTTCCTTAATTTCTCTTTCAGATTTTTCATCATTAGTGTATAGGAATGCAAGAGATTTCTGTGCATTAATTTTGTATCCTGCTACTTTACCAAATTCATTGATTAGCTCTAGTAG